>NC_134111.1:71019239-71322391 GCF_040939455.1 Microcebus murinus | reverse complement strand
AAAACCAACCTGGACAACATAGCAAGACCTCCGTCTCTACAAAAAATAAGAAAAATTAGTCAGGCGTGGTGGCACCTGCCTATAGTCCTAGCTACTTTGAAGGCTGAGGCAGGAAGATTGCTCAAGGCCATGAGGCTGATGTTACAGCGAGCTATGATTGTACCACTGCACTCCTAGGCAACAGTGCAAGACTTTGTCTCTAAAAATAAATTAATTAATTAAATACAACTTTTGCTGATGAGTTTTAATGCTAAGAGTTTGAAACTGAGTAAACTGAATAACTATTATTTAAGGAACTGGTTTTGAAATCTTTAAGAGATTTTACAAAAAAATCCAGAAGACAACTTCATAAGAATAATGGTCTTTTACGCTTTCAAGTACTATAAAATCCTAACTTACTATTATACCATTTCTTGAAAAGTTTTTTCCAGTAAGCTTCGAAAAGTCAATACCACCTTACCAGATCAAGCTCTATGAACACTTCAGAGTCAATATCAGTATATATTCACTTCCCAGGTCTTTCGAGTCTCCTCAGTAGCAATATATTAACAATATACCCAATTTTACATTAAGTCAAAATGAAGGCAGGAAATCTTTCTTCTATTATGAAAAGGCGATTTAATTCTGCGGTCTATAATTATTAACATAATGACCTAACACTGAGTATATTTTATAGAATACTTTTCCTAAAGCAGTTTCTAGAGATCATTTGGGGCAAGTAAAGTACACGGCAATAAAACACTATGCAAAAGCATTTTATTGTTTCTAGTTTGGGGTAAGATATAATAAACACATACCAACCTTTCTCTCTCACTAAATGAAACTATAAAATCTGGACAGAAAGGATGGTTCAGCTATTTGAGGTCTCTGAAAAGTAAATAACAATAGAAGCAGGAAAGAACACCAGAATTCAAAGTAGGTACCACTGAACTGGCAGTTAGTTTGCCAAGTTTCTTTTCCCCTCTAGTATCTGCTGGCCTAAACTCAATGCAGGATGAAATCCAGAAATCAGGACTATGGTTATAAAAGAAAGAGATCAAAGAGAAACCCTCTAGTTCTAGCTCTCAGAGTAGAAAAAAAGCACTCTTTTTTTTTTTTTTTTTTGAGACAGAGTCTCGCTTTGTTGTCCAGGCTAGAGTGAGTGCCATGGCGTCAGCCTAGCTCACAGCAACCTCAAACTCCTGGGCTCCAGCGATCCTTCTGCCTCAGCCTCCCGAGTAGCTGGGACTACAGGCATGTGCCACCATGCCCGGCTAATTTTTTTTTTTTATATATATATCAGTTGGCCAATTAATTTCTTTCTATTTATAGTAGAGACGGGGTCTCGCTCTTGCTCAGGCTGGTTTTGAACTCCTGACCTTGAGCAATCCGCCCGCCTCGGCCTCCCAAGAGCTAGGATTACAGGCGTGAGCCACCGCGCGCGCCCGGCCAAAAAAGCACTCTTGAAGCTCAAAGAAAGTGAAAGAAATCCCTCAGGAGGTTTTTCCCTCCTCTTTATTCTCCATTCTTTCATAGCCTAGGCCAGAGACAATTCCACAATGGCAACAGGAACAGCTGACAGAAGAAAAATGTAGGAGACAAAACTCTGAGGAAATGAGCCTTTTCCTCTCCATTTGGTGATGCTGTGGCCCCAAAAGAGCAGGACCAAACTGTTTTTTTCTCTCTTTCTGTCTTCTCACAATTGCAACATGATGCCAGTAAGTGGTTTCTGGCCAGAGGACCAAAGAGGTGGGCTGGAGGGAACCAGAAAGTATCAGAGAGATAGTGAAGAGGAAAGAGCTGAGACAAGTGATCCCATAAAGCTGTTTATGAACTCTTGGGCTCACCCATGATGGATCTGGTCCTAAACAGCATATGATAGACTGAGAACTGAGCTAACAGACAGTCTTCTACTCAGACTAACCACTGGCTGGCGCATACACAGGACAGATTCCAGTAGCAATGCAAAGGCTTTGAAAACTGACATTGGAACCACAGGTGAGATGGAACTTGCAACCTATATTTAACTTGGTCAAATGCCTGCTAAAACAAAAATATCAACATTATCCACAGGATTTAATTAGACCAGAATCTCAACAGAATATTCAAAATGTCCAGGATACAATCCAAAATTACATAACATTCAAAGAATAGATAAAAATCTCAATTTGCAATGAAAAAAACAATCAACAGGTACCAATGACAAGATGATACAGATGTTGAAATTATCTGACAAAGACTTTAAAACAGATATTATAAAAATACTTGAGAAATCACACTCTTGAAACAAAAATTAAAATAGAAAGTATGAGCACAAAAACAGATATAAAGAGGAATCAAATGGATATTTTAGAACTGAAAAACACAATCCCAAAATAAAATATACTCACTAGACACTCAATTGTAGAATAGAGAGGACAAAGCAAAGAATCAATAAACTCAAAGAAAAACAGGAATTATTCAATCTGAACAAAAGAAATAAAAAACATTATAACAATAGAGCCTCAGGAACTTGTGGGACAACAAAAGGTTTAAAAGTTGTATCACCAGAGTCCCAGAGAAAGAAGAAAATAATGTGGTATTAAAAAATATATTTGAAGTCAAGCATGGTGGCATGTTCCTGTAGTCCCAGCTACTCAGGAAGCTGAGGTGGAAGGATTGCTTAAGCCCAGGAATTCAAGTCCAGCCTGGGCAACAGGGCAAGACTCTGTCTCTAATTAAATAATTAATTAATTAAAATATTTGAAGAAATAATGGCTGAACAGTCTCCAAGTTTGTGAAAAGACGTAAACTTACAACTTCAAGAAGCTGAGTAAACTTGGAAGAAGTGGTAATAGGGAATTATTGTTTAATGAGTATAGAATTTCAGTTGGGGAAGATAAAAAAGTTCTGGAGATGGAGATTGGTGATGGTTGCACAACAATGTGAATGTACTTAATGCCACAGACTTGTACACTTAAAAATACTTAAAATAGTAAATTTTATGTTATCTATATTTTACCACAATAAAAGCTGAGTGAACACCAAACAGGATAAACTAAGGAAATCCACACCCAGGCTGGGCGTCATCGTGGCTCACGCCTATAATCCTAGCACTCTGGGAGGCTAAGGCGGGTGGATCGCTCAAGGTCAGGAGCTTGAAACCAGCCTAATCAAGAGCAAGACCCCGTGTCTCTACTAAAAATAGAAAGAAATTAATTGGCCAACTAAAAATATATAGAAAAAATTAGCCGGGCCTGGTGGTGCATGCCTGTAGTTCCAGCTACTCGGGAGGCTGAGGCAGGAGGATCGCTAGAGCCCAGGAGTATGAAGTCGCTGTGAGCTAGGCTGACACCACGGCACTCTAGCCCAGGCAGCAGATGGAGACTCTGTCTCCAAAAAAAAAAAAGGATATCCTGAGGGGCTTTCCAAACCAAACATGCTACAGAAGCCCACCTCTTTGAGAATCATTGCCTTAGTGAGCTACCTGATAGTGGCAACAAGCTAAAGGGAAGAATCTCAGCCCTCAACTATGTTGGAGGTAGACAAAAGTTAAGAACTAATGATAATTAAATGAAAATGTAAAGCTTAGAAACATGTTATCAAGGCTTAGTTATCAAATAAGTTTGCTATTTCTATTTATCTGTTATTCTACTTTATCACTCAATTAATTTTGAATTAAATTCACTGTAAAATCAAATTTGGTATCCTAATTTAGTACATATAATAGATAATAAAATGTATTTAGGTTTTATTATAGTTTAATATGCTATCTTAAAACAAAATGAGGGTTGATTAACGTTTTAAACAGGCATTTCATTAATTCAGTGGAACTTACTTTGTACTAAAAGATACTTAACTATGCCAAAGAGCTAAAATGCTTAGGTTATTGGAGTTGTAAGAGAAACTATTTTTATTACCTGCTGAACAGCTAGTGTACTGTCCATTTCATCAAAGGATTCATCAGGCCAATTATAGAAATCCTGTAAAAATAAATTCATGGTTAAAGCACATATAAAATATTATAATTAATTTCAATTCTTAATAAAGACCCACCACTCACACTAGAAGGCAAAAGCCTTTACAATGTGATTATAAGTGAAATAAATTAAAGGAATCTTACTCAATGTTTTTAAATGAACAACAAAATTTTATTTAATTGAACTACAAATGATTTTTTTCAACTACAAATCCCTCATATATGGCTCCCATAAAACTTCAATGTGTTACTGAGAGAGATAAGTCTATCACTTTTTGTTTACAATGGTTAAATATCTCTCAAAAATTTATATTGAAAAAAACCCTCCAGATACCAAAAAGTGAATTATTTTTTTACCTAAAGAGAACAGCTAGTATTAGTAGCTAATTTATGCCCAGTATTATTTTAGACATTATAAATTATTATTCTAATTCCAAATAGTATTTTATTTTTATTTTATTTTATTTTATTTTTTTGAGACAGAGTCTCGCTTGTTGACCAGGCTAGAGTGAGTGCCGTGGCGTCAGCCTAGCTCACAGCAACCTCAAACTCCTGGGCTCAAGCAATCCTTCTGCCTCAGCCTCCCGAGTAACTGGGACTACAGGCATGCGCCACCATGCCCAGCTAATTTTCTATATATATTAGTTGGCCAATTAATTTCTTTCTATTTATAGTAGAGACGGGATCTTGCTCTTGCTCAGGCTGGTTTCGAACTCCTGACCTCGAGCAATCCGCCCGCCTCAGCCTCCCAGAGTGCTAGGATTACCAAATAGTATTTTAAATCTAAACAAAAGTAAGAGCTCCATCAAAAAGCTATCATCCAGGCCGGGCACAGTAGGGGATATTTTTATGGAGCAACTTATACTGGTTCTGAATCTTTGTATAGACAGTACAGTTCACAGAACATTTCCCTAAGTGATTAAGAACCTTTCCATTTGACAGATTTTTCGGCAAGGTTTACCTATGTGTCCTTAGTAGGTAGCACAATGCCTGAAACACAGCTGGTGCTCAGTTGTCTCTGGGGTAAAACTTGGAGTGGGGGGAATAGTAAATTAATAATCTATAAACCTGTATCAATCAACACAGATAAGTCTTCAAAACCATAAGCAAACAGGAAGGAAACCCAGTATATGATAGCACATGAATAAAAGTTTAAGAAAATATAAAGCATACTTATGGATATAATACATATACAGTAAAAGTATAAAGAAAAGAAAAAGGGCTGTATGCAGTGGTTCATGCCTATAATCCAAGCATTTTGGGAGGTCCAGGTGAAAGGATCACTTGAGGCCAGGAGTTCAAGACCAGCCTTAGCAACACAGCAACACTCCATTTCTACTGAAAAAAAGAAAATTAGCTGAACATGGTGGTGCAAACCTACAGTCCCAGCTACTGGGTAGGGTGAGGCAGAAGGATTCCTTGAACCCAGAAGTTTGAGGCTGCAGTGAGCTATGATCGTGCCACTGCACTCCAGCCTGGGTGATAGAGCAAGACCTTATCTCTAGAAAACCAGAAAAGAAAAAAGAAAGGAAAGATAATCACCATTATTGGTTTGGGGGCGGGGAAGGGATAGGTGGCTAGAAGACAGGAGAATGTGATCCAGAAAGAGTCAACTACATAAGCAATGTCTTAGTTCTGAGGGTAGTTACCTAATAGGTATATCTTTTTTTCTGTAGTTATTGTCTGTTGCCCAGGATAGAGTGCAGTGGCACCAACATAGCTCACTGGTGCCTCCAACTCCTAGCTCAAGTAATCCTCCTGCCTCAGCTTCCCAAGTAACTGGACTACAGACATGGCACCACCACACCTGGCTAATTTTTCTACTTTTTTAGTAGAGATGGGGTCTCATTCTTGCTCAAGTGGGTCTAGAACTCCTGAGCTCAAGCAATCCTCCTGCCTCAGCCTCCCAGAGTGTTAGGATTACAGGTGCACGCCACCACACCTGGCTTTTTTATTTTTTGTAGAAATTGGGTCTTGGTATTACCCAGGTTGGTCTTGAACTCCTGGCCTCCTAAAGTGCTAGGATTATAAGCGTGAGCCGGTTATACCTTTTTAAATGTCTTAAACATTTCATGTCTTTTTTTTCATAGTTGCCCTATCTAAATGAAAATGCACTAACTTTATTAAGGGAAAATGTCAAGAAATAAAACAATCTTCCGGAAATTGTTCCAGAATGCCTTTTCTTAGACATTATCTAGGAAATATTAAAGAACAGTTTTAATAGTTTTCCTATATAAGCCAGGCATGGTGGCACACACCCGTAGTCCCAGCTACTAGAGAGGCTGAGGTGGGAAAATCACCGGAGTGCAGAAGTTCAAGGCTGTAGTGCTCTATGGTGGAATATGTGACTAGCCACTATACTCTCTAGCCTGGGCGAAAGAGTGAGACCTGCATCTAAAATAAAAAATTCTTTCTATATTCTATATGATTTACACTAAAAATATTTCTATCAATACACTTTGCCTATTCTTTCCTTTAAAAAAATTAAGAAAGTCTGTAGAATATTTTGTTTTAAAAATATTAGAAAACACACATAGTAATGCAGTTGAACTTCCACATCCACAGGTTCCACATCTGGAATCAACCAACCTCAAATTGAAAATATTGATGGAAGGGGAAATCCAGAAAATGTTACATTGTTGCTGACATGTACTATTGTATATAGTTAGGCTGACCATAGTTGCATCTGTACCAAAAATGTACAGACTTTTTTCTTGTCATTATTCCCTAAACAATAAATATAGTATAATAATTATTTATATATCATTTATATTGTATTAGGCATTATAAGTAATCTAGAGATGATTTAAAGTATACAGGCAGATGTGCATAGGTTATATGCAAATACTACCCCATTGTACATAAGAGACTTGAGCATGCTCGAATTTTGGTATTGCAGGGAGTGGGGTGGGGGGTGCAGAGGTGTCCTGGAACCATTCCTCAAAGGATACCAAGGGACAACTGTATATAGAAAAGATGTAGAAAAGTTAACTGGGAATGAAATGTTCTGTCTTATCATAACAGCAACACCTATGAGACAAGCCAAAAATCCAGCTTAATAAACATTCTCATCTAATTTCAGTCAACAAATATTTATTGAAAACCAACTATGTGCTTATATTCCAGTCTAACCAACTTTAAAAAGTAGCAAGGTATTCTCCTCACTCTGTTATAGTTCGAAATATATCATTTTAGAATAGACAGATTTCACTGAAGGAAATTCAGGTGATAAGCAAGAGATAGCACAGACTGCTGCTTAAGCAGGTTTTTTTTTTTTTAATTCCTAACCTTTTGTTATATTTTATCTAACAACCCTGATCCATAACAATGTAGAAAAAAAAGCAAAGAAGCTTTATGGGTGACTAACATATGTGACTTACTCATAACATAGCAAACAGATATGTTACAATATTAGTTTAAAATATATTATTTTCTGACCTTTCAAAATTAAGAACTTTTGAATAAATAAAAAATGAGGAGGTGAGAAGAAAAAAGAAAAAAAATGAGATGACTCTCTCAATGTGAATACAAAAGTCAAAATAGACTTTTGTATATAAAAACATATTCAGAAACAATGTTTCTGCAGAATAAGAAGGTATCTGAGAAAAACAAGCATTCAGAAGTTTGGAAAAGGTAAAAAGAAAGGATATATACTACATACATTTCCAGTAGTATGAAGACAAAAGTCATCTTAATGTGACTCTATAATGAAACTTTCAAAATAATTTCTCTACAATTCAGTACTAGAAGCAACTTGTTAAAGAGAAAAAGGTCGCCAGTAAACTAAGAATCAAAAGACTATGTAACCTTGAGCAAATCCAGTCCATTCTCTGAGCTTGTTTCTTTATTTGTAACATGGATCTGGGAAACTGTCTAGACCTACAAGCTCCCTTTGAAAGGTCTCCTTTCCATAGTTCTGTACAAGAACGTAAAATTTATTCTCAGACATACGATCTTAGCTCCATGGTTGTTTTGTGTCCTTTTTCACTTATATCACTTTCCTTTAAAATTACATTTTACATCTCTTCTGATTTTAGAGCATCTACTCCATAGCAAGCCACTTCAGCTGGCAGATAACTCAGTTCAAATCTGAATGCCAAGTTGATTTTTTTAAATGTGAGGCATCCCATCTTTTTCAAATTCTAACAACACATACCTAAACCACCACCAACGTATCCGAAATACTGCCCTACATAAAGTTTACAAAATTATAATCTGTTCATTCCCTATGTTTCACACATAATAACAAGGAAATTCGCAAGGAATGACATCTAACAAGTCGCAACCTGGTGATGAAAACTTGCTGGACCAGAGAACAGCTGCAGGGACACAGCAGGGAGAGGTGGTCAAAAGCAAACAGGAGGTGGAGGATAAAGTAAATTATCCCCACCCGGATCCGGCTAGACAAGCTAGTTGGCAGGACCCGGGCAGTACTTCACAGGCCAGGTAGGAACTGGAAGCCGGGACAAGGTAGGCAGTGTTTACACCCCCTCCCACCCCGGCGGCCCCGACCCTCAGGAAACCCCAGGGGTCTCCACCTGGCTGGCCGCGCCCCTCTAAAGCTGGTCAGCTGGGGCTCTGGGGCAGGGCGAGAACAAGCAGTCGCTGCTGACAGGCTCCCAGCCCTGGGCCTCAGCGGAGATTTCCCGCAGCCACCACCCGCCCCTCTCGCCCATCCTCAGGTCAGAGCTCCGCAGGCCTCGCGGCGGCGGCCGCCTCAACCAAACTGAGGGGCTGCGGCTCCGGAAGAGCAGGCCGGGCACCAGTGCCCCCGCCCGCCTGCAGCCCCGGCCCGACCGCCACTCAGTGGCGGCCAGCTTCCCGGCGCAGCACGGCTCGGCAATGAGAGTTGTCCGGCAGAAAAGGTGGGGAGATGGTACCTGTGCCTTGGTGCCCGGCCTGTTCCGCCTCAGCACTGCCGTCCCCTCCGCCATGACCATAGTGCCAGCGTCTGGGCGGCTGGAGTCGATACCCGGATGTAAGGGGGACGGCTGCCTGCGCAGGGGGCGGGGCGGAGCGGCGCTGTGGGTCTGGGCGTCGGGGAGGGGCGGCCGCCGGCGGAACTGCCGCAGCCCGCGCG
Source organism: Microcebus murinus (assembly GCF_040939455.1). Taxonomy (NCBI): domain Eukaryota; kingdom Metazoa; phylum Chordata; class Mammalia; order Primates; family Cheirogaleidae; genus Microcebus; species Microcebus murinus. The sequence goes on along the minus strand of NC_134111.1, from coordinate 71,313,374 downwards.
GGGCAGGATGGGAGGACAGGCAGCAAGCAGTCCAGGGAAGGCTCGGCTAGGCGGAGGGAAAGGGGCTGTTGGGCTGCATCCGAGTAGGCTCTGGCGGCGACTTGGAGGGAAGGAGGCACGGGAAGGCACGAGCGTCTTCAGGAAGTCTGCAGGCCGGTGCGGAAGGTTGTGATTGGGTGTGACTGCTGCGGCATTGTGCATGGCCTGCTAACACGTTGGTGCCCTTCCTTGGTCTCTCCTTGGTTAACAGTGGAAGGACAGTCTGTGCAACCTTTTCAGTAAACCTATGTGCAAGCAAATCCCTAATTCTGTCCCAAAATCCTCCTGGAGAAGCTGTCAATGGGGAAAAAAAGTTAAACTCTGTAAAATAATTTTAAAAAGATTTATTTTGAGCCAAATTTGAGGACAATGACCTGGAGCCACGCTCAAGAAGACCTGAGCAAGTGGACTCGCTAAGGCTGGGTTACAGTTTGGTTTTATACATTTCAGGAAGACATGGGTTATAGGTAAAGTCATAAATCAATACGTGGGAGGCATACATTGGTTTGGCCCGAAAAGGTGGGCCATCCAGAAGCCGGGGCTTACAGGTTATAGGTGAGTTTAAAGATTCTTTGGCTTGTAATTGGTTGAAGACATGAAGCTTTGTCTAAAGGCTTGGAATGTTCTAACATAAGGAGCACTTTATCTGAGATAAGCCACCACACATATATTTGTTGTGTAAATTAAGGACTTGCAGGTTTGTCTTGCATACCCTTAGGCCTGTTAGTGGGTTGCAAAGAATGTCCCCTAGAAGAGAGGGGGGCATGATGAGGCAGTCCACAGAACCTGCATGAAATAGACGTAATCTGAAGTCAGACTGGGAGTTTGAGTGTCAAATGTTATTTAAGCCATCCAGGACTTCAAAGCCAAGGACCTTTTCAAAGACAAGTATGCATAGATGAAAGGTGCAGATGTTAATCATCTAAGACAGAGAGTGGACCTTAGGCAAACTGAAGTAGCTCATATTTTTGCAAGTCAGAAGCAGGAGGGGGAAATTAATAGTTCTCCATAGATGGTGGGAGTTTTACGTTTCCTAGTATTCCAAATTTCCTTTGTTGCAAGTTTTAAGTGTTCTCTTAAGTCAAGAAATCACAGCAATTTTGGCAAACTTTGTTTCCTACTTAGAAACCTTAAATCTTTGATCTGGAATGAGGGAGGTCTTGGGATACCAAATGGGAAGACAGTTCAGAGAGTAAAGATTTCGTACAGTAGCATGATCCAAAAGAAGACATCAGATGTCTCTAGATAAAGGTGTATTGAGAATGCTGAGAGAAGGGCTATGTCACATACAGCCTCCAAAGATGGATGCTGAGAACAGAGAGGAGATTGGTTGAGTGGCTCTGTAGTTGAATAATTCAGTGACATAGAACTAGGCATACAGGGATTTGACAACAGGGAGTTGGTTTGCATTTAAGTAAGAATCCTTTCTGGAAGATGTATAGATTGGTAACTCTTCAAGAGTAAGGACTTAATTCTATCCTCCCAGCACTAGCTCCTATAAATCAAAAGATTTATTCATTCAACAAATACTCATAAAGCCCCACTATATGGTAGGCACTGACATACAACTATGACAAGGCCCAGTCCTTCACCATAAGTTGCTTAAAGTCTAGCAATGGAGACAGATGTGTAGATCACCAATTCTTACACAGGTTGCAAATCCCTTATCTGAAATTCTTGGGACCAGAAGTGTTTCAGATTTAAATTTTTTTTTTAATATTAGAATATTTGCATATACATAATGAGATATCTTGGGTATGGGACCCAAGATTAAACATGAAATTAATTTATGTTTCATATATACCTTATACACACAGTCTGAAATTAATTTTATTCAATATTTTTAATAATTTTGTGCATGAAACAGTTTTGACTGTGACCCATCACATGAGTTCAGGTGTAGAATTTTCCACTGTGGCATGATCTGAGTGCTCAAAAAGTTTTGTATTTTGGAGCATTTCAGATTCTGGATTTTCAGAGTGTGGATACTCAAGCTGTACTACATACTGTGAGTCCCTAAGACAAATGATACCTCCCCAAGAAAGGTTGGGGCCAGGCACAGTGGCTCACTCCTCACATGCTGGGAGGCTGAGGTGGGAGGATTGCTTGAGCTCAGGAGTTTGAGACTAGCCTGAGCAAGAGTGAGACCCTATCTCTACTAAATATAGAAAAATTAGTTGGGCGTGGTGCTGTGTGCCTGTAGTCCCAGCTACTTGAGAGGCTGAGGCAAGAGAATCACTTGAGCCCAGGAGGCTGCTGTGAGCTACAATGATGCCACTGCACTCAGGGTAACAGAGTGAGAGAGTGAGACTGTCTCAGGAAAAAAAAAAAAAAAACACAACAGACAGGTTGAGTCTGTGAGATAGCAGGGTCCTAGGTGGGCCTCTCAGTGAATAGACAACCACACCTGACTTACTGCAAGGACTAAGTTTAAATTTCCCAGTTTGTATGGTAGTTTCCCTGAGCTGTAAATAACACTTACCTGTAGTTGAAGGGAATCTTTTTTTTTTTTTTTTTTTTTTTTTTTTTTTTTTTTTGAGACAGAGTCTCACTTTGTTGCCCAGGCTAGAGTGAGTGCCGTGGCGTCAGCCTGGCTCACAGCAACCTCAATCTCCGGGGCTCAGCGATTCTACTGCCTCAGCCTCCCGAGGAGCTGGGACTACAGGCATGCGCCACCATGCCCGGCTAATTTTTTTTGTATATATATTTTTAGTTGGTCAATTAATTTATTTCTATTTTTGGTAGAGACGGGGTCTCGCTCAGGCTGGTTTCGAACTCCTGACCTTGAGCAATCCGCCCGCCTCAGCCTCCCAAAGTGCTAGGATTACAGGCGTGAGCCACCACGCCCGGCCGAAGGGGATCATTTTCATGTTCTTTTAATTCCAGATTTATCATACTGTTTCAATTCATCTGAAAAAAACAAGAGAAAAAGCGGGTGAGTAGGTGTTAAATTCAGGAACAAAATACCCATCAATTTTCTTTGAAAAGGCCAGTAAAATTGCATTGTGATGTCAACCCTGTCCTTGTTCACAGGAATAACCTTGTTCTTTAGGACTGGAATGTTTCGAACTTAAAACCTTCACATTTTCATTCCTACGTCAGCCTGCAGATTATGACCTCCAAACACGAACAGTTTTATAATCAAGGTTAATTTGGTGGGAGAGAGGGGGAGAAAAGGAAAAAAAGTATGATCAGTAATAAAAATGTAGTGATGGGCTAAATATTCCAGGTAAAGGAGAGGAGGGGTCTATTTAAAGGCAATGTGGACATGTGAAAATAGCTCTGGGCTGGGATTCAGAAAATCTAGATTTTCTTGCGCCTGTTGACTATAAGACTTGGAACAAACCATTGAATACGTTTCTTCATTTGTAGTGAAGATTGTATACATTCCCTCTAGAGTGTGAAAATAAGCATGAAATTAAATATTTATGAAAATCTCATCAAGTTTTAGAAGAAAATATTTTATTTTATTTTAATTTATTTTATTTTCTTTATTTTTGAGACAGAGTCTTTCTGTTGCCCAGGCTAGAGTGCCATGGCATCATCCTAGTTCACTGCAATCTCACACTCCTGGGCTCAAGTGATCCTCCTGCCTCAGCTTCCCAAGTAGCTGGGAGTACAGGCATGTGTAACAACACCCAGCTAATTTTTCTATTTTTGGTAGAGACAGGGTCTTGCTCTTGCTCAGGCTGGTCCCAATCCCCTGACCTCAAACAATCCTCCCACCTCAGCCTCCCAGAGTGCTAGAATTACAGGCTGAGCAACTGTACCTGGCCATAAAGAAAATATTTTATAAATCCAAAGTATCATAAGTACTTTCAAAAATACCTATCCAGGCTGGGTGCAGTGGCTCACGCCTGTAATCCTAGCACTCTGAGAGGCCGAGGCGGGCAGATTGATCAAAGTCAGGAGTTCAAAACCAGCCTGAGCAAGAGCGAGACCCCGTCTCTACTATAAATAGAAAGAAATTAATTGGCCAACTACAAATATATAGAGAAAAAATTAGGTGGGCATGGTAGCGCATGCCTGTAGTCACAGCTGCTCAGGAGGCTGAGGCAGAAGGATCTCTTAAGCCCAAGAGTTTGAGGTTGCTGTGACTCCATGGCACTTTAGCCAGGGCAAAAGAGTGAGACTCTATCTAAAAACAAAAACAAAACAAAACAAAAAAACACCTATTCAATATGAAATTCACTTTGGGAAATTTAAAAATCTAAGTAAAAAATGAAGTCACATTATATGGAAGGCACTGGGGTAAGTGCTGAGAAATAGGAAGATGTATAGGATGTATAAGCTTTTCTTAAAGAGCTTAGAAATAAATGGGAAAGGGCAGTATATAAAGAACTATATATATATATATATATATATATATTTTTTTTTTTTTTTTCTTTTAGAGACAGTCTCACTTTGTTGCCTGGGCTAGAGTGCCATGGCGTCAGCCTAGCTCACAGCAACCTCAAACTCCTGGGCTCAAGCTATCCTCCTACCTCAGCCTCCCAAGCAGCTGAGACTACAGGCATGCAACACCATGCTCGGCTAATTTTTTCTATATATTTTTAGTTGGCCAATTAATTTCTTTCTATTTTTAGTAGAGACAGGGTCTTGCTCTTGCTTAGGCTGGTTTCGAACTCCTGACCTTGAGCGATCCACCAGCCTCGGCCTCCCAGAGTGCTAGGATTACAAGCGTGAGCCACCATGCCCAGCCTAGAGAACTATATTATAAAACTAGATGCCTTAAGTGTTGAAGCAGCCCATGTTGGTTGCCTATTCACTGTTACCTTTCACATGCTCTATGCAAACAGATTCTGATCTTGTTCAGTGTCCATCTCTCTATGATCCGGGAAAAAACCCATCTTCAGCTGAGGGATAAATCCCTATTGGCCTAAGCCAATGTTTGATTATGGGGTAGACCTCTGACTCCAGTTTAGCCTAGAAGAATGTAAAAGTATCTGATAAAGCACTTTGGGAAACAGTTTATTTGCTCTTAAGAAGACAGTAAAAGAGGTGGTCCCTTTTTTTCAGCCACTGGACATGGCCACATCTGGAACTGCAGCAGTCATCTTGGCTTGCAGGGAGCCAGCCTAAAAGCAAAGTTGACACACTGTGAACGATGGATGTAGTTGAAATGTGCCTTAAAGTATGGATAGCATTTATATACAGAGATGCAGGAAATTTCATTGCAGGCCAAGAAAAGTTGAAGCAGCAGGGAAGCATGGGAATGTATGTTCATAGTTGAACACATTAGTGCATATATATGGTTTTATACATCTCCAACGTATTATTTGAACATTATTTTCTCTTTATGAAAGTTATTATAGACATAATATTTTTGATTTATAGAGTTCAAACTTAGACAACTATGACTATCAATGAGATACTGAACTCCCATGGCACTTCATTTTTCTCTTTTATGACACTTAGCAACATTCTACAATATTTGATCAAATTAGTGGTTGTGGTAGTCATCCACCAAGTTGGCCCCAGGGATTATCCTCTCCTGGTATTTACACCCTGTGTGGTTCCCTTTCCCATTGAATAGGGCTGACCTGTGTAACCAATAGGATACTGTAGCAATGTTAGTGTGCAACTTCTGATGTAGGTTATAAAAAACAGTGTGGCTTCTGACTTGTTCTCTTAGATCACTTGCTCTGGGACAAAAAGCTGCCATATGTGAGGACAAGCAAGCAGCCTTATGAGGGGGTCCATGTGATGAGGAACTGAGGGCTTCTGTCAAAGGTAAGCATCAACTTGCCAGCGTAAGAGTGAACCATCCTGGAAGTGTATCCTCCAGCCCATTGAATGATAGCAGCCTCATGAGAGACTCCCAAACTAGGATCACCTATCGTGTTTCCCCAAAAATAAGACCTACCCATAAAATAAGGCCTAGCAGGATTTCTAAGCATTTGCACAATATAAGCCCTACCCTGAAAATAAGACCTAGTGATGGGCGTGGCTATGCAGCATATCTGCACAGCCCATGCATTTCGTCGTGAAGTAGTAAAGAAGACAAGCAGCCCTTCTCATCTGCCCCTGAGAGCTCTATTGCTCGACATGAGAGATTGGGGCCAATGGTTCTAAAGGAAATAGAGTCGAAAGAAATTCAGGATGGATTTGGGGTTTGGAGAGTTATGATGATGCTCCAGAAGAAGACAACTTAACTATATTTGAATAAATGTAGATTGTTGTACCATACTTAAAAAAAAAAAAAACACATCCCCTGAAAATAAGCCCTAGGGTATCTTCTTAAGGAAAAACAAATATAAGACCCTGTCTTATTTTCAGGGAAACACAGTACCTAAGCTGCTCCCAGTTTCCTACTTAAGATACTATGTGAGATGTTTATTGTTGTTCTAGCCACTAAGTTTGGGGTAACTTGTTATGCAACAATAAATAACTAATATAATAGTTCATGAGCTTTTCGAAGTGGCAGTATCACAGCCAATGAGGTTTATCTGAGGCGAGATTATTGCTAATTGAAATACATTTTTAAAAAATAGTTCATGAACTTTCACGGAGGGAGAATGTGATCAGAAGAGACAAGTCACAACAGAATATAACCATTTCCTGTTTTCTTTTTTTGAGACGTTCTGCTGCCTGGGCTAAAGTGCAGCAGCATCATCATAGCTCAATGCAACCTCAGACTCCTGGGCTCAAGCATGCCTCAGCAAGCCCAGCTAATTTTTCTATTTTTTGTAGAGATAGAGGTCTTGCTGTGGCTTGGGCTGGTCTCAAACTCCTGGCCCCAAGCAATCCTCCTGTCATGACCTCCCAAAATGCTGAGATTACAGGAGTGAGCCACTGAACCAGGTCTGTTTCCTCTTTTCAATAGGGTACCTAATGTTGCTCATGAAGTTAGCAGCTTTTCTATATTTTCTTGATGACTAATCTCTATCTAAAATTATGCTATTAACTTAGTTGTTTACTGTGTGCCTCCCTTATCTTATTCATCCCTGTATCTCCAGTGCCTAGAACAGTGTCTGGCACATGTTCAAAAAATGAATGAACTTAAAAATACTATAATAGGCCGGGCGCGGTGGCTCACGCCTGTAATCCTAGCTCTCTGGGAGGCCGAGGCAGGTGGATTGCTCGAGATCAGGAGTTCAAAACCAGCCTGAGCAAGAGTGAGACCCGGTCTCTACTATAAATAGAAAGAAATTAATTGGCCAACTAATATATACAGAAAAAATTAGCTGGGCATGGTGGTACATGCCTGTGGTCCCAGCTACTCGGGAGGCTGAGGCAGCAGGATTGCTTGAGCCCGGGAGTTTGAGGTTGCTGTGAGCTAGGCTGACATCATGGCACTCTAGCCTGGGCAACAAAGTGAGACTCTGTCTCAAAAAAAAAAAAAAAAATACTATAATAAACTGGCCTTTCTGAAATGACATTCATGCCAGATAAGTAAATAACCATTGATGTTTTTCTATGTCATGTTTTCAGGCTAAATGAGACTGAAAGAGCATTTTGCAAGTCTTGAGGCTAAGTTTTCAATGTCTTAAAGAACTAGAGACTTGGCCCAGTACGGTGGCTCACACCTATAATCCTAGCACTCTGGGAGGCCGAGGCGGGTGGATTGCTCAAGGTCAGGAGTTCTAAACCAGACTGAGCAAGAGTGAGACCCCATCTCTACTATAAATAGAAAGAAATTAATTGGCCAACTGATATATATAGAAAAAATTAGCCGGACATGGTGGCACATGCCTGTAGTCCCAGCTACTCGGAAGGCTGAGGCAGAAGGATTGCTTGAGCCCAGGAGTTTGAGGTTGCTGTGAGCTAGGCTGACGCCACGGCACTCACTCTAGCCTGGGCAACAAAGTGAGACTCTGTCTCAAAAAAAAAAAAACAAAACAAAAAAAAGAGAGACTTAATTTGTAAGAAGGTAGGAGGATTGGATCCATTCCTTATATCTTTCAACAGCAAAATCTTCATATACAGCCAAGATCAAAATATCTTTTAAAAAATGCAAACTATAAAACTACCTAAAGAAACCACGAAAGAACATCTAAATATCGGAGAATGTTTTTCAGAGGTTGATATGATACCCAGAAGCCATAAACGAAAACATTTACTAATTTAAATACACTTAAGTGGCTTCCTACAAGTGCAAACCATAAATAAAATCAAAGCCAAAATGACAAAGTGGAGGAAAACATTTATCACAGAGAACCAATTTCCCTAATAAAGATCTCACAAAAATCATAAAAGATCAAGCACTCAGAAAAATGGGCAGAAGATATTAATTAGGTCAATAGGAACAGTTAACAGTAAAGAAAACAGAAATGACTCTTAAACACATGAATCCTTACCCTCATTCTTATCATAAATGAAAAGTAAAATTATCAGATTGGCAAAATAAAACTTTATAACATCCTGTATTATTAAGAGTAAGAAGAAATAAACAGCCTTATACATTGCTAGTAGAACTGTTAACTGATAGAACTTTTATGAGGGACAACTGGGAGATATATGCATGTATATGCATACATGTATTATTGAAATCCATATACGCTTTGACATAGAAATTAGATATCTAAGAATTTATTTGTCAGATATACTTGTTCACATGTGAAAAATTATGCATACATTTATTCATTGCAGAAGTGTTTCTAATTGCAAAACATTAGAACAATTTAAATATTCATCATTGGGGAATGCTAAAATAAATTATGGTTCATCCATATAATGGAACATTATACAGATTTTTTTGAAGCAGTCTTGCTCTGTTGCCCAGGAGCGCAGTGGCCTCATCACAGATCATTGCAGCCTCGAACTCCTGGGCTCAAGCAATCCTCCTGCCTCAGCCTCCCGAGTAGCTGGGACTACAGATGCATGCCATCACAATGGCTGATTTTTCTATTTTTTATAGAGACAGGATCTCTCCAGGTTGCCCAGGCTAGTCTCGAACTCCTGGCCTCAAGCCATCCTACCACCCTGTCCTCCTAAAATGCTAGGATTACAGGTATGAACCGTTATGCCTGGCCACCTATTTTAAAATAAATAAAATTAACTACTGCACTTGAGTAGTCTAAAATAAATAAAGTTTAAGGGAAAAACAAGCTTGACTCAAACATTAAGGGACAAATCTAATGCCCTCCTTTTACAGTTTATTCTTAAGCTAAAGGGTTAGGTAATTTGTGACATGTAATAAAACTAGTATATAAGAAATGCATGACCTTGGCTGGGCATGGTGGCTCATGCCCTTAATCCTAGCACTCTGGGAGGCTGAGGTGTGTGGATCGCTCAAGGTCAGGAGTTCGAGACCAGCCTGAGCAAGAGCCAGACCTAGTCTCTACTAAAAATAGAAAGAAATTAATTGGCCAACTAAAAATATATATAGAAAAAATTAGCCAGGCATGGTGGCACATGCCTATAGTTCCAGCTACTCGGGAGGCTGAGGCAGGAGGATCCCTTGGGCCCAGGAGTTTTAGGTTGCTGTGAGCAAAGCTGATGCCACAGCACTTACTCTAGCCTGGGCAACAAAGTGAGATTCTATCTCAAAAAAAAAAAAAGAAAGAAATTAATTGGCCAACTAAAAATATATAGAAAAAATTAGCCGGGCATGGTGGCACATGCCTATAGTCCCAGCTGCTCAGGAGGCTGAGGCAGGAGGATCACTTGGGCCCAGGAGTTTGAGGTTGCTGTGAGCAAGGCTGACGCCATGGCACTCTATCTAGGACAACATAGTGAGACTCTGTCTCAAAAAAAAAAAAAAAAAAAAAAAAAAATGGAAATGCAGGACCAGAGACTAGAGTTGACTGGGCTCTTATTCAGGTTGCCTAAGAATAAAGGAAAACAAATTTAAATGTTCTTCACACAAATAAATCAAAAGTTCAAAACTCCATTTTGGTGTAGGTGCAGTGAAAACAGTAATTAACTTGCTGGAGGAAGCATGACTTGGTATCACTCTGGAAAATAATCTGGCTATTCTTACTGAGAACCTAAAAAATGCTCTCAGCCAGGTAAGTGCATACAGGGAGAGCTTGCCTTAACAGATATTAAACTTAAATATAAAACTGTTTATATTGAAAGTAATGTGGTGGAATGGGGAGGTCAAGAGACTATAAAACCCAGGAATAGACATATTTAAAAATGTAATTTACAATAAAGGTCACATCTCAAGGTCACATTTCAAGATATAGAGAGGGGGAAGAAAGGGGTGGGGTGGGAAAGAATGAATAATCCAATAAATAAATCTGGGACAAGTCACTCATTGCTTACTTCCTTTTTTTTTTGAGACTGAGTCTTACTCTGTTGCCCGGGCTAGAGTGCCGTGGCATCAACCTAGCTCACAGCAACCTCAAACTCCTGGACTCAGGAGGTCCTACTGCCTCAGCCTCCAGAGTAGCTGGGATTACAGGCACGTGCCACCATGCCCAGCTAATTTTTTCTATATATTTTTACTTAGTCAATTAATTTCTTTCTATTTTTAATAGAGACGGGGTCTCACTCTTGCTCAGGCTAGTTTTGAACTCCTGACCTTGAGTGATCCACCCACCTAGGCCTCCTAGAGTGCTAGGATTACAGGCATGAGCCACCACACCTGGCCCACTCATTGCTTAAAAAATGATAAAGTTAGCCAGGCACAGTGATGCACCTGTAGTCCCAGCTACTTGGGAGGCTGAGGCAGGAGGATTGCTTGAGACCAGGAGTTCAAGGCCAATCCGGACAGCATAACAAGACCTCATCTCTAAAAAATGCTAAGTCAGGCACATATACCATTCACTAAAATAAATTATGAAACAATTATATGTTCAAGGCCGGTGGCTCACGCCTGTAATCCTAACACTCTGGGAGGCCAAGGTGGGCAGATTGCTCGAGGTCAGGAGTTCGAAACCAGCCTGAGCAAGAGTGAGACCCTTGTCTCTACTAAAAATAGAAAGAAATTAATTGACCAACTAAAAATATATATACAAAAAATTAGCCGGGCATGGTGGTGCATGCCTGTAGTCCCAGCTACTTGGGAGGCTGAGGCAGTAGGATCGCTGAGCCCAGGAGATTGAGGTTGCTGTGAGCTAGGCTGATGCCACAGCACTCACTCTAGCCTGGGCAACAAAGTGAGACTCTGTCTCAAAAACAAACAAACAAACAAACAAACAAAAAACAATTATATGTTCAGAAGAAAAAAGTACTGTGATATTTGACTAGCTATAAAGAACCACATCAAATTAGGAAACAAATGTAACAAATTAGTACCTCTAATAACTGTATATAGGCTGGGGGTTGTGGCTCATGCCTATAATCTCAACAGTTTTGGAGGCCTGGGTGGGAGGATGGCTTGAGGCTAGAAGTTCGAGACCAGCCTGAGCAACACAGTGAGATCCCATCTCTTTAGAAAATTAGCCAGGCATGGTAGTTTGTGCCTGTAGTCCTAGCTACTCGTGGAGATTGAGGATGGAGGATCACTTGAGCCCAGGACTTTGAAGCTATGGTGAGCTATGATTGTGCCACTGCACTTTAGCCTAGGGTGAAAGAGTGAAACCCTTTTTCAAAAAAACAAAAACCAAAAACCAAATAACTTTATGGTCCCAACTTTAAAAGAGCTTTTTGGAAAGCATACATACTTTCTGAAACAATAAAAAGAAAAACCCATAATATTAATAATGGTAATACCTGTACAACAGAATAGCTCCCTGGTAACTTTAATTTTGTTCTTCTCAATTTCCAAAATCTTTTGTGTGTAGTAATGGAAAGCAGACTTGGAAGTCAGACAAACTGAATTCAACTGAACTCTTATTAGTAACAATTTGTGTCACTTTGAGCAGGTTACTGTGCATCTTCTTCTTTTTTTTCTTTTTTTTTTGAGACAGAGTCTCACTTTGTTGCCCAGCCTAGAGTGAGTGCCGTGGTGTCAGCCTAGCTCACAGCAACCTAACTCCTGGGCTCAAGAGATCTTCCTGCCTCAGCCTCTTGAGTAGCTGGGACTACAGGCATGTGCCACCATGCCCGGCCAATTTTTTTATATATATTAGTTGGCCAATTAATTTATTTTTATTTATAGTAGAGACGGGGTCTCGCTGTTGCTCAGGCTGGTTTCGAACTCCTGACCTCGAGCAATCCACCTGCCTGGGGCTCCCAGAGTGCTAGGATTACAGGCGTGAGCCACCGCGCCTGGCCTTGTGCACCTTCTTTCACCTGTGAAACATGAACACTGCAAGGCTATTATGACTACATGCAAGTACACAAGATTACATATAAAGTCCCTAGAACAGTGGCTGGCAAATGCTTAAAAATAATTATCACAGAAATTTCACTTAAATTTTTTCCTATTTTGTTTACCTTTGTCCACAATTATTCTGATGAATAAAAGGTAAAAGGCCACATACTAATCTTCTTTTTTTTTTTTTTTTTTTTTTTAACTCGTACCACCTCTATGGAACACATACTAATCTTAAACACATGGTTTCACACTCCCAGTGAACCTAAATTTCTTAAGGCAAAATTATTTTTTCTACTTTTTTTTTTTTTTTTTTTTTGAGACAGAGTCTCACTTGTTGCCCAGGCTAGAGTGAGTGCCATGGCGTTAGCCTAGCTCACAGCAACCTCAAACTCCTGGGCTCAAGCAATCCTTCTGCCTCAGCCTCCCGAGTAGCTGGGACTACAGGCATGCGCCACCATGCCCAGCTAATTTTATATATATATATTAGTTGGCCAATTAATTTCTTTCTATTTATAGTAGAGACGGGGTCTCGCTCTTGCTCAGGCTGGTTTCGAACTCCTGACCTTCGCAATCCGCCTGCCTCAGCCTCCCAGAGTGCTAGGATTACAGGAGGCTGTAATCCTGTAATCCACCGCGCCCGGCTTATTTTTTCTACTTTAATACAACCTCACAATCTATAATTACTTGTTTACCAATTGTGCTAGGCAAGCATCACAGTAGGTCTACTGCTGTGGTACAAAAATTCTCATTGTTCTGATTTAGCTTTGGATGAGGCCCTGAGATTTTAACTATACCAGGTAATTCCAAGGATGAACCAAGGTTTGGGAACTATGGTTTTAGATTTCAAAAGTAATTTGCTTGGGTCTCTGGAAAACAGCACTGGCGAATAATGGGAAAGCCATAGCTTTTGGACAAATTCCTAATTCTAAAAGTACACATGGCCTCAGAATGGTTTCCTCACGTCTTGAGTCAAGGTTTCTCATTGGTAAAACAGAAAAATCTATGCTCACAAGGTTACAATGTGCAAAGCCTATTATCTAGCTGTTCATGAGGCAGAGTATGAAACTCATCACCCACTTAGATAACGTAAGAAAGACCTTCGAGGCATAATTCTAGTATCTAAATTCAACAAAAATTAAGCCTTAGTATAACAAATGTACTAACACATGTATAAATGCAAATACACATATGGGAAGCATATTTTACTGATGAAGAACATGATCAAAAGTTGAGACCAGGCCGGGCGCTGTGGCTCACGCCTGTAATCCTAGCTCTTGGGAGGCCGAGGCGGGCGGATTGCTCAAGGTCAGGAGTTCGAAACCAGCCTGAGCAAGAGCGAGACCCCGTCTCTACTATAAATAGAAAGAAATTAATTGGCCAACTGATATATATATAAAAAAAAAATTAGCCGGGCATGGTGGCGCATGCCTGTAGTCCCAGCTACCCGGGAGGCTGAGGCAGAAGGATCACTCGAGCCCAGGAGTTTGAGGTTGCTGTGAGCTAGGCTGACGCCACGGCACTCACTCTAGCCTGGGCAACAAAGTGAGACTCTGTCTCAAAAAAAAAAAAAAAAAAAAAAAAGTTGAGACCATTATTCCATACCATTTAGAACTTCATTTAGACTCCAACTCAAAATATAGGACACACAACCTTTAAAAGACCATCATCAGTCTAGCTTATAGCAACTACAACTAGAAAATAAGTTTGACTATTAAGACAAATAGCTAGTAATTGATAATTTAGTTTAGGGGTTGGATACAGGATTACTTGGGTCCAAATGTTAATTCTTTTTTCCTTAGCTGCTACAGCTAGATCTATTTTTCCCCTTCTCACTTTCCTTATTTATTAAAAATAACAGTATACTAGGCACTTAAGTGCCATACACTGGTTGTACCCACTCCCCTGACCATAGTGGTATCACCAGGATCAACTGAGGTGTGTTTTAAGCGCTTAGAAGTACCTAACAAGGTTGCAGAGGACATAAAGATCACGTTTTAGACAGCACCATCTGCAGATGAACTATGTCCAAATCTTGGCTTTGCTGCTTCTGAGTGACCTTGGTTATTACTCAACCCTTTTGTATCTGTTTTCTCAGCTATAAGATGATAACAGTACCCATTTCATAGGGTTAAAAGATTAAAACAGGCTGGGCATGGTGGCTCACAACTGTAATCCCAGCACTCTGGGAGGCTGAGGTGGGCAGATTGCTCGAGGTCAGGGGGTCTGAAACCAGCCTGAACAAGAGTGAGACCCCGTCTCTACTATAAATATAAATTAATTGGCCAACTAATATAGATAAAAATATTAGGCAGGCATGGTGGCGCATGCCTGTAGGACTAGCTACACAGGAGGCTGAGGCAGTAGGATTGCTTGAGCCCAACAGTTTGAGGTTGCTGTGAGCTAGGCTGATGCCATGGCACTCTAGCCTGGGCAACAGAGAGTCTGTCTCAAAATAAAAAGATTAAAACAATCAATATATGTAAAGCATCTACAATGGTAGCCAGCACCTGGAAAATGCTCCTGAAGTGTTAGCTATTACCATCAGAGTGCCTACCCTGGAAAACAGTGTTAGCTATTATATCTTACCTTAGACTTTTTACCAAGTAAATTATGTAGTAGTGTTAAGTTTTAAAAGCTGGAAATGTTCATTCAGGAAGTAAATTTTCCTAAATACAAGCCTTAAGAAACAAGACACAGGCCAGGTGCAGTGGATCATGCCGGTAAACCTAACACTCTGGGAGGCCAAGGCAGAATCATCACTTGAAGTCATGTGTTCAAGACCAGCCTGAGCAAGAGTGAGACCTCCCTCTCTACTAAAAACAGAAAAAGTTAGCTGAGCATGGTGGTGCATACCTGTAGTCCCAGCTACACAGGAGGCTGGGAATGGAGGATCATTTGAGCCCAGGAGTTTGAGGTTGCAGTGAGCTATGATGATGCCACTGCAGTTTAGCCTGGGCGACAGAGCAAAACTCTATCTCAAAAAAATAAAGACACATAGAAGTTTAAATTTGAAGTCATAATATTGCTAGTTTTCTTTAAATGTAAATACATGGCTTTGCTTCAGTATCAATCATTTAATAAAACTAAATTCAGTGTGAAAATGCATCTACCTAGAAAACTTTGTCACCCAGAATTTGCTGCCGATTACTTGAAAAGTATAAACTAGAGAACCCTAAAACCACTTTACGTCACTAAATAAAGATTAACCACTCATTTACATATTTTTATTTAGAAATGTTTGTATCACTACAGTGAAACTAGATTTTAGACACGGGATGTCAGCAGTTTAGTGATCATTAGTTTATTATAAAAGAGAGACATGGAAATTATTTACATGATGAAAGATTTCAGAACTTCAGTGGAATGAGCTTCATGTCAATGCCATTTCAATAGTGATTTATTTCAGTCCACATACTTTCCAAGAATGTCACCATCTCTAAATAAGAAATAATCCTGCAAACAAAGAAACCACAGTTAAGACAGCTAATCACAAATATTTACTTCTTTTTAGAATTATTAGTTTTACACACCTTGTCATCTAGAACTACTTTGGTGCCTCCATATTCTGGGAGAAGGACTTTGTCTCCAACTTTCACACTAACTGGTTGAATCTCTCCACCCTTAAGAAAATAAGGATATTTATTAACAAAGACATCTAGTTCACCAAATATATAAGTCAACTTTCACATTATTACAATTAATAAAATGTGCTCACTCAAATCCAACATGTTTAAAATGCAGTTGGTGGCAACGTGATACAGTTTATTTTAGAATTGCAGTTCTTCACTCAAACACATCACTGTAGAATTACACTTTGAAATAATGAACACACAGTGGTTTAAACGAAAACCTGATTTCAGTGTAAAGGTTCAAGGGAGTTATACTGGAAAAGCTAAGTTTAAAGCTAACTTTGTAATTGTTAAATATTAACAACCTATCAACTTATTAACCTAACAACCTATCAACTATAGGAAGTAAACCAGTTTTTAAACCACATACAAATGGCCATTTATTTTGCTTCTTCCAACATACAAAAATTTGAGATTTTTCTGTAATTAGAGCAAACACTTCTTTTGTGATTCAATTTTCTTTCCTACAAAGTACAGATTTGGTGAGTGGGACTGTGCCCATTCCCCAAAGCCTTCCTATACCTAACTCCAGGAAGAGTTCCTTAGAACTGTCTTTTTTGAGGCAAATGGAGCAATGGAGTTAACATATTTCATCCCAAAGAAATTTATTGTGTATTTTCATTGACACTTCTAGAGACCTGAGGTCTAACCAGTTTACTGGAGGACACCTGGAAGAATAGTCCAACCTGTTTCTCTTAGGTATGCAAACTAAGGCCCCAAATGGTTATAAGATTAAGGCAATTTCAGTGTGTTAGAGGTTAAACCCACAGTCCAAGTTCCTCAATTCTTAAAAGCCCCCAAAGTTTATCTTAAAGTATAGTGTTTTGTCTTTATCACAAGTTTAGAATTTAAAGAAAACGCTAGTCATACTAGGCTACCAAATGTCCATTGAGGGCAATTTTAATACTCTGAAACCATCACATAAAATAAGCATATTGCATTGATCATATAAAATAAGCAATTCTGTTTTACAATCATTTTCCTAAAAGGGAGATTACAGGTGAACTAAGGAATGCACCTGAAGATGACAGGCTACTTTCAGTAACTCAGGGTTTCTTATTATTCTTCTTCCACTTCACACAATAAAAATAGTTCCACTGTAGCCCCCATTCACCTTTCCTTTAGAGCCCGATCCAACAGCCACTACTGTTGCTTGCAACACTTTTCCTTGAGATTTTTCTGGAAGCATAATGCCTCCTTTGGTTACAGTTTCGGCTGCACTCCTTTCAACCAATACCCGGTCAAAAAGCGGAAGAAACTTTCTAAATGCTTGTCCTGCCTGCAGAAAAGAGAAATGTTAATAGCAAAAACAAAAACAATATGCGATTATATTCTTATGAGATAGTAAGTGGTATATTGCAAACACGTTTGGGCTTTGAAAACACCAAACCGTAGCTTATTCTTTCAGGAAACGTATTTGAACGTTCCACCTTATATTCAAGTTTTAATTGTCCCATTCCCTATGTCTGTTAGGGGTCGTTGTTGCTTCTCTGGTTAGCTACCAGACCAATTTTCTTTTTTCGATTATATTTCAAAATAACCCACGAACCAGCTTTAAGGGCAACCTTAGTTTATTACAAGGTCAAATATTTTCCTTCCTCGATTTTTTTCTAGAAATTTTCAGGAAACGTTGGGGTCACTCTCTCAGCCTGGGGCCATGCTTTCTCTCCAAGATATCACCCATTCAGGCCCTGCAGAAGCAGGAGGGACACCCCGCGTGCGTCCGGGTTCCCGCCCCCTGCCCCACACGCCTGCCGCGCACACGCGCGCAAAGAGCCCTCGGCGGAGGAAAGGGTCGGACGGACGGGCCTTGCCTCTCCAAGTGTACGGACGGGCGCTGGTCGCCGACTGACCCCCTAACCCATGCCTCCAGACCCATTAAAGGGAGGTCTGGGGTCCCTGTGCGCCTCAGACCGACCGGGGCCCGCATGCCTCGGGCCCACCCTGGACTCACACTCACCATGACTCCCGCCGCCGCAGCAAGTACTCTGCTCTCGTGCACCGCTGCAAGGAGACCCGCAAGTCCGGCCCTCGGGCCACGTGAAAAACCCAGGGGCCGCGCAGGCGCGCTCGCTGCCGCCCCCGCGCCTCGGCCCCGGCCCCACCCCGCGAGGGAGGGCGGCTACACCAGCGCGCGCCGCGATTCGCCCGAGAGTTCTGCGCAAGCCCCTGACGCGGGAGCCGGGAGGCGGGAGAAAAAAGGAGCTCCTTCTAGGCTTTTCTAGGCGGCTGGCAGAGGTGAAATTACTCTCTGTTCGTCCCCTCCCGGAAATGACGCGATTTGACCCTTGACTCGCGGAGAGCGCGGCGCAGTCCGGAAAGTTCTGGAAGTGTGCGCGGCCCGGGAACTAGCCTAAGGTGGCCAGAGCGGGCTGGGCCAGTGGGCTCAGCCCAGCGCGGGTGGGGAGGGCGGGGCCGGTGCGCGGCGCGTGCTGATTGCGGGGCCCGGGCCGACGGGAAGGGGGTGGGAGCCGCCCGCACACGCGGTGCGGCGGGGCGGGGGAGGAAGCGGAGGGAGGGGACAGGGGTTCATTGCCGTGTGCGCCCTGCACTCTGTCCCTCACTCGCCGCCGACGACCTGCCGCGCCGCGCGCACGCCCTGTCGCCGCCCCGCAGGTACGCGGCCGCCCCGCGCCGCCTCAGCCTGGCGCCTGCGACCCCGGGGCGAGCTTTCCTCTGCTGCGGTCGGGTCAGAGCGGGCCGGCGGGCGAGAGCCGGGGCTTTTGCACGGCGCTGCAGGCCCAGGCCCGCTGGCCCAGGCCTCGCGGGGCCATGCGGTTCCCATCACGTGCGGCGCGGATCGGGGGCCTGGCGCGGGAGTGAGGGCTTGCCCGCGAGATGGAATCTGGGGAGCCGTACCTCGTAGGCCCTTCGCTGCAACCCGCTCCTGGCTGACTTCAGGGCACCGGAGAGGGTGGTCGAATCCGCTAGGGAACCGCGTTTTTTGCCCCGCAGACAGCGGGATACTGCGCCTCCTTTCTTGACCTTGTTGGGGGCGCCCTGAAGGAAAGACACGTGGGGTCGCGCGGAGTGGGCCGGGCCGTCGCCCCCAGCATCGCGGCCTTGCTGGCTGCTCTGATACAGTAGCCACGGGTGGATACATGGAGACACTTTACTGTACGGCTTTTTGCACCGTCAGGAATACTTTTACTTCCCTGATCACTCGGATTTGTAACGTGCCTCCCTCCCGTTTGCTGGGTTTCTAAGGGGGCACATTTGGAATGGGTCTGCTCTGAAGGCCATTTTAGCGGTGAAAGATTAACTCGTTTTTGGCGGCAGGGGTAGGTGATCATGGGGAATGAGTTGGTGCGATTGTTGTTAGTGCCAGTAAGTCAGGCGCGAGGGCGGCCTTTTCCTTTAAGCTTGCGCTAGAAGCGCGTGTTCTGAAGCTGTGTCTGCGTTCGGTCGCCCGGGCGTAGTGATTGTTTGAGGTGAGCCAGGCTCAGGTCTAACATTGCTTTATTTGTTGCACAGGTGGACATATTATTTGTGCTGCAGCGCACCAGGGCTAGTGCTAGAACTGATCATCTACTTGTTTTCTCCCCTAGAAATGCTTCGATTACCCACAGTGCTTCGCCAGATAAGACCTGTGTCCAGGGCACTGGCTCCTCATCTCACTCGGGCTTATGCCAAAGATGTAAAATTTGGTGCAGATGCCCGAGCCTTAATGCTTCAAGGTGTAGACCTTTTAGCCGATGCTGTAGCTGTTACAATGGGGCCAAAGGTACCAGTATTTTTGTTTTATCGTAATTACAGTATTAAGGAATAATATTTTACTTATGCCCATAGACCCACTGAACTCTAGTTGGACAATACTTTTGTATCCATTTACAAGGGAACACAATTTACATTTAAGAGTTCCACATTGTTGGTTAACTTTCTTTGCGCTTAGACATAATGTCCTTAAAACTTAAAAACTGCTTCAGCCTGATTTTTGTAACGTTATTTTGTACAATGTATGATGTAATCAGTTAGTAATTCATAGCTCAAGGTGGACTCTTGAGCTGGAGGTAGAATTAATCTTGCTTGCCTGCTTAGCTTAAATTTTGGATCCTTTCCCCAGTAGTAGTGCCAGAGGGAAGAGTATAACTTACCTCTTATAATACGTCAAGTCTGTGCTGGTAGGTGCTATTTTTGTGTGTGTGCTTTGATTGTAGTAAAATATGCATAATGTAGAATTTACTACTTTGAAGTGTACAGTTCAGGAGCATTAAATATACAATTGCATTGTTGTTCTACTATCACCACCATCCATCTCCAGAACTTTTTTCATCTTGGAAAATTTTAGCTCTGTACCCATTAAACAATAGTTTCCCATCCCCTCCCCTGCCCCATGCTACTTTTATTGTAAGTCTCATTTAGTAATGAGGGATAATATTTTGAGGAAGTTTTTGAAGGTGTTGCATAGTCCAGTGAGGGTTCACTTAAAATTGAAGACAGTTTGCCAAAGTGATCCAAACTGCATAAAATATGATATTTACACACCTCAAGAATAGAAAGTAGCAGCTTTGGTTCAAATCCAAAAGCTGCCAGTACTATTTATGCCATGTTTAAGGTTTTATAATATGTTGAGTGAACCTGGAAAAGCACAACCACTTGCCTTGCTAGTTAGTATTTTAGTAAGTGAATTTTAAAGCAAGTCATCTTACTTTTTAAAGATGACAGGCACTAACCAGAATTTAAGTAATCTGAAGAATGTTCTGAAATTTCATGGTTTGTCTTATGTTCTTGTCCATTTTATATGAGACGACAAATTTTAGTCCCTGGGATTTTCACCTCCCATATTAACTCATTCAAAATTAAAGTCTTTACAGAGATGTAGAGAGGTTGTTTTGTCTGTAGACTAAGAATGTTGATGAACTTGCCCTTGAGATTCATGCTGCAAGAGTGATAAAAATGATAACAATTTGTTGATGCTTTTAAGTAGTTACCATATTGTGAAGATTTTTAAAAATGTAAATAATCTTTAGGCTGTGTGATCCTGTCATTTTTCTTCCTCTGCAATTATAGGGAAGAACAGTGATTATTGAACAGAGTTGGGGAAGTCCCAAAGTAACAAAAGATGGTGTGACTGTTGCAAAGTCAATTGACTTGAAGGATAAATATAAAAATATTGGAGCTAAACTTGTTCAAGATGTTGCCAATAACACAAATGAAGAGGCTGGGGATGGTACCACCACTGCTACTGTACTGGCACGGTCTATTGCCAAGGAAGGCTTTGAGAAGATTAGCAAAGGTGCTAATCCAGTGGAAATCAGGAGAGGTAGGAATGTGCCTTTGTTGTCATTACAGTGTACTATAATCTTCAATGTTCCATAACAAGGCATTGACTCCTTGCACCTAAGGAAAGTGTCTATTATTTTACGAAGTTGTTTTTTCTCATTCCTCCTAAAAATATCTTAAACTGGGTTTTTCCTTCAGCAAATAGTGATTGAATGCCTAACTGGGGTGGGTACTGCCTGTTAAAAGGAGAAGAATATGACTGAAACATTCCTGGCTCAAGAAGCCAGCAATTTATTAGAAGAAATAGATAAGACTTGATTTTCTTATCAGTAGAATTGCTATATATCTATAGGGCAGGATATTGTCCAAACTAGGATACTTGAGAGTAATGAGAGGGTACTATTAATAATTTTGGTGTCCCCGGCGTACTGATATATCATCACTCCATCTATTTCAGTGTTTAAGTTAATAACTATATAGTAAATTAAGGGAATTTCAGATAATTAACACCTGCAAGGGCCTAGGCACATGAAATTCCTATCACTAAGAATTATACATAGGCCAGGCGCAGTGGCTCACTCCTGTAATCCTAGTACTCAGGGAGGCCGAGGTGGGCAGATCGTTTGAGCTCAGGAGTTCCAGACCAGCCTGAGCAAGAATGAGCCCTGTCTCTACTAAGAAAAAAAGAAAGAAAAATTAGCTGGACAACTAGAAATATATGGAAAAAAAATTAGCTGGGCATGGTGGTGCATGCCTGTAGTCCCAGCTACTCAGGAGGCTGAGGCAGAAGGATCACTTGAGCCCAGGAGTTTGAGGTTGCTGTGAGCCGGGCTAATGCCATGACACTCTAGCCTGGGCCACAGAGTGAGACTATAAAAAAAAAAAAAAAATTAAGTGTTGAAAATAAGGAAGTGTTACCCATTTTAGTCCTTTTTTGCATCATTTAATGGAGTGTTGGGTGACCCTTTTGGAAATAGGCAACATGATTAAGATTAAGAATAACTTCTATAGGATGAGTTCAATGGTGGGATCCTTAAAACTATACACATCTGCCTTTTCTTGGTCTGATTTTCAAAATAATTTTGGTGTTGCAGGACTTTATTTACTGTGTAAATTTAAAGTTAATTGTTTCACTGTATGCCATCCAATTCCATGTGATTAGGAATGGCACACTGGCACAAAAACTGTGTATAGATTTACTATTAAGGCATTAAAATATTTATAATAAATACCAATTTCTGCTCAACATGAAAGCTATCAGAGCATAAGCATTATAATAACATATATTCTTGAACTAGGTGTGATGTTAGCTGTTGATGCCGTAATTGCTGAACTAAAGAAGCAGTCTAAACCTGTGACAACCCCTGAAGAAATTGCTCAGGTAAGGACTTCTCATAATATTGTTGTATTTTAAAAATAACTAACATGATCCCCCCCCATAATCATACCAATATCAGAAAAATAATACTACCCAATCACCAACATTAGAAACTTTTTTTTTTTTTTTTTGTCAATCTGTAGTGTCACCACATTTACTAAGGGAAAATACAGTGGGGTCAGCGTTCTTTTACTGTTTTGTTTAAAAGCATAATTGTATTATTTCATATTCTTTAAAATAATGTAGCCAATAATAAATTGAAGAAGAATTGAATAAAGAACCATTACTTCATTAGAACTTTTATACGATTAATTCCTTCCTCCCCTGGATGGAAGTATCAGTTTGAAAGTTACTAGGAGAAAGGAAGGGAATTGGTTGAGGGCAATAGCTTTACCTTTTAATTTTAAAGAGTAACTTGATTTTTTTTAGGTTGCTACGATTTCTGCAAATGGAGACAAAGAAATTGGCAACATCATTTCTGATGCAATGAAAAAGGTTGGAAGAAAGGGCGTCATCACAGTAAAGGCAAGTGTTAGCTTGAATGACATATCTGAATATCAAAACTGAATTTTCTAAATAGAAAAATCCAATCTATATGTGTTTCAAATACAATACACTATTTCATTACTTTCTGTAATCTTAGAGTGGAGTGCTTACTGTATTTTGTGTGAATTAAGTAGCCTTTGCTTCCTGGAATGTATCCATTTTAAATGATATTGTCATCTAGCCTTAAGGTTATCCAGATGGCCATTTTTGGGATTTTTGTAGGAGTTGAGCTTGCATACTCTGGTCTAACTAAATCTTTTATGGACAGGATTTTATAAATCTGGCCTGCAATTCTGAGTTTTGTGTTTCTTCATTGAAATTCATACACCTAATTCTTTGATTTTTCATAGGATGGAAAAACACTGAATGATGAATTAGAAATTATTGAAGGCATGAAATTTGATCGAGGTTATATTTCTCCATACTTTATTAACACGTCAAAAGGTAAGAGGAAATCAGTAACTGAAATTTTTTTTTTTTTTGTCTGAGAAGTATGATTAACTGAAATTTTAAAAATGTACTTTGCTGGCCGGGCGCGGTGGCTCACGCCTGTAATCCTAGCACTCTGGGAGGCCGAGGCGGGCGGATTGCTCAAGGTCAGGAGTTCAAAACCAGCCTGAGCGAGACCCCGTCTCTACCATAAAAATAGAAAGAATTTAATTGGCCAACTAATATATATAATATAAAAAAAAATCAGCCGGGCATGGTGGCTCGTGCCTGTAGTCCCAGCTACTCGGGAGGCTGAGGCAGGAGGATTGCTTGAGCCCAGGAGTCTGAGGTTGCTGTGAGCTAGGCTGACGCCACGGCACTCACTCTAGCCTAGGCAAGAAAGCGAGACTCTGTCTCAAAAAAAAAAAAAAAAATGTACTTTGCTAGTATGTATCAGTCTCTATAGGCATTAGTTGGTGTCTTCTAAAAAATAAATTTATACTTTTCAAAAGTCAGTATGTAAGTAAATTACGGTCATTTTCTTATTAAAGTTTGGTTTGAAATCGTCATTGTTTTTGCAGGTCAGAAATGTGAATTCCAGGATGCCTATGTTCTATTGAGTGAAAAGAAAATTTCTAGTGTCCAGTCAATTGTACCTGCTCTTGAAATTGCCAATGCTCACCGTAAGCCCTTGGTCATAATTGCTGAAGATGTTGATGGAGAAGCGCTAAGTACACTTGTTTTGAATAGGTAATGGGCGGTGGTATTTGATGGTTTATATTTCTGAGTGAAAAAGATAATTTGTATTGCTATTTTCAGTCTACATTATGTACCTTCACATTTGATCCACTTACGTTGTATTGTGCTGTATCTAGAATTTCATAATACAGGTGTGCTCCTCACATCCTCGTGGTTCTCAGGCTTTTTTTTTTTTTTTGAGGCAGAGTCTCGCTTTGTTGCCCAGGCTAGAGTGAGTGCCATGGCGTCAGCCTAGCTCACAGCAACCTCAAACTCCTGGGCTCAAGCAATCCTTCTGCCTCAGCCTTCCGAGTAGCTGGGACTACAGGCATGCGCCACCATACCCGGCTAATTTTTCCTATATATATATTAGTTGGCCAATTAATTTCTTTCTATTTATAGTAGAGATGGGGTCTCACTCTTGCTCAGTCTGGTTTCGAACTCCTGACCTCGAGCAATCCGCCCACCTCGGCCTCCCAGAGTGCTAGGTTTACAGGCGTGAGCCACCTCGCCCAGCTGGTTCTCGGGCTTTTTGAAAGGAACCCCAGAGTCCTGTTTTGTGCATCTTTCTCATAGATAGGCTATTTATTTATTTATTTATTTATTTATTTTTTTTTTTTGAGACAGAGTCTCGCTTTGTTGTCCAGGCTAGAGTGAGTGCCGTGGCGTCAGCCTAGCTCACAGCAACCTCAAACTCCTGGGCTTGAGTGATCCTTCTGCCTCAGCCTCCCAAGTAGCTGGGACTACAGGCATGCGCCACCATGCCCGGCTAATTTTTTATATATATATCAGTTGGCCAATTAATTTCTTTCTATTTATAGTAGAGACAGGGTCTCGCTCTTGCTCAGGCTGGTTTTGAACTCCTGACCTTGAGCAATCCGCCCGCCTCGGCCTCCCAAGAGCTAGGATTACAGGCGTGAGCCACAGCGCCCGGCCAGATAGGCTATTTATTAGTAATATGTGGGTACCTTTATTTTTTTTAAGTGCTTGTAGTGTTTTAAGGGTACGTGACTTAATTATGGTCTTGATGGTTTGGTTTTTTTTTTTTTTTTAAAGATGTTTCTGGTAAAAAAAATTTCAGAATGTAATTTTGCATGGAACAGATGAATAAGCAACTGTCATTCTAAAAATCTTAAAGATCTGGCCAGGCGGTGAGGGTTCACACCTGTAATTGTAGCACTCTGAGAGGCCGAGGAGAAAGGATTGAACTCAGGAGTTCAAGACCAGCCTGAGCAAGAGCAAGACCCAGTCTCTGCAAAAAAAAAAAAAAAAGATAAATTAACTGGGTGCATTGATGTGTGCCTGTAGTCCCAACTACTCTGGAGGCTGAGGCAGGAGGATGGCATGAGCCCAGGAGTTTGAGGTTACAGTGAGCTAGGATCACATAGCTGCACTCTGCTGGAGTGACAAAGACTGTGTATCAAATAAAAATAAATAAATAAAAATCTCAGATCTAAGTGTATTTAGCAATCAGGTATTTTATATAATCTGTTTTTAGACACTGCATACCTTGACCCAAAAGCTCTAAATGAATTTGCTTACCTTAAAATATTTTTCTTACCTTGGATATGCTTTTTGGAGGGAGTTAAGAAAAGTCTTGAAGATTTGAAGCCAAAAACAAAAAATCCCAGCCAAAAAACTATTGGCCTACAGAATTTTTGAAACATTTTACTGGTAGCTGTAAAGTTACGTGTCTGATTTACTTGGCATATTGTCATAGCTAACTCCTGTTTTTTGTTTGGCTCCTTAATAATATAGACCAGCTCTATCTTGAAGTTTAAGTATTCCTTCTTCACAGTCTGCTCTCAAATTGACATTTAGTTGTATATTTCAAGTATGAGCTTATCTGATGAAATTTCAGGTGAACTTAATATTATTGTCAACTTTGTATAACATTTATAAAGGAACTGAATTCAGAACATTGCTTTGGTAACAATATTAAGTGGAACCTATGGGGTAAATGTTATCAGATGACCTCCAATGAATGTTTAGTAATTACTTTTCTACCATTCATAATAGTTATTGCTGTGTCCTTTAACCACTTCGGTACCAGCGTTGACTATAGTCGATAGCCATAGATGAATGCGCATAGCAACTTTAGCCGATGAAGGTTCACAGCCAAGCAATGACTTTGGCTGACAGCCATGATGTGACTTTTCTAATTTTTCATTTATCAAAATAAAATTGTGAACATTTAAAAATAATGTAATGAAAACATACATGTATATGTTACCTATTTTGATTTACATTACAAATAAAGCTGCCTGTAAAGTAAAACAAGCTTTCAATGCTTTAAAGCTTTCCTCATCATACAAGAGCAAAAACAGATTCGTTGTCAATGCACAGCACAAACTATCGTGTGGACTATGAGAGCTGACTGTGGGCAAGGTTTCACGGCCGATGAGCACCATTCCGAAGTGGTTAACTTAGTGATGTGATTTTTTTTGCTCCCCGGTCTGGCTGTTGAAATGGAATATGAGGCCAAAAGTTTATTAAGAATGTAATCTGATATGGACAAGTATAGATGAAGTATAGAAAATAGCCTAATAGATCTTTTCTGTCAAAATTTGATCAAAAGTTGCTAGGAAGCAAAAGAGAAAAAGGGAGGGGTCCTAAGTAATCTTAATGTACCGGAACTAAGACATTTTTATTCAATGTAAATCTTATCAATGTTCTTAACAGGTTAAAAGTTGGTCTTCAAGTCGTAGCAGTCAAAGCTCCAGGTTTTGGTGATAATAGAAAGAACCAGCTTAAAGACATGGCTATTGCTACTGGTGGTGCAGTAAGTAAAATAAATGTGTGATATTGGCTTACTGAATGTTATTTATACTTCCAGGTCTGAAATTTATAGGTAGAATTTACTTTTTTTTTGAGACAGAGTCTCGCTTGTTGACCGGGCTAGAGTGAGTGCCGTGGCGTCAGCCTAGCTCACAGCAACCTCAAACTCCTGGGCTCAAGCAGTCCTTCTGCCTCAGCCTCCCGAGTAGCTGGGACTACAGGCATGCGCCACCATGCCCGGCTAATTTTATATATATATTAGTTGGCCAATTAATTTCTTTCTATTTATAGTAGAGACGGGGTCTTGCTCTTGCTTAGGCTGGTTTCGAACTCCTGACCTCGAGCTATCCGCCCGCCTCAGCCTCCCAGAGTGCTAGGATTACAGGCGTGAGCCACCGCCCGGCTAGAATTTACATTTTTTACAATTAGATACTACTGCTATGTGTTTCTGTTGGATATTTGGGAAATGGTTAGATTAAGGTCCTTCTCATGTCTAACTTGCCATGAGTCTGGTCTAGGAATACATTTACTGATTAAATCTATTTTCAATTTTGAAAGAATATACAAGAAAGAAGTTAGGACTTAAAAGTTTAGGCCAGAGGTCCTCAAACTTTTTAAACAGGGGGCCAGTTCACTGTCCCTCAGACCATTGGAGGGCCGGACTGTAGTTTAAAAACTATGAACAATTCCTGTGCACACTCCACATATCTTATTTTGATGTAAAAAAACAAATGGGCAAAAATGTGGCCGGCGCGCGGGCCATAGTTTGAGGATGCCTGGTTTAGGCCTTTGGTCTAGTCCTGATTCTACCTATAAGTGTGACTCTAGTTGTTTTCTTAAGTAAGGTTAATACTCATTACTGGAGTTGTTAGGATTGATGAGAAGTTGGAGATGCAATGAAAGACTGGTCTAGACTAATAGTGGTCTAAAATCACTCATTTTAAAGAAATGTAGTACTTCATGATGTTTCTCTTGTCAAAACACCTGCATGATATATTAATAAACTTGGCATAATGAAAGAAACTGTAACCCACAACTAGTTCACTTTTAAATGTTTTTGTAGGTGTTTGGAGAAGAGGGGTTGACCCTAAACATTGAAGATGTTCAGCCGCATGACTTAGGAAAAGTTGGAGAGGTCATTGTGACCAAAGATGATGCCATGCTCTTGAAAGGAAAAGGTGACAAGGCTCAAATTGAAAAACGTATTCAAGAAATCATTGAGCAGTTAGATGTTACAACTAGTGAATATGAAAAGGAAAAACTAAATGAACGTCTGGCAAAACTTTCAGATGGAGTAGCTGTGCTGAAGGTAAAATTCATTATTGTGAATAAGCTTCTTGGGTTCTGAGCCCAAGAACAATTTTGCTTCTGTAGTACCATGGAACTAAACAAATATTTGAGGAGTTAAACTTCATTGTGGAAATATTTTATTATATAAATTTTTTGCTAAAACAGTCCTTAATCAGAGTTGAACTTGTACTAAAGGAGAGTGCTGTGGAAAAAGCAATGTTTTGTTAATGGGACTAGAAAGAAGGTCGGTCAGTCTGGACAGTGTGGAGCCTCCCTTATGTAGGGCACTGCACTCACCCTCTCAGTTGTTTAATCATGGAATCAGTACAAATAAGCAACCTTTTTTATAAGGCTTTTAATAATTGTACATATTTTGGGGGTATATGTGATTTTGATGCCTGTATACAATGTGTAATCAAATCAGGGTAATTGGGATATCTGTCACCTCAAATATTTATCTTTGTGTTGGGAAAAGCAACCTTTTTTTTTTTACAGGATTGCTTTTTCAGTAAAGTAGACAACTTTAAAATAACTTTTGGCAATCAGTATCTTGAATGAGAGGGCCATATTAACTGGAGTTGTTTTAATCTTTAGGTTGGTGGGACAAGCGACGTTGAAGTAAATGAAAAGAAAGATAGAGTTACAGATGCCCTTAATGCTACAAGAGCTGCTGTTGAAGAAGGCATTGTTCTGGGAGGGGGTTGTGCCCTGCTTCGGTGCATTCCAGCCTTGGACTCATTAACTCCAGCTAATGAAGATCAAAAAATTGGTAAACAGTTACCTTTAAAATGATTTTATTTGTGGCCTGATTTTAATCTTTCACTTAGAATAATATTGCTGCTTCCTCAATGGAACAAATCACAATCTCCTGAATAAGAAAAGTACAATAGTGCTGATGTCAGAGCCAATAATGCATCACATCTTTCAGGTGTTATTGTAATATTTACAAATGAGAGTACTAAAATTTGCTGAAATTTATTTTCTTTTGTAGGTATAGAAATTATTAAAAGAACACTCAAAATTCCTGCAATGACCATTGCTAAGAATGCAGGTGTTGAAGGATCTTTGATAGTTGAGAAAATTATGCAAAGTTCCTCAGAAGTTGGTTATGATGCTATGATTGGAGATTTTGTGAATATGGTGGAAAAAGGAATCATTGATCCAACAAAGGTAAATAGTTGGACACTTTCTAAATCTTCTTTCAACAACTTTCTCTAAGTAATGAAATTTGCAATAAGTGTTCATATTTACTAAGGGAAAAGTAATATTTCATTAAATTTTTTTCTAGGTTGTAAGAACTGCTTTACTGGATGCTGCTGGGGTGGCTTCTCTGTTAACTACAGCAGAAGTTGTAGTCACAGAAATTCCTAAAGAAGAGAAGGACCCTGGAATGGGTGCAATGGGTGGCATGGGAGGTGGTATGGGAGGTGGCATGTTCTAATTCCTAGAATAGTGCTTCACTATTATTAATGAACTGTGACAGGAAGCTGAAGGCAGTGTTCCTCACCAATAACTTCAGAGAAGTCAGTTGGAGAAAATGAAGAAAAGGCTGGCTAATGTTTAAGAATATCACTATAACCATCAATTACTGGTTTCAGTTGACAGTATATAATGGTTTACTGCTGTCATTGTCCATGCCTACAGATAATTTATTTTGTATTTTTGAATAAAAAGACATTTGTACATTCCTGATATTGGGTGCAAGAGCCATGTACCAGTGTACTGCTTTCAACTTAAATCACTGAGGCATTTTTACTACTATTCTGTTCAAATCAGGATTTTAGTGCTTGCCATCACCAGATGAGAAGTTAAGAAGCAGCCTTTCTGTGGAGAGTAAGAATAATTGTGTACAAAGTAGAGAACTATCCAATTATGTGACAACCTTTGTGTAATAAAAATTTGTTTAAAGTTAATAATTGTGTTAGCATTTCCATGATCCAGAAGATATGACAAATGAAAGCCAATTTAAGAGGGGGGGCAGGGGCTGACTTGTGTGTAAAACATTATTCTACCTATATAGTATTTTCATATTCCTCTTTGTTGCAGACTGAATTACATTATTACATTGGTAACTGGATGATATTGCTCTGGCTAGAGTGCTGTGGCGGCAGCCTAGCTCACAGTAACCTCAATCTCTTGGGCTCAGGTGATCCTCTTGCCTCAGCCTCCCAAGTAGCTGGGACTGCAGGCATGCGCCATCGTGCC
This sequence comes from Microcebus murinus, assembly GCF_040939455.1. Classification (NCBI taxonomy): domain Eukaryota; kingdom Metazoa; phylum Chordata; class Mammalia; order Primates; family Cheirogaleidae; genus Microcebus; species Microcebus murinus. Next base: position 71,282,968 of record NC_134111.1, on the reverse strand, counting down.
TGGCTAATTTTTTCTATATATATTTTTAGTTGGCCAATTTAACAAGGTCTTTTTTTTAATTTTTATTTATTTTTTTTAACAGGGTCTTATTCTTGCTCAGGGCTAGTTTCAAACTCCTGACCTTGAGCGATCCGCCTACCTAGGCCTCCCAGAGTGCTAGGATTATAGGTGTGAGCCACCATGCCCGGCCTGGATGAAATTTTTAAAGTCGGCATCATCCTGGTGAAGCCTGTGTAAATAATTTGGGTATGATGAGGCCTGGTCATATAGAAAAGGCACCTGTCATTTATTATGGGAGCCATGGGCATTGCTCTAAACCCTCATTCTACACACAAACTATGGGTTGCTGATATGTGCCTGCAAATGTGGAAAGCAGATCTTGTAGAATGAGTGTGATTCAGTGGAAGAAAGAGAGGTGTACCATTAAAGCATAATGGATGGTGAAGGACATCCATGACTGGATAGGTCACCATTACTTTCAATAACTTAAACGAAAATAGGTTTCTGGCTCAATGCACTTGATCTTTATTAAATAACACAATATACTTTTTGTTCTTGAGATGGTCTTGCTGTTGCCCAGACTAGAGTACAGTGTGTCATCCATCATAGCTCACTGCAACCTCAAACCCTTAGGCTCAGGCCATGTTCTGGGCTTAGCTTCCTGAGTAGCTGGGACTACAGGTGTGTGCCATTATGCCCAGCTAGTTTTTTTTTTTTTTGGTAGAGCCTCTCTTTCTCAGGATGGTCCTGAGCCATTGTGTCTGACTTAGATTACTTTTAAAATAGTGATCTGTGTGCATGTTGGGAGCATATGTTGATTTGTAAGATGTAAATGTGTTGCTTTCTAGATTTTACTAGGTTATAAATTGAAGGCACAAGATCTTAAATAGCAGGCTGGGAAATGTGGCTCATGCGTATGATCCCAGTACTTTGGGAGGCTGAGGTGGGAGGATCACCTGAGCCTAGGAGTTTCAGGTAGTGAGGTATGATTGCACTACACTCCAGCCTGGGTGACACAGTGAGACTCAAAAAAAGTGAATGGGAATGCTATAAAAAATAGTGTATTCACTATCCTTATTACCTGTTACTCTCAAAATCCCACCTAATGGACAGTAATGAAATAAATTACAAAGAAAAGGAGAGGAGACAACTGCTAAAGAAGGATATCAATGAGTCTTTAAGTTGTTAGAAAGTAGAAAAGTGGTAACTAACTTAATAGGGAAGGTTACACCCTAAGAGCCTGGAGGAAAGCATACAAGAAGCAAGCTAATTATCCCACAGAACTTTCTGAGTAGGAGATCAGGTAGGGCCAAGTGTGGGACTGAAAATGAGGGTAAAGTTGGTCAGCGGTTTCCCCCTTTACCATACAGAAAGCATAGAATCCAAATTTTAAGTCCTCAGGTCATGGCCTCAAGACTGTTGGACTAGATAAAGCAAATATAACAGCATGGATATTGGAGTCAGAATATGTGGGTTTTTATCCAGGTTCTATCATTTACTGTGACCTTGGTAAAGTTACTTAACCTCTCTTTATCTTCGTATGTAAAGTGGAAAAAGTTGTTAGGATTAAATGTTTACAAGGCACTTAAAACAGTGCCTGGCACATAGTTCTGTATAAGCATGCAAAACAAAATTTTTAAATGCCTAACAACTTGAGCTTTAAATTTACGTGGTCAGCCCCATGAAATCCCAGAGATCTATATAATTATGGTCTTATGAACTCAGACAAGGGAAGAGAAATAAAAGGAGAGTATTATAAAATTATCCTCAGAAAAACACCTGGCTAAGTCTGGCTCCTCAGGGAATGACCATAAAATGCTATATAGAATCATGAAATCCAGGAAGATATATAAACTCTGATACTCTAAATCAGGGGTCCTCAAACTGCGGGCCCCAGGGCCACATGCGGCCTGCCCTACTTAGCAGCTGATTTGTCCTGGGCCCACAGTATGCATGTGTGGAATGTGCGCCACATTCTCCTCTCCAACGGCCCTCCCAAAGGTCTGAGGGACAGTGAACCAGCCCCCTGTTTAAAAAGTTTGAGGACCCCTGCAAAATGCTTAAGAAGCTACAAAGTCCCAGGATCCCTCTGTTACATCCCATTTAAACAGCCATTGTAAGGCCGGGCACAATGGCTCACGCCTGTAATCTGGGAGGCCGAGGCAGGCAGATTGCTCAAGGTCAGGAGTTCGAAACCAGCCTGAGCAAGAGTGAGACCCCGTCTCTTACTATAAATAATAAGAAATTGGCCAACTAATATATATAGAAAAAAATCAGCCGGGCATGGTGGTGCATGCCTATAGTCCCAGCTACTTGGGAGGCTGAGGCAGGAGGATCACTTGAGCCCAGGAGTTTGAGGTTGCTGTGAGCTAGGCTGATGCCATGCACTCACCTTAGCCTGGGCAACAGAGTGAGACTATGTCTCCAAAAATAAATAAACAGCCATTGTAGTTGCTGTATAAAGGGAGCATTGGAGTTAATATAACTACTAGAACTAATTTCAAAAACTTGATATACTAGATTAAGCAACTCAGTACAGTCCCAACTTTAGAAGTTCCTTAGAATTTAACATAAACATTTGGCTTTCATATTTGGTGTAAAAAATAAAATACGGAATAAAATTCAGCATTAACTATTAAGTACCCTGGCAAAGCTAAAACCAATCTTTTTTTTTCTCTTTTTCTTTGCCTATCCTTACTGTGCTTGGGGAATCTCACAAGTCTAAGGGATGGCCAGATCAAAGCAATGTTTGTGGATTCCTGAGCTCCCTGACCAAAATGCTAACTTCATATTCTTACAATACCAGCTCGGTTACATCCCAGTGACTAACTTAAATTCTGAACCTATTAATAAAAGTTTGCCTAAGCCATTTATGAAAAGTATGGGTTCACATCCCTCAAAAGAGAAGTAATCCAGTACAGGGAAAGAATATAAAATCTTAGTCTTATTTTGAGAAGAATTTAAATGACTGATTTTTAAAGTGCTTTATTTTTTTTTTATTTTTTAATATTATTTTAATTTTTCTTTTTCTTTTTATCCCATTTCGGAAGACATATCTGTGCTTTGTTATTTAATGGCAGATAATTATATTCAAACTACTTATGCTCTGGGCAGATAAATCATCTGTAGTGGAAAAACAGTACTTCATTTTTGTGAAAGCACAACCAAGCTCCATGTGAGTTCTTCACCACTGTATACCCAGTGTCTGAGAAACCAGGTACTGAAAAAGATTTACTGAACAAATTCATATACATGCACATTTATATAGACAATTAATTACTGATATCCCTTGCTAATATCCCTTGCTGATCTGAGGAAATTAAATTAATAGCACTATCATTGGAAGTTTAATGCCAGAGGTTGTTGGAGTGAGGATCAATATTGATTAAAGACTGAATTTTGCCCAGATTTTTCAGTCTGTTTTTATGAAAGTATTTTTAAGACATGAAATGCTATAATAACATTTTACTATGTCTATGTAAACACACATTAAAACAATAGATTTCAATAACCAAAGTAACAGTACAAAAAATTAAACAAATTAACTTTATTAAATTACTGCTTGGGTCTTTACATTGATTCGTTTAAAAAAATAGCAGTTTGAAATACATTATTGAAAATGAGTACACACAATAAATAGAAAATAGGGGTGCATAGTACTGGAGATATACAAACCAACTTATTTTCATCTGTTGCCTACTGGTGTAGACAAAATTTGAAATGAAATTAGCATTATTGAAAGAACAGCCAAAGTACCTGGGAGAAGGCTGCAAACTATTGGAAATCAGTAGCTTAAATCTCTGGACTACTTACCAAAAATGAAAAAAAAAATAAAATTCACTGTTTATCTGGGAGCTAACCTCATGATGGCACTGAATTATCTACTCCTACAAGAACAATTTAAAAATACCTACAAGTGCCAGGGAACCTTCATTAACAGTATTTTTAAATCAAAGTTTTTACTTTAAATATATGGTGATTATTCAAAATATCCTAGGCCACACGGCAGGCCCTATAACAATAAGTTACAAATAGTCTGAATTTAATAACTTAAGCGTGATATGGTTAATATAATACATGCTGTGTGAGTATCTCAACTAGCCTCTTTCAGGTGAGGTGATAATTAAAAGGTTTAAATCTACAGTTTCAATTTCTGCTCAGGGGAGTGATGTCAGTATTCTAGCAATGGTGATGACATCCCATTACTGTAATGCAGAACATGATAATGAAGATACTACTCTGAATTACACTTGATTGAAGACGTAATTCTATGTACAGGTGGGTCCATGCTCTATGTGCAAATTTTCAGTGGTACAAGTTTATAATCAGAGCTGGGTTTAACAAATGCTTTTTGACTTCTGAAAAGAAATCATGAAAACACATATTAAAAGTGAATAAACTAAAGTTACAAGTAGATGACACCAGTTCTTTCTTGCCTTTACGTGTGATGAACTTCATGAAGCATTAACTCCCGAGGTATATTTGTTTCTGGACCATACAGCTTACGTGCTCTTCTTTCAAAGGCAGCCACCATCTGCTTTACAACTTCATCAAAAAACAATGTGGCAAGCTGAGAGTGCAGAAGTGAGCGAAATTCAAAAGAAATCTGTAGGAAAAATGTTATAATTTTTAGAAAGATTTTTTAAAATGAAATTTCCACTTAAAACAGTAGTGTTCACACTATGAACTAAGTATTTAAGGTAGAGCTGTGTGGGTATACCTTGGTGAGATTTTTAGCACCCCTTTGAAAACAATCTTTACTGCAGTAAGCATAACTACTGGCACAATAAGCTTAAGTCAACAAGCCCAGTGAATCTCATTTCAAGGGAGAGTCTGCCTCTTAATAAGTTAGAGAAGGCTGGAAAAAAACTCTGGTGAGGGCTGGGCTTGGTGGCTCACACCTATAATCCTAGCACTTTCAGAGGCCAAGGTGGGAGGATTGCTTGAGCCCAGGAGTTTGAGGTTGCTGTGAACTAGGCTGATGCCACGGCACTCTAGCCTGGGCAACAGAGTGAGACTCTGTCTCAAAAAATAAAAACAAAAACAAAAAAGTTTGAGAGAACAATTCATATATTACCTGTTGGCAAAGAAAAGGCCACGAGTGGCTAAGGTGATGTGAACAAGAAAGTTATAAGTGATTCTAAAAATGTATGTTTCCCCTTTGCACTTTATTTCTGTACCTTATACACAATCGGTAGTTTAATTTGGTGTTAATTTTAAACTGTTATTAAGTTTAAAACCATTATTAAGTTAGTAATAAAATCATGTCTCATAATCTAATAGAGAAGGAATGAATATTCAAGGTTGCAAGAAACAGAATAGAAAATAAAATGTTCACTAGCACTGCTACAGAAAAGGTATCAATATTCAAATTTAAAGTGTTTAAAAAATCTTTTAAAAAAGATTTTATAATCTTAATGCGTATAAAATAATTATGGCATTTGGGTTCTAAAAAATGGATTACTACTTCTTTACCAAGTTCACCTCATATATGGAACAAATCAAGGGCTTCATGAGAGACTTACTGAAAAATCTAGGGTACAAGTTCTTGGGTAGCCAGGAAGACCTGGGCTAAAACGCCAACTAGTCTCCAAATGGTTGAAAAGTTTCCCATCAGTACAGGATGCCTAGAACAAAATGAAAATATAAAACCACAATTAAATACCTTCGATATTGGTTAGAATGTACCATGACTGAGACTAATTTCTTTGAAAAGTAAATACTTTTATAGGTCAGACCACAGCAGATGAAGAAATCTAATTTTTAGTTTGGTACTAGGAGGTAACAACCTCTTGCCAATATTAGCTGTTTTATTTTGGGATTCCCCAAGACTGCCAGTTGTTTTTCCTTCCATTTCTATCACCCATTGTGCTACTTAGATTTCTCTCCTTCCAGCAGCACCACAGGGAGTGATTTTTTTAGAAGCTTATTTCCAGCTCTGCCACTTACAAGGGATCCTGAACAAGTTAAATCCCTATGCCGTATTTCCTTAATCTGTAAAATAACACCTACTTTATACCATAATGAGATGGCTGAAATGTTTATAAGGTACCTGGCACAGATCTCTGGCACAATTCTATAATTCTCTCCTACCCAAAGTTATTTCTCTTGTTTTGTTTTTGTTTTTGTTTTGAGACAGAGTCTCACTTTGTTGCCCAGACTAGAATGAGTGCCATGTAGTCAGCCTAGCTCATAGCAACCTCAAACTCCTGGGGTAAAGAGATCCTCCTGCCTCAGCCTCCTGAGTAGCTGGGACTACAGGCTGGCATCACCATGCCCGGCTAATTTTTTCTATTTTTGGTAGAGATGGGTCCTGCTCTTGCTCAGGCTGGTCTCAAACTTCCTGAGCTAAAACGATCTGGCCGCCTCGACCTCCCAGAGTGTTAGGATTACAGGCATGAGCCACAGCACCTGGCCCTACTCACCACTTTCTAACTTTTAAAAACTATATTTAGTGAACAAATTTATGCTTCCTCCAGTGATAAAGCATTTACTATATTTTTAAATAACAGTGCAAAGAACCCTATAAACAGCCTGGGCATGATGACTCATGCCTGTAATCCTAGCACTCTATGAGGCCGAGGCAGGAGGATTACTTGAGCTCAGGAGTTCGAGAACAGCCTGAGCAAGAGTGAGACCCCCATATCTATTAAAAAAAAAAACAAACTCTATTATAAATATTTACAACTATTATGTACCACAATCATTAAAAATTAAAAAAATAGTACAAAGATTTAATTAAAACATCTCTAATTTGGGTGGCCCAAGTGATCTTTCCTGTGGGTCAAAGTCTCAACAAAAGGGAAAAAAAAAGTTTTCCATTTCCATATTCTACTAAAACTTCTATTTGGAAACAATAATGCTAATAGTGTATGGAATAATACAATCAGAATATACAACCAATGGTTTATTTTTTTCCCTCTTCCTATTATTTAAAGAAATCTTTTAAAGCTATTATACTTTAACCCATTTGATATAATTAATATTTAAGGAATATTTAAAAACATCAAAAACCAAAATTATTACCTGTACTAAATGTGGTTTCACCAAGGTTACTACTGATGTATATCGCTCCAACACAGGTGGAAACCCAATTTCTAATCGTGTTTTACAATATCCAGATCTCTTTGATATTATTTCTGATTTTTTGCACCAAGGAACAAAATGCTTATACTCCTCCATTCCTGATACTACAGCATACATTTCCTGCATTGAATATCTTTAAAAAAAAAAGACAATTGGTATTAACTGCATCTAGTTATATGGTATACGCATACTTTAAATTAAATATGAATAAAACTTATTGTGTATGAGGCAATAAGGTAGTTAGCACACATTCTACAACACAAAGAACCACACTCTACAATCACTTCAAAGCAACATAGATAAAAAAAAAACTCTAAATAGATATATATAGCAGAGATCATAATTTAGCAACCCACAGGTTGAATCTGGCCTATAGATGTGGTTTTTGGTTTTGTTGTTGTTGGTTTTTTTTTGTAGATGTGGTTTTTAAATTTTTAATTAGTTGCCAGCACTTAAAAATTATGTTTACTTCAATATTAATTGTGAGACAAAAAAGGGGAAGCAACCTAAATGTCTATCAGTAGGTGACATTAATAAATGTTTAATACATCATAATAAAGGATTAATAAATTATGGTACACCCATACTGTGAAACTCTATATCAATTATTTAAAAGAATTAGGCCAAATATACTTTAAGGCAGACAAGTTTATAGCATATTGTTAATGAAAAAAGCACACTACAAAGCAGGATGTGTACGATTCTATTTAAAAAATAGGACAGGCTTAGTGGCTCATGCCTGGAATCCCAGCACTTTGGAAGGCCGAGGTGGGAGGATCGCTTGAGCCCAGGAGTTCAAGGCTGCAGTGAGCTATGATTATGCCACTGCACTCCAGCCTGGGTGACGGAATGAGACTTTGTCTTGAAAAAAGAAAAGAAAAAGAAAACACATTTGAAAAATCCTGAAAGGATATGGATTAAACAATTAACAGTTGTTAATTTAGGGAAAAGTAAGGGTAAAGATAGACTATTTAGTTAATATGCTTCCATACTGCTAAGATTTTTATATAGCATGTAGTGCTATGATAATTAAATAAAATAGCTGGGTTTGGTGGCTGGTGCCTATAATTCTAGCTACTTGGTAGGCTGAGGTAGAAGGAATGCTGAGGCCAGGAGTTCAAGACCAGCCTGGGCAACACAGTGAGATCCTATCTCTAAAAAACTTTTTAAATTAGCCTAAACAAGGGGAAAATAAATTATTCTAAAACACAGAAAACAAATGAAACCTCCCATTCTTTTTATGAGCCAGCATAAAATCCTAACAACCAAAACTTGATAACGAACATAAAAAACAAAGCTGTATACCCAAATCATTTGTAAGTACTAAGGCACAAATTCTAAGTAAAATATCACCAAATAGAATCCAGTAATACATTAAAAAACATATATATAACAAGCAAATGCAATTCATTTAGGGATATATGGATAGTTTAATACTAATAATTCATTTTTTTTTTTTTTCAAAAGAGACCAGGTCTCCCTATGTTGCCCAGTCTGGTGTGCAGTGGCTATTCACAGGTGTGATCACAGCACTCTGTAGCCTCAAACTCCTGGGATCAAGAGATCCTCCTGTCTCAGCCTCTCAAGTACCTGGGACTACAGTTGCATGTCACTGTAGTGCCAGGCTTGAATTCTATTACTTTAACCATGTTAATCGGCTAAAAAAGGAAAAACTACATAATTACCTCTAAAGATGGTAAAATATAAAAGCATTCCCATTAGAATAAGAAATAACACAAAGATGTGGCCCTGTTATATATACACACACACAAGTGCATTGTTATGTAACACTCTTCTGAAAGTATTAGCCTAAGTAATTAATTCAGACCATGAAATATGAGACACATGTGTTATAAAGAATTGGGCAAAATTATCAATTGGCAGGTGATATGACTATCAACTCAGAAGAATTGATTCATAATTCAGTAAGGTAGATTATGAAATATATAAAAATCATTTCCTGTAGATAATATAGTTCGGTAAATAAATTTAAAAAAAAAAAAAAACAAAAATAGGCCAGGCACAGTGGCTCATGCCTGTAATCCCAGCACTCTGGAAGGCCGAGGCAGGCAGATCGCTCAAGGTCAGGAGTTCAAAACCAGCCTGAGCAAGAGTGAGACCCCGTCTCTACTATAAATAGAAAGAAATTAATTGGCCAACTGATATATATATAAAAAAAATTAGCCGGGCATGGTGGCGCATGCCTGTAGTCCCAGCTACCCGGGAGGCTGAGGCAGAAGGATCACTCGAGCCCAGGAGTTTGAGGTTGCTGTGAGCTAGGCTGACGCCACGGCACTCACTCTAGCCTGGGCAACAAAGCGAGACTCTGTCTCAAAAAAAAAAAAAAACTTGAAGGATTAAATGAAAAACAAGCAATGACAACAACTCTATGGATATGTCAAAAACAACCTGAATAATGAGAGCCAGAATATATTATTCTTGGTTATAAAGACTCAATACAGTTAAAATATAATTTACCTTAAAATGATAAAGTAATTTAAACAATCACAACCTAAATCACAATAATTATTTTTGGATTATGACAGAATTTGAGTCTTTATGGATGTTTAAACTAATCTAATCTATAAACATGAAACGAGGTACACAGCAGAGGGAGAGGGAAGAAACCTACCTTCCTCAGGTTTTCAGGTCCTTTGAAATAAATGGCAAATCCCATAAAGAAGTATAAAACCTTATAGTAGCCTGAAAGTTAATTGCTGTAAAAGTAGTCTACAAAGACTAACAAAGTAGTATACCATAATGGTAAAGGGGATGGACTTTGTAGTCAGCAAGTTTGGTGTTCAAATACAGTAAGCTCTAAAGATAGTAAGCCATGTGATCCTAGGCAGGTTAATGAAACTCTCGACTTCATTTTCTTGATCCATAATTGAAAAATACTTCTACAAGTTCTTTTGAGAGTTAAAAGATATAGTTTCAGCAAAGGGCACAATGCTTAATAAGCACTTGATAAATGGTAACTATTATTATGTGTTTATGCCAAATATGGGTAGGGAAGATAAGATGAAGATCATGGAATAAGACCAATTTGTAATAAAAAGAGAATTTGGGCATAAGAAAGTAGTAGTAAGCAAAGCAAATATGGTGGAGAAAAAAATAAGGATTGGAATCATAACAATGCACATTATCTCACTGAGCTTCAGTTCCCTTATCTCTAAAATGAGACTAATACTTATTTCACATAGTTATTGTGAAGATAAAATGAAATACTAAATATAAATCACCCAGGAGTACCTGTCAAATGGCAGGTACATAGTAAAAGTTATATATTATTAGTGATTCTAAGTAAAGCAGACTAATTTACTATTTAGCTCTTTAGTTGCCATCTCTCGGGTATCTGTTATAGATACCAGCTATAGCAAAGATGTCTACCTATCCAAAGATGTGGATTTGCTTTACAGAGTGTTGCTGCTAGGAAGCACCTGGCTACCAGGGGCTACAATCCCAGTCCTTGCCTCCTTGCATTTAGACGGGGTCACATGACTAGTTCTTATCAGTAATATCTGGGAGGATGCATTGTGTTTCACTTCCAGACCAATATGATTAACAAGGTGTACCATATTTTAACACTCTGAAGACTAAGAAATTGCAAAAGTTAAAAGTTGGATGGAGCCTGGGTTCCTGAATCACTATTTATAAGAGAAATGCCCACTGAGAGGGAATACCAATTTGTACTTTACACAAGAAAGAAATAAACTTTCAGGTATTATCTGTAGAGCTATTAGCATTACCTTAATTAATATAGTGACTAGCCAGTAATAAAGGTAAACATAGTGACCAAAGCTGTAAGTCTTTTACTACAGAAAAATAAGAAGAATAAAAGCAAATGAATAAAATAAATGAAATGTACTTTTACAAAATTTTATATAATGTTTAATGGCCTGCTGGGAATTAAGACCCCCTCGTAGAAACTCCCATATTGTGGGATGGTGTATTTCTAGTTTAGCAGAACTACAGTGTTTTTATCCTTTGTTGTACATACCTCAGATCAGGGGCCAAATTTGATAAATAAAGTTTTATTGGAACATAGCCATGCTCATTTATTTACACGTTATTTCTGTCTGTCTTTGGGCTACAATGACAGAGCTGAGTAGTCCTTATGATCCACAAAGCCTAACATATTTACTATCTGGCCCTTTACAGAAAAAATTTACCAACCCCTGGTTGGAGATTAAGAATCTTAGTATGTCTGTACGTACTTATTTATGTGTGTGTGTATGTGGGGGAGCTATGTAAACTATGGCCTAATATATCAGTAATCTTGCCACGATAGAAAAGAACAGTATACAAAAATACAGGTCATAAATAATTTCCTAGGCCGGACGTGGTGGCTCACGCCTGTAATCCTAGCACTCTGGGAGGTTGAGGATCGCTCAAAGTCAAGAGTTCAAAACTAGCCTGAGCAAGAGTGAGACCCCGTCTCTACTATAAAGAGAAAGAAATTAATTGGCCAACTAAAAATATATACAGAAAAAATTAGCTGGGAATGGTGGCACATGCCTATAGTCCCAGCTACTTGGGAGGCTGAGACAGAAGGATCGCTTGAGCCCAGGAGTTTGAGGTCGCTATGAGCTAGCTATGCTGATGCCATGGCACTCTAGCCCAGGAAACACAGTGACACTCTGTCTCAAATAAATAAAATAATAATTATTATTATTTCCCTTCTGTATCAAAGTTTAAATCTATACTATAAAGTTACCATATGATTATATTCATCCAACAAATATTTATAAAACAAGAATGGCTATGAAACGGTCAATCTAGAAAAACCAGAGTTTAGTCTGTAAGAAGATAATCCAGAAAGAGGCATGATACTCAATAGGAAATTGTGAACGTGTTCTTTTAGTAGAATTCATATTAGATACAAACCCTAAAATTCTCCTTTCTGAATATTCTTTCCTTTTGTTTATTAATGGTGCAGCGATTTTGAACAAACTTCTTGCATATATCTCCTTAGGCAAAATTGAGGTATGTATCGGAAGAGTTCTGCTCATCAGTATACCACAGGAAGCTAAATATCTAAAAAGACAAAAATTACCTGATTTAGAGTGACAGTGAAAATTAGACGGGGCACAAATTACAGAGATTATAAAGTAATTATCACATTTAGAAGGTTCTGCAACTTGAGAATATTCCTGAAAAAATACACACACATACAGAGAAAAAATAAAGCTTCCTAAGCACCATAAATAACAGTTTATACTTGGGTTAAAAGCTTCTGGCACAAAAGGCATCTCTCCCAAAAAGTTGGCTTTCAGTCTGTAGTCACGTGTTACAACCTACTTTTGTCATAAGCTTGCCAGAACATTCAACATTTATTTTTGCTGTTGTTTTTGAGACACAGTCTCGCTCTGTTGCCCAAGCTAGAATTCCATATGATCAGCTTACCTCACAGCAACCTTGAACTCCTGGGCTCAAGCGATGTTCCCAGCCTTCCAAGTAGCTGGGACTACAACAGGTGTGTGCTACCACGCCTAGCTAATTTTTTTTCTTCTATTTTTTAGTAGAGATGGGGTATCACTCTTGCTCAGGCTGGTCTTGAATTCCTGTGCTCAAGCGATCCTCCTGCCTCGGCCTCCCACAGTATTAGGATTACAAGCGTGAGCCACTGCACTGGCCCATTGTCCATTTTTCAAATCATGTTATCTACCCAGGTTGTTTTCCCAGCTGGATCCATAAGGGTTCCTTAATTCTTGAAACACTCTAATGAGACTTGAAACTGGGTATCACTCTCAGGTAGGAGATGTGGTGGCATTGTCCGAACTGTTGCTCTGTTCTTTACCTTTCAGTCTCCATTTCAAAGCATATATATAAAAATATGCCTACTTAATTAGAATATTACTGTTTGAGGTACCTCTATGTACAGATGCCTGATATGCTCTTGTTCACCTAAATATTTTTAACTTTTCCCTAGTTACATAGCTAGCTATTTTACACTACTACTCATTCATTAGTTCACATAGTTACTGAGCTCCTATTCTGTGTTGGACTGTGCTAGGCAGTAAGCACATAATGGTAAATAGAACATGAGCCTTATGAAGATTATATTCCAGTTGAAGATTCAAAAAAAAAAAAATGGGCCAGGCGCGGTGGCCCATGTCTATAATCCTAGCTCTCTGGGAGGCCGAGATGGGTGGATTGCTCGAGGTCAGGAGTTCGAAACCAGCCCAAGCAAGAGCGAGATCCCGTCTCTACTATAAAGAGAAAGAAATTAATTGGCCAGCTAATATATATAAAAAAAATTAGCCGGGCATGGTGGTACATGCCTGTAGTCCCAGCCACTTGGGAGCCTGAGGCAGGAGGATTGCTTGAGCCCAGGAGTTTGAGGTTGCTGTGAGTTAGGCTGTCGTTACAGCACTCACCCTAGCCTGGGCAACAAGCGAGACTCTGTCTCAAAAAAAAAAAAAAAAAGAAAGAAAGAAAGAATGGTTGAAGAAATTGGGAATATTTAGTCAGAGATAAAGAATAATATTTGAGAATATGGCTCCAACATGTAAATAAAGACTCAATTAGGCCAGGCACAGTGGCTCACGCCTATAATCCTAGCACTCTGGGAGGCCGAGGAGGGAGGATTGTTTGAGGTCAAGAGTTCGAAACCAGCCTGAGCAAAGCGAGACCCCATCTCTACTATAAATAGGAAGAAATTAATTGGCCCACTAATATATATAGAAAAAATTAGCCGGTCATGGTGGCACATGCCTGTAGTCCCAGCTACTCGGGAGGCTGAGGCTGCAGGATTGCTTGAGCCCAGGAGTTTGAGGTTGCTGTGAGCTAGGCTGACGCCCCGGCACTCACTCTAACCTGGGCAACAAAGCAAGACTCTGTCTCAAAAAAAAAAAAAAAGGCTCAATTAGAGGTAGACAAATTTGGGCAAGAACTTTAGAGCTGTTTATAAAAATTGAATGGGTTTATTCCCGAGGCAGTAAAATAGAGGTCAGTGAAAATGGTTAAGCTACATACAAATACCACATGACTATTTGTTAACATATAATGGAAAAGAAACATATAAACTATATGGATATGCTCCTTCTATCTGAACCCCAGAAATACAAACAAAAAAAACCCTGTATGGATGAATTAATTGGCTTTTAAGACTATAGGATTCTTATATATTCAGTTATAAATAACACTTCAAGAATGAAAATATGGGCCAGGCGCGGTGGCTCTCGCCTGTAATCCTAGCACTCTGGGAGGCTGAGGCGGGCGGATTGCTCAAGGTCAGGAGTTCGAAACAAGCTCTGAGCAAGAGGAAGACCCCATCTCTACTATAAATAAAAAGAAATTAATTGATTAATTGGCCAACTAATATATATATAGGAAAAATCAGCCGGGCATGGTGGCACATGCCTGTAGTCCCAGCTACTCGGGAGGCTGAGGCAGAAGGATTGCTTGAGCCCAGGAGTTTGAGGTTGCTGTGAGCTAGGCTGACGCCCTGGCACTCACTCTAGCCTGGGCAACAAAGCAAGACTCTGTCTCAAAAAAAAAAAAAAAAAAAAGAATGAAAATATGGAAAAGCAAGATGGCTTTGTGAATTTTAAATTTTCTAGGACACAAGTTGATTTTAACATGTTGATAAGAACATATTCTTTTCAGTCAAAAGAGATTTTAGATTGAATCATTTCCTAGGGAGAAGGAAATGTGTTCTTGATAATCTTCAAAAATATGATTTCTTCAAGCTTGTATCAGTCTGTTAAAAAAACAAAAAAAAAAAAATATGATTTCTGTTATGTGAAAGAAGCCTATGTAATTTTTTTAAGAGTATACCTATAGTCCTCTGAAAAAAAAAAAAAAAAAGAGTATACCTATAGAATTTGCTGAAAAGTAGGATTATACCAACAAAAGTGAACCTCAGGCCGGGCGCTGTGGCTCACGCCTGTAATCCTAGCTCTTGGGAGGCCGAGGCGGGCGGATTGCTCAAGGTCAGGAGTTCAAAACCAGCCTGAGCAAGAGCGAGACCCCGTCTCTACTATAAATAGAAAGAAATTAATTGGCCAACTGATATATATATAAAAAATTAGCCGGGCATGGTGGCGCATGCCTGTAGTCCCAGTTACCCGGGAGGCTGAGGCAGAAGGATCACTCGAGCCCAGGAGTTTGAGGTTGCTGTGAGCTAGGCTGATGCCACGGCACTCACTCTAGCCTGGGCAACAAAGCGAGACTCTGTCTCAAAAAAAAAAAAAAAAAAAAAAAAAGTGAACCTCAGTGTCTCTGCTAAATTAAGCCAAACGGTGGAAATAAAATACTCAGTTAATTTAGCTTCCCCCTTTAAAAAAAAAGCCACGAAGAAATAATTTAGGATCTCTGTTAGCTAGATTGATTACAAAAACTAAATATGGTGTACAAAATGCCTAATCATGTATTTCCCTTCTAAAACATTCTTTAGATATCTTTATTATAACAGTTTTATTTTTTCCACTTTTGTATTCCATAGATACATTATCAATTATTGGAAGCCATCTATGTGGTAGATACTATGTGTCATTATCTATAATTTTGTGATAACTCAGTATCAGAAAAGGCAGCTTCTCTGAGGGCAATCTTTAAAAAATATAAGACCCTTGGTTCTGAAGAGATGAATTCAGGATCTGTTGACTTTTCCCTGTATATGGTTTTGTACTGGGTTCACATTGTTGCCCAATCTCCAAAAGATAGCCTTACACAATTTAATTACTACAATCCTAAGGGAAACATCTGTGTTTAAAGCAAACTAATAGATTTCCTGATCAATTTGCATGCTATGGTTACAGAGCCTGGACAGCACATCTATTTTCACACACTATCAAGAATACTGTCTTTGGTGGAGTATGGTGGCTTATGCCTGTAATCCCAGCACTCTGAGAGGCCCAGGCAGGGGGACTGCTTGAGGTCACAAATTCAAGACCAGCCTAAGCAAAAGTGAGACCCTGTCTGTTTCTACTAAAAATGGCAGGAGGATCTCTTAAGCCCAGGAATTTAAGATTGCTGTGAGCTATGCTGACACCACAGCACTCAAGCCCCGGTGACAGAGCAAGACTGTCTCAAAAAAATAAAAAATAAAAAAATAAAAATACTGTCTTCAACTGCAATATGAGGAGCCATAATGCTCATATACATGAACATTAAACCATGGAACGAATACTGGACCACATGGAGGAGAGTTTTTTTATCACTAATCTTTCAATACTATTCTCTCATATACTCAATAAAGGCCAGAATCTATGTTAATGCTGTGAACTCATAAACTCCTTCATTATCATAAACAGTAGATATTTTCTTGGAATTTAAGCCTTAATTTGATCACTAAAGTGTATTTTTCTCAAAAGTAACAGTTTTGTTATAAGTTTGTTAACAGTTTTGTTGCAAGCTAACGTTTTATAAAAGTAATATAAAGCAGATGCAAAGTTAGATGAGGCTATGTTCTGCTTTAAACTACTTTTTGAGGTTATTTGCTAAAGCAGGAGTAAACGATACATGACTTTTTTGCAGTTTCACCCAATGTTTGTCTAAAAGGATCTGGAATTGGCAGGGTTGTTACTTTCATATTTCCACCTCCATGTCCACCCCCACCTACAAAAAAGGAGCCAATCCGGAAAATAGAAGGCAGCCACTGGTTCAAGGTTACAGAACCTCTAAATACAATGAAGTAAAAGAAAGAAAGGAAAGGAAGGAAGGAAGAGGAAGGAAAGAAAGAGAAAGAGAAAAGAAAGCAAAAAGAAAGAGAAATCCAGGTCTCCTACGTTGGGTACAGTTTTGCAAGCACCAAATGGCGGGGGCAAAAAACTCTTTATCGGAAGTTAGGAAAGCGCATCTGACCATCTGGCACGCAGGAGGAACAGACAAGGGGGGCTCACCGCCAGGCCACAAACTCCCGTACTCCCAGCAGCCGGCAACCCTTCCGCGCAAAGTTAAAACATTCCAACAGCAGCAACAGGCCGTAGGGGAGGAGACCGGAAGAGCCCAGAGGCACCAGGGGCCGAGTTGCTTCCAAAGTCACTTCGCCGATGATTCACTGCCTTTCTCGAGGTCAGCGAGTCGTGAACACAGCTTTGGGCCCAGGGTAATGCGCGAGGCATCTTAGTTCTTCAAATATCGAACGCACAAAACCCTTCTCCAGATACGCGGAAACGCACCGAGTCCGAACTCGCCTCACCCCAAATCCTTCCTGTCCCCCAACTCAGCAGGCCCGGGTGGAAAACTACTCTCCTCTGGGCGCACCCTTTGTTAATTACCTGACTTTCCGCGCAGACTCCTGCGCCGGAGCTCGGGCTCTGGCCGCTGTCGCCGACTTCGGAAAGAATCCTGAGGCTACCCTTCCCAGAGCCTTCTGACCAGTCCGAGCTGCCATGATCCGTCTCAGAGAAGCCGGTCGCTACCCCCGGGACCAGTTCTGCGGCGCCGCCTTCCTGAGGCCGCGCCGGGCCGGGCAGCCCGGCTTCGGCGCCTTCCAGCCAATGGGCTGGCCCCCTGAGCAGCCAGACACGCCCCTTCTTCCCTCCCAAATTGCGCAGAGGTGACGCACGGTCCCACTGCCGTAGGGCCCACTGTAAACGGGTACGTCATCCCGCCGGCCAATCAGAGGGGATGCCGGGCCGCCAGGACACACCCCTTTGCTCTGACGGGCCTATCGCTCCCACCGTGCGCTCGCACACGTTACGTAATACTCACGGTGACCGCTCACCCCACCTCCCGCGCTGGAAGTCTTCCCTGGATTCGCCAACCGCTGCGGTTCTCTGGGGCTGCTTCCGGTCGCGAGGCCAGGCACGTGAGCCCCGTCCTGGGCGGGAGGAAGCCCTGGGGTCTGGGTGTTGATTATGTAACTGTCCGAACCTGTGAGTGCTGAGCCGGACACGCCATGGCTCCTGGCTACGAAGCTTGGCTGTCAGAGTCCTGCTCGCACCTGCGGTGCCTATCCCATAGGGTCGTTAATGAGGGTAACATAAGGTCATGACATTAGGGGAGTGACTCAGTTATCTGCCACCGGTTCTATCTGCCTTTTTCCTGCGTGGCCAACATTTTAATTGGTGTTCGCGTATGGTTTGGGTTTCCCATTTCATACAAAGCAGACAACTGCTTTGAGTCAAGAATTTCGGGAATCATTCCTCACGTCCGGACTTCGTGTTCCCTCCGTTTGTTCCCACGTCCTTGTTTAACCTTTGTACGCCATAGTTTCCTGTAAACTGAAGTGAGAATAGCAATACTACCTATTTAATAGAGGTTAATAGAGGAGTTTTGTTTGTTTTGCTTTTTAGAGCCAGTGTCTTTGCTCTACCGCCCAGGCTACAGTGCAGTGGCGTTGTCATAGCTCACTGCAACCTCAACCTCTTGGGCTCAAGTGATCCTCCTGCCTCAGCCTCCAAGTACCTGGGGCTACAGGCACATACCATACCGGCTAATTTTTCTCTTTTTTTTGTAGAGAAGGGGTCTCACAGTTGCCCAGGCTGTCTCTAACTCCTGGCCTTAAGGAGATTACAGGTGTGAGCCACCTGCTGGCCTAATACAACTTTCAGGAGTAAATGACCTTGATTGAATGTAGTCAGATATTTTGGGGACATGTACTAGATGCTGGAGAAGTGAACAAATGTCTTTACTGTCATAGAGCTTACAGTCTAGTGGGAGAAAAACAATCGGATAATTAATTGTATGTCCTGTAGAATAAAAAATAAAGCAGGGGAGGGAGATGGAGAGGGAAGAGAAAGATGGGGTGTTATTGTATATAGAGTAATCAGGTGGGCCTCTGAGAAGGTGACACTGAACAAAGGCCTAAAAATGAAGTACAGAAGAGAACTATGACTACTTGGGGAGAAATTATCTTCAGGTGTAGAGAAGAGCAAGTGCAAAGGCCCCAGACAGGCACAGCCTTGCCATGTTTTAGGAATAGCAAGGAGTTTGGAGCACAGTGAGAGGAGGAAAGTGGTAGGAAATAAGATTAGAGGGCTAGAGAGGGCTTTATCATAGTGCTGGGGCAGCCATAGTACCAATTTTGGATGTCATTCTAAGTGTGAAAAGAAGCCATTGGAAATTGAGGGTGGAATACTGACTTGATCTGATTTACATTTAAATAATCATTTAAGCTGCTGAAATAATA
The DNA here is from genome assembly GCF_040939455.1 of Microcebus murinus. NCBI lineage: Eukaryota > Metazoa > Chordata > Mammalia > Primates > Cheirogaleidae > Microcebus > Microcebus murinus. The sequence continues at coordinate 71,263,800 of NC_134111.1, read as the reverse complement.
ATATGATTATTATTTTATGCTCTTTCTTAGTTCATTGCAGTCACCTCTTTCTAGATACTTTGTGGAGTCAATTAAAATCACCATCTACAAACCTTGCCAAGCACTCTGCAGTACAACACATGAAGTACTTGTCAATTGGGGTGGTTCTGTCGCTGCAAATAATTCTATATAAGATCACTTTCAAACACACAATCCCTGCCCTTCTTTAAATCTTAAGTATTTATAGTAATGTCTTCCTTTAAAGCACATTTTCATCATATTAGTTCCCTGCTCAAACACCAGTGGTTACCAGTTGCCTAAAAATATAGGCTACTACATTGCTACTCCATATTTCAACAAATGGTAACCTTAACTAGAAAGTCTGTCAAACAGTTTTCAGCACAATACTTTGACTTCTCAGCAAAGGAAATTAACGTGAAATCATAAAGATAGTATACTCTGCTCCAGGTTCAGTAGATGGTAGTACTTCCATAAATTGTAGGTTATAAGGGTTGTCTCTACAATATTACAATACTGGTTATAAATTAAAACTCAACGGAGACTTGTGGGAAGCAGTGTCATAGTTTCCAAACTCATTAGGCTGTTAAAAATATATTTGAGGCCCGACTCGGTAGCTCACACCTGTACGCTAGCACTCTAGGAGGCCGACGCGGGCATATTGCTCGAGGTCAGTTCGAAACCAGCCTGAGCAAGAGCAAGACCCCGTCTCTACTATAAATAGAAAGAAATTAATTGGCCAACTAATATATATAGAAAAAATTAGCCGGGCATGGTGGTGCATGCCTGTAGTCCCAGCTACTCGGGAGGCTGAGGCAGTAGGATTGCTGTGAGCTAGGCTGACTCCACAGCACTCACTCTAGCCTGGGCAACAAAGTGATACTCTGTCTCAAAAAAAAATTAAAAATTAAAAATATATATATTTGACATGATATTGATATGTATGAAATACTCTTGCCAAAATAATTAACTCTGAATCTGGTCAAGCTTCTAGATTTGCCAGTTTACACGGGAGATAGAAGAATGTGTTAAAAGACATATACAAGAGATACTGTCTGTCAAACCCAGAATATGGAAAATGCTATGGATAAATGACCCAGTTTCTTCAACAAGTAAATATCAAGTAAAAAAAGGAGGTAGGGCAAGGAGGACTATAGATTTAAAAGATGTAAAATTATTTGGATTTTGTTTTGAACAAACTAAATATAACATGACAAATATATATTTTAGACTGGGAAATTTGAAAAATGAGTGGATATTAGATGATTTTAAGAAATTATTAAAATTTTAGGTATACTTATTTAAATGAGTCTTTACCTCAGAGATTCATATGGAAGTATTTATAGATGAAATATGATGTCTGTGATTTCCCTTAAAGTAATCCAGTGGAGTTGGGGGATAGAGTTGATGAAAGAAAACCAGTCATGTGTTGATATTAGGTTATTCAGTATGAAATGTCCGATTTCCTTGACAGTTACTATCTGTGACATTTCACTTTGCTACTTATTTTATTTTTATTGTATAAAGGTACAGCCTTATTCTTTCAAATGCACATTTTGACTTGTGATTATCTTTTAAATTTTTTAGAACAATTTTTGTACAACCATAGATAGGCCAAAATTCATATTATTTTCAAATATGAGTTCTGTCATAAAACAAATACAACACAGACAGCTCAAAATATCAATAAAGTGTTTGGAAAGGCTAATGAACACACAGTATGTCAATGGTTTAAAAAGTTCTGGTAAGTTCCATCCAAGTTGTTACAAAAAAAAAAAAAAGTTCTGGTATTTTAATCTTAAAAATGAGCCACATGGATGTCCTAAGACCAAGGACGTCCTTAATGATAAACTAAAAACTAGTGGAAGTGAATTCATCTCAACCTTCGCCTAAATTCACAACAAGGTTTGTTGTTACTATTCCAACAATATTAGACCATTTAAAACAAATTGACAAGGTAAAGAAGCTGGACAGATGGCTACTACAGAAACAAACGTCTAAAGAAAAGTCTCGAAGCTTGCCTTTCTGTGATTTGAGAAATAAATCATGAAAAAAAAAAGCTTGCCTTTCTCTGCTGTCACGACATAAAGACAAACCATTTCTACACTGTACTGTTACATGTGATTAAAAAAATAGATTCTTTTTGACCATCACAAGTGTTCAGCATAATGACTGGATAAAGATAAAGTGCTTGAACACAGTCCAAACCCAAATATCCATCAAAAAAAGCTAATGGTGTCTGTTTGGTGATCCAGCACTGGTATTATCCACTACAGCTTCATAAAACTTAGTCAATCGATTATAGTCAATCGATTACTACTGCAACCAACTGGATGAAAGGATGAGGACACTTGCAATTAAACAGCCGAGATTGGTCAATAGAGACAGGCCAATCCTTTTATAAGAAATGCTTGATCACGTGGCACAAAGCTGCTCAAACTATATAGAGACTGGACTTAGAAATTCTTGTCATCCATTGTATTCACCAGACCTTACACAAACTGACTACCACTTCTTCTAGACTTTGGACCACTTACAAGAAAAAATATTCAATTCTTACAAACTGTGAAAAATGTCTTTCTCGATTTCATTGCCACTCCCTCTCCAGGCTTTGCTGCTGGCATAAACAAGCTACTGTTAAGGTGACAAAACTGTGTCAATAATTTTGTCACATAATTTGATTAATTGTTCTGCTTGTTTGAGATATAAGAAACTAAACCTTTGATTTGAAATTGGACATTTCATATTTAATGCCCTAATAATGAACTGGATGATGGGTATATCAGGGGTTCTTCATAGTGTTCTCTAATATTTATGGGTGTTTGAAGTCTTCCATAAAACATTTTATCTATATCTATATATCTTTTTATTTCTGACTTCATGTGATCCTTCCAAATGAAATCCTCCTGATTAACATCCACTGAGAATCACACCTTGTTTTACCTTTTGTTGACTCTTCAGAATCCTAAATACATATTGAAGAGAACCAGAAAGTCTTCAAGTAAATGGAGATGGCAATGGCTTTTAGTAGTAATACTTTTGGGGTTTTTTTTGAGACAGGGGCTCACTCTGTCACCCAGGGTGGAGTGCATTGGCCTAATCATAGCCTACGACAGCCTCAAACTCCTGGTTGCAAGCCATCTTCCTGCCTCAGCCTTTCAAGTAGCTGGGACTACAGGTAGGTACCACCATGCCTTTCTGATTTTTCTTCTTCTTCTTCTTCTTTTTTTTTTTTTTTAATAGATGGGCTCTTGCTATGTTGCCTAGGCTGGTCTTGAACTCCTGTCCCAAAGTGACCCTCCTGACTCAGCCTCCCAGACTGCTGGGAATTATAGGCATGAGCCACTGCACCTGGCCAGTAATACTGTTTTTCATCAACCTTCCAGTCCAAACAGATATAGGATGAATTTTAGCCACAGAATAAGACCCTTACCTAAATATCACATACTTTTTTCCTGAAATAAAGCAAGCTTTTAAGGTTAACATAATCTCATTACTGGCACTTTTTTGATCAATAGAAAAATCTTCCCAACATGCTCAATGATCTTATACAGATTATCTTTGGGAAATGTTTGGTTTAACGAACGCTTTGTTAAAGAACAACTCCCTTGAACAACTTCTCATGGAACTGAGTTAAAAGAGATTAGCACCATTGCAAATGTTAGTTTCTGATAAAAAGATGAATAGCAAAGGAGATTAAGTGGACAGTTTGCCCTTCCTTACTGGCTATGTCAGTTAAGGATCAGTCAGTAAAACAGAAATTACATGAGTTATTTTAAACAAAAAAATTTAACATAGGGACATTGTTTAAAGGGTTTGGAGAACTAAGGTGACAATGGTATACTGAGATAAGAAAACAGTAACTGCAAGAAGCAAGTATCACCCTGTGTCCCCAAGACATTGCCAGGTACAATAATTGGCTAAAAGGACTCACAGGACTCAGCACAGTGTTGTACTCACATCTATGATTTATTATAGGAAAATAATACAAAGCAAAACCAGCAAAAGGAAAAAGCCTATGGGGAGAGAGTATGGAGCGGGCCAGGTGCAAACTTTCAAGGGTCTTCTCCCAGTGAAGTCGTGGAGACATAAAGGAAATGCTTAATTCTTCCAGCAACAAGTTGTGACAACACATATAAAATGATGCCAACCACAGCAGCTCTTGAGAGATTTAGTACTTAAGGTTTTTATGGCGGGTGGAGGCTGACCACATAGGCACCCTGTGCCTCATACATACCCAAATTCCAGACTCCATAAGGAAAGTTGATGCTCAGCATAAACCATATTGTTTACATAGTTTAGACACAGTGAGACACTCACATCACATCAGTTCTGGGAATGATAAGAACCCCTCTGAAAACCAAGGTACCAGGTGCCAGCCAAGGGCACACCTTGAAAGCAGGTCTTTCAAATGACAGCAGTCAGACCTAACTCTTTTCTGCACACACCTCTAGAGCTAGGGGAACAAAATGAAGACTTTGGAGTTACTATTAGAAACTTGGTGGAGGGTTCTCACAATGCTGGAACCCAGATCTCTGAGGGGAGATCATTACTTAGCTGGTGTTAGTGCCTAGAAAGCACAGAAGAGACACACCCCCTATCACCAAATACCACAGAGCTGGTACTCAGATCTCTGAGGAGGAAGTGCTGGCTGATACTGGTGCATCTGACAAAGTAGGAGAGCTTTTTGATTCAATACTTCAGTACACATTTACTAAGGCTTAGTATTGTAAAGTAACTTGCACAACAAACTAGAAAGTGCAGCGCCAGCAAGAAAATCCATGTCTTCTGACTCAGAATGGTCTTTTATAACTTATTTTATATGACTTCTTGAAAAATGTAGCAGCAACCTTGTAATACTACCATATTGGAACTATTTTTTTTTTTTTTTTTTTGAGACAGAGTCTCACTTTTGTTGTCCAGGCTAGAGTGAGTGCCCTGGCGTCAGCCTAGCTCACAGCAACCTCAAACTCCTGGGCTCAAGCGATCCTTCTGCCTCAGCCTCCCGAGTAGCTGGGACTACAGGCATGTGCCACCATGCCCGGCTAATTTTTTTTTTTATATATATATCAGTTGGCCAATTAATTTCTTTCTGTTTATAGTAGAGACGGGGTCTCACTCTTGCTCAGGCTGGTTTTGAACTCCTGATCTTGAGCAATCCGCCCGCCTCGGCCTCCCAAGAGCTAGGATTACAGGCGTGAGCCACAGCGCCCGGCCTGGAACTATTTTTTAAAAAACAATTCAAGTAAGTCAAAACTAGAAATTGAGCAAGATAATGAACTACCCAGGCAGGGCCACAAAGGATGACAACATAGCTTAGGGGTTGTTCCTAGTTTTTCAGGTCTAGAAATTCTTATTTCAGGCAACTCAGAGTAGATCAAGGAAATAGTTCTACCTGGTTATATAACCAGCTTCCTTTTCAATCCTAGAATTCCCCTTTTGCTATCTTCTGCCACATACTATGGCATCTAGGCACACAGAACTGCTTCTAGATCCCTTATAAGTACTATGGTGTTTATTGCCTACGTTGTCTCTTTTCTCAGAGAGTGCTGCTTCCTATTGCATCCCCATCTCCTCCATCACTTGTACCTGGCTAACTCATTCTCAATCTATAAAACTGGTGTTACCCTGCCCAGGAAATCTCACTCTAGCAGTAGATTAGCGGTTACCAGGAGTTGAGCAAAGGAGGATATGGGGTTACTACTTAATGGTCATGGTTTGAACTTGACATGATAAAAAAGTCTGGATATAGGTAGTGGTGATAGATGCACAAAAGTTTGAATGTAATTAATGCCACCAAATTGCACACTTATAATGCTTAAAATGGCATATTTTACATTGTATATATTTACCACACACAAAAAAGAGGGGGTGGTGGCCAGATATAGCCCTTGGGTTTGGGATTGCTGTCCTACCATACAAGATTATGGCTTGAGTACTCATCCTGCTTTCTCCACTGAGGATTCCTGAGACCATTTGTATTGATAATCTAATAGCCAGATACCTCCAACTTGTTATTCTTGTTCACTGTCTAAAAGCCCCTCCAATAATTAATCTACTATATTCCCATTACTATGGAGCTCATTGCTTCCTCTCCACTGATTTTCTCTCTCGAACGTTTTCTTTGTGACTTCTGGAACCCTGCCAGGGGTGGGTAATCTGCAGGCCTTTTGATTTCAAGATTTTTCTTTTTCTCAGCACCAAAGGAGGTTAAGAAAAGCTTCATTTTTCTCCCCTTTTAATAAAAGGATTTGTTCCATAAAATTTAGATTCAGTGAAAAGGCTGAAGTCAAGGATCCTGAAGACTACATGTGGTGCCAAGGCCACAGGTTCCCCATCCCTGCATGATTCATAAACTTCTCAACTCTTCAATTTGTTATAAGCATTTTTTCTTTGATTTCTTCTTTTATATTTCAGGTGGGCCATTACTTTTAAATATTATCTGTGTGATCAGATTATATTTTCTATGAATTTTATTTTGGGGGAGTAAAGGGAATTATGTGTCTTAGAGAGTTGAGAACAATTGTCTTGGCTGAATCTTGGTACCCTGTGAAGCTCCCCTGTGCTTCCTCTCTGATATGGAGGATGTTAATTATTTCTCAACCACGGAAACATTTTTTCTAACAGTGGGGGTGAGTGATGGGGAGGATGACAGATCATGTATACTGTTGAACACTTGGGTATGTTTATTTCTTCTGACCATGGAATAGTGGAGAACTGTCTTTTCCCAGAATTCAGATATAGATGAGGAAAGAGGACTTGATATGCTATGTTTCTCAAAGCATGGCCACCTGTAAAGAATTATTGGCTGTTGGGCTCCATCTCAAACCTACAGAAGCAATCTCTGAAGTCTGGGCCCACAACCTACAATTTTAAGAAGCTCTTCAGGGGTGCCCTTTGAATCTGAGAATCACTGCACTAGTGGGAGGGAAAGAAGGTTTCAGAAATACACACACACTCACACACATCCCCAACCCCACTTTCACACACTGAGACTCCTATAGAGGCACCCATTGATAAGTTGCCATGAAGGAAAAGAGACACTAAAAATTATTTTCAATTAATCACCATTCCAAGAAAGACAATGGTTTTTTGAGAATTTGGGGAAGGAACATTTTTGACAACCCTTGCTACCCAGGTACTTCAAGGCCAAGAGAACAAGACTGATGTCTTCCCTCGCTTACTCTTCATTACTGCTTTCAGACCATTATATACTGATCTTTTTTGTGAAAACCCAAACTTCTTTGAGGTTCATATCCTTAAGGTATAGTGTCACCCTCTACTTTATTTGGCTGTATCACTGTCATCTCATGGAAGACACTGTTTTTTTTTTTTTTGAGACAGAGTTTCACTTTTTTGCTCAGGCTAGAGTGAGTGCTGTGGCGTCAGCCTAGTTCACAGCAACCTCAAACTCCTGGGCTCAAGCAATCCTCCTGCCTCAGCCTCCCGAGCAGCTGAGATTACAGGCATGCCCCACAATGCCCAGCTAATTTTTTCTATATATATTAGTTGGCCAATTAATTTCTTTCTATTTATAGTAGAGACGGGGTCTCACTCTTGCTCAGGCTGGTTTCAAACTCCTGACCTCGAGCAATCCGCCCACCTCGGCCTCCCAGAGTGCTAGGATTATAGGCGTGAGCCACCGTGCCTGGCTGGAAGACACTTTGGGATACCTGTAGTAGATGCTATGGTGAGCTGCCCAGATTCCTTCCCCTCCTCCCTCATGACCAGAGTTGTTAGGAGCTCTGGGGATGCACTGAAAACTCCATCTCAGAGTCTATATCACAGGGAACCCAACCTGTGACAGTTAGGATCCAAGAGTTATCCAAGAAAGCAAATTCTAAAATGGAGTTTTTAGGCTGAGTGTGGTGGCTCACGCTTGTAATCCCAGCAACTCATGAGGCTGAGGTAGGAGGATCACTTGAGGCTAGGAGTTTGAGACCAGCCTCAGCAATATAATGAGATATTCCATCTCCAAAATAATGAAAAAAAAAATAGCTGGGCATAGTGGTACATGCCTGCAGTTCCAGCTACTAAGCAGTCTGAGGCTGCAGTAAGCTATGATAGTGCTGCTGCACTCCAGTCTGGGTGACAGTGAGATCTCATCTAAAAAAAAAAAAATGCTAGCATTCCTCCTTTGCTTGAAGAAGATGCAGAGACCTTGCCTTTTAAGACAACATGTACCTGGCCGGGCGCGGTGGTTTATGCCTGTAATCCTAGCCCTCTGGGAGGCTCGAGGTCAGGAGTTCGAAACCAGCCTGAGCAAGAGCGAGACCCCGTCTCTACTATAAATAGAAAAAAATTAATTGGCCAACATATATATATATATATATATATATATATATATATATATATATATATATATATATAAAATTAGCCGGGCATGGTGGCGCATGCCTGTAGTCTCAGCTACTCGGGAGCCTGAGGCAGGAGTTTGAGGTTGCTGTGAGCTAGGCTGACGCCATGGCACTCCCTCTAGCCTGGGCAACAAAGCGAGACTCTGTCTCAAAAAACAAACAGCATGTACCTAACTTGGGAACTTCAGTTTAGTCATTACCTAGCCAAGAAGTCCTTGGACTGCTGAGGGAGGTAAGGGACAACTCAAAGAAGCTGAAGGATCTAGCTAACATGTACTATCAAGACTTGGAAGAGAATATAAAGAACTAAATTCCAAGGATCCTGGATCTGTTACCTACCTGGCAGGGCTAGGTAACAGAACATAACGTTGGATAGAGAGGGTTTATTGATACGAGAACACTATCCCATGATATAGAATATCCTGACAAGGACCCAGGGAGAAATTGCTAACACTCTACTAGGATTGCTCTTAGAAACTCAAGAGAAAGCATTGGCCCACATTAAGTGGGATAGAAATGGCGTAACTACCATGGAAGATGGTGGAAGAAATCAGAAGGCTCAGAGAAGTGGGCATGCTAGGGCCAGAGAACTTACCAGATGATTTGTTCCATAGGAAAACACATAGAACACTCCACTGCCCCAAGCAATAAGGAATGTGAAAGACACACCAGCATCACTGAACAGGGCTGAGACTAGGGTGAAGTGAATGAGGTACATGCCCCAGGCACAAAATTGAAGGGAGTGCCCAGAAGCTTAGTAACCTAGATAAATATTTTAATGTGACATTTAAAATAATCAAAATAAATTTCATGATGTACAAGATAAAACAAAAATTTAAATACAGACAGAATCAATATTATTGATTTTTCCTTTTGCCTCCGACTTCTCTGATATGGCTCAACTTTGCACTGTTACTGATTGATGGTGACTGTCCTTTACAGCCCTTAGGCAAAAGCAGCAGATGCAGTTAGAGATGAGTTCCATGACAGCAATGGGGATGATGGAATCCTAAAATGATAGAGGACAAGTAGTGATGCTTAACTGTCAAAAGCAAGGTGGGCACAATGATCATAACCAGTAGAAGGTCAGAATGGCTGCCAGGGGGTTCTGACCTACAGAAATATATGGAGACAATTAATGCAATAGGGTATCCTTTGAGGCAAGATTGATGGGCAGCCTACAGGGTATTGCTCACTCTATATACCTAAGAGAAACCAAAGATGAATGATGAGGAGGCTGATGGCACCTACCTTGATAAAAAAAAAAAAGATAGTGATCCTTTAGCTAGTTTCCAGACTTAATGTAGTTTTCAGATCTAGAATCATTAGACTTCAGACTATGGTGACTGAAAGAGAAGCTAGGTCCCCAGGAAAAAGGGCTATGTACCACCTCAGTAAATATGTTTAATGACTCCCTTAGTATTTCTCCAAAGGGATCTATTATTTGCTCTGGTAACTATACACCAGGAAAAGGGGAAAAACTAAATATATTGAGGACAGTTGGACAGGGTCCAAATTGATACCAATACCCCAAGTGTCATAATATTCTGTTACAATGGGCATATACAGGGGCCAGGCCATAAAGTTATGGCCCAGGTCTGGCTCATAGTACCAGGGAACCACCACATATTCTTTCCAAGTCCTCAAATGTGTGTACTCAAAATGTATGTACTTAGAAGTTAGCCAAACTCCTGTATTGATTTTTTGTCCTGTGAAATAACAAATATAGTGGGTGTATATTAGTCAAGGTTCTCCAGAGAGACAGAATAATACAATGTGTGTGTGTGTGTGTGTGTGTGTGTGTGTATATATATGTGTGTGTGTGTGTGTGTGTGTATCTGTATATGAGAGGAGATTTATTAGGGTCATTGGCTGATGTCATTAAGGAGGCTGAGAAGGCCCATAACAGGCAATCTGCAAGCTGGGGACCCTGGGATGCTGTAGAGTGGCTCAGTCCAAATCTGAAGGTTCAGAACCAGGGAAGCCAGTGGTGTAACTCTAAGTCCAGGGCCAAAGGTCTGAGAAACTGGGGAGCTGCTGGTGTAAGTCCTAGAGTCCAAAGACCTGGGAGTTTGGAGTTTTCCAAAGGACAGGAGATGAAGAAGGTATCCAAGCTTCAACAAATAGTGCAACATATTGGCCTTTTCTCTGTTTTTGTTCTCTCTGCATCCCCAGAAGATTGGATGGTATCAGCCCACACTGAGGGTGGATCCTCCCTCAGTACACCCAGACTCACATGCTAATCTCTTCTGCAAACACACTCACAGCCACACCCCAAAATAATGGTTTACCAGGTTTCTAGGTATTCCTTAATCCAGTCAAGTAAACAACTAAAATTAATTATCACACTTTATATATGAGAATCTCACATTATATAAAGAACTTGTCTTTTTGAGACAGAGTCTTACTCTGTTGCCTGGGCTAGAGTGCTGTGGTGTCAGCCTAGCTCACAGCAACCACAAACTCCTGGGCTCAAGCGATCCTCCTGCCTCAGCCTCCCAAGTAGCTGTGACTACAGGTGCATGCCACCATGCCTGGGTAATTTTTCTATTTTTAGTAGAGACGGGGTCTCTAAGGATTTGTCTTTTTTAAAAATATGAGCCAAGAAATGCAATGTCCTTGTGATTCTTCTTGTCAACATGATTCCTTTCAGTTTGATGATTAGTAATAACATTTCTCTAATTCCTTATTTCTTGCTTTTTTCCCCTTTTATTATTTTAAAATGTGCTGTTTTGTATACATAAAAGACTATAGGCCAGGTGTAGCAGCTCACACTTTTAATCCTCACACTCTGGGAGGCTGAGGCAGGAGGATCATTTGAGTTCAGTAGTTTGAGACCAGCCTGAGCAAGAACGAGACCCTGTCTCTACTAAAAATAGAAATAAATTAGCTGGACAGCTAAAAATATATAGAAAAAATTAGCGGGGCATGGTGGCGCATGCCAGTAGTCCCAGCTACTAGGGAGGCTGAGGCAGAAGGACTGCTTGAGTCCAGGAGTTTGCAGTTGCTATGAGCTAGGCTGACACCACGGCACTCTAGCTTGGGCAACAGAGTGAGATTCTGTTTCAAAAAAAAAAAAAAAAAATATATATATCCTATGCATAGATTATAAAACATATAGTGAACATACACGGGCCCTTCTGTGAACCCAAGAACTAGAATTTATCAGTAATTCACATAATAATCTCCTGTTTTTCTCTTATGTCATGTCCCTCCTCCCCCAACTACCATTTAACCTAAAAATCAAAGAAACCCAAATTAAAGAATTTAAATTTTTATCAAAAAAAATTTTTTTTTGAGACAGAGTCTATGTTGCCCAGGCTAGAGTGCTGTGGCATCAGCCTAGCTCACAGCAACCTCAAACTCCTGGGCTCAAGCAATCCTTCTGCCTCAGCCTCCTGAGTAGCTGGGACTACAGGCATGTGCCACCATGCTCAGCTACCTTTTTCTATATCTTTTTAGCTGTCCGACTAATTTCTTTCTATTTTTATAGAGACAGGGTCTCGCTCTTTCTCAGGCTGGTCTCAAACTCCTGAACTCAAATGATCCTCCCCCCTTCGCCTCCCAGAGTGCTAGGATTACAGGCGTGAGCCACCATGTCCAGCCTAAATTTTTATCAAATTGATTCTTTCACTGATGCTAATAAAAATTGTACTATTCACTTTGGGAGGCTGAGGCAGGATGATTGCTTGAGGCCGGGAGTTCAAGACTCCATCTCTACAAAAAATTAAAAAAATTAGAACCACCAAGTGTAGTGATTCATACCTGCTGTCCCAGCTATTGGGGAGACTGAGGCCCAGGAGGATGGCTTTAGAGCAGGAGTTTAAGGTTGCAGTGAGCTACGATGAGGCCATTGCACTCTAGCCCAGGCAACAGAGTAAGACTGTCTCAACAAACACAAAAAAATTTGCTTTTTATTACTAAAGTTTCTACTAAATATTTTGGTTATGACTTTAACATATAAGAGGTGAACTGTTTCCTTTATGATGGCTCTAATCTTGATCACTACCGTTTTTTCTAGGTTGCTTCCTGAACCCAACTTTCCTTTTGAGTTTTTCTGTTCTTTCACACCCTTGGAGTCCGAGACTAGCGTGCAAGTACTAGGCTATGATAGTATAATTGATGCCTACGAAAAAAAAGACTGCCGTATCCTGATCTATTAAAATTCCTGATTTAGGAGTACCGTTTAGGATTTAAGAGCGGTATTTCATCAATGTTAACAATGATGATCAATTGATGATCAATGGTGTTCTAAGAGCCTATAAAATTAAAAGGCTTTAAATTCTCACAGTGCAACGTAGTAACTGTGTGATCTTGTACAATTTAGATATCCTTCTGCCCTAGTTTTTCTTCACATTTCTTACACGGGCTTGGCAACAACTTGCCTAACTTACTGGATTATTTGTGAAGTTCAACAGTGTCTGAGAGCGTACGATGTAAAACAAACTCCCACCCAAATGATAGGGCAATTATTAAATACAAACAAAGAAAAATGACCTTGAGCTATAGGGCAAAGGGTGAGACTGTTGACTGTCTCTGTAACTAAGCACTGCAACAGCTGAGACAGATGCTAAGGAGAGCTTTTCTTGAGCTCCAAGCCGCCTTCCGGTTAATTTGGAGAAATGGGATAGGTCTGAGGTCTCTCCAGACCTGAAATGGTAGCGCTTCGTATAAGGTCTGTTCTTAACTGCCCTTGTGGAAAACACTTTCTTCCGGGGCAAAGTTACTCACTTAACGACGTTACGGCTCACCCGGTGCTTCCCACTGGCCCCACGAAAGCCGGCTCAGGGACCCGCCCTGGCTCCTCCCACGCCCACAATGCACCTCGCAGTTCCACCTAGGTGGCGGCTCTATCACGTGTCACCCGAAGGCGCGCGCACCCGCTTTGCGCATGCGTAGAGAGCAGCTCTAGCTATTTTTCTCCGTGGCGGCGGCGACGAGCGGAAGTTCTTGGAAGCGCCAGTTCCGTCTGTGTGTTCGAGTGGACAAAATGGCGAAGATCGCCAAGACTCACGAAGGTAAGCGGTCTTTCCCTGCTGTCCTGCCTTCTCCGCTGCTAGGCTGCTGAGACTTTGTCTTTCTAGGTTTCTGCCGCTCCCTGTGGTTTCTTTTTGTAGGGGGCCGCGCCCACGCTTCAGGCCTAGGTCGTCTCCTCGGCGGCAACAGCGCAGGCCACTGCCCCGCGTAATGGCGTCCTACTCGTACACCCCCGACAGGCGCTTTGTTCAGTGTTTGGGTGCTGCTACTTCAGAGTTGCTTCTCTTTTCTGACCAGAGGGCCTTGTTTAAGCGGCTTGCTAGGTGGAATTTCAGGATAAGGGGTCGGGGAAACAGGCGTGGGAAGAAAGTCTTACTCGCCTCTCAGCACTGTCGTCCGCACAGTTTGTACATAAGAGACAGAAAAGCAGTGAAATACGGCAGCCGCTTTTCCGGCAGTACTAAATCGAGTTTGCTTAAACCGAGGTCTGTTACTCCTAACTTTGGGTAATAGGTGTGTCTTCAGACGTCTGTTGTTTATTTTTGTTGCACGAAATGATTTGGGGATAAAATCTAGTAATTTTGTTAATGAACTCACAAGGGTGGGTTAGTGCTGTTTGTCGCGCAGAAAGTTATTGAGACAATAATAATTGACTTTCTGTGCGACAGACAACATAAACCCTCTCTTGTAAGGGGTTCTTTAACAGTTTTTTTCTTCCCTTAATCACTGTTAGTGTACTGTTAATCTTTTTCTTTGGAGATTATTGGAGGTGCATTTGGAAGAGGGAAAGACACGTTACTTTCATTAATAGCCTAAGGTTTCAAGATAATTGATGGTTTTGTGGAATACAGAGTGAATACAACATTAGGAAAAATGTTGAGAGTAGACTAGAGTTCATTAGGGAGTATCCAGAAATTACAGGAAATGGGTTCACTTTTCAGAAAAGATGAGGCATGGGAAGTTGGAACTGCACTCCTTGATTTCCGACTTGGAATCTGAAATTTTCGTTGGACACGAAGCTTCCGAGAGTGTCATATTTATTTCACACGTCCTTTCTAGGTGTGTGACTCTGTATCTGTCTGTGAGAGGTAGCAGATTAAAGCCATCAAAAATTTTAGTCTGATGGGAAAAACTGATATGAATATTATCTTCATTCTCTCGTGGGGATAAGTGAATGTTTAAGTAGAAGTATAAGCAACATATTCTGGGCACCTGGGTATTGGAATGGTTAATTTATGCTTAGGGTTATTTCACTTGAGGAAGTGACATGTCCTTGGTCTGAAGGAGCCAATCTGTTTTAAATTAGAGGAGGACATCTGAGCCTGAGAGAACATCTTGTAACTAGGCAGTGAATCGTGAAAGTTGTATTTGAATAGTCTGCTATGGCAGGAAAAGAGAGTACAAAGAGAGAAATAAATAGATGAATTTGGAAGGGTTGGTAATGACCAGAGTGTGGATAGCTTTGAATAGTTGGGCCACTATCCCAAAAGTCCAGTTTTTTACAACTTATAAAACATGCTAATGAATTGGCAATGACTTTAATATTAGTATTCTTTTAGATATTTAGTATTTAAATGCTTTTTAAATGCAGAAATGTTCTTAGGCCTTTATTCTTTTGTCATTAGACTATCTCAGAGGTACCTTTTGCAAAATAATTAGAAAATACAAAGATTGTTGCTATTCTTTTTCATTCAGGGGTAGATTATTCATTTGAGGGCAGTGTGTGGCTTTTATATTTGCTTATTTTATTTATTTATACGTTTTTTGAGACAGCGTCTTGCTCTGTTGCCCAGGCTGGAGTACAGTGGCACAGTCATAGCTCTCTGCAGCCTTGAACACCTGGGCTTAAGCAATCCTCCTGCCACAGCCTCCCAAGCAGCTGGGTCTACAGGCGGGTACCACCATGCCTGGCTAATTTTTCTATTTTTTGTATAGACGGGTCTCGATATGTTGCCCCGGCTTCTCTTGAACTCCTGGCCACAAACGATCCTTCCTCACCTCCCAAAGTGTTGGGATTACAGGCATGAGCTGCTGCGCATGGTTGTATTGGTATCTTTGATATAAGCTCTTGGACAGGAAAATCAAGGATTTGGTCTGCATTTTTAGAAGTTTAGCTAAAAGCTTTGGTTGGTTGCAACTCATTGGCCACAATTCTTATTTGAGATTATTCTGTCAGTGTGAATTAGTGGTGCCATAAAGAAAATACTGGAACATTCATTTTAATGTCTGAGTACTATTTGTGTCCATCATTATGCGATATTAGAGAGTGATACATGTTTAGAAGTATGCATAGTATTTATATAGCTTCTCACACTCTTCCTCATGACTTTTTGCTGAAGAACTCTAGTTCTTCATGGTCCATCTCTGTTTTCACTTGTTAAGCCGTTTTTGATAACTTGGAGCATAATT
The DNA here is from genome assembly GCF_040939455.1 of Microcebus murinus. Classification (NCBI taxonomy): domain Eukaryota; kingdom Metazoa; phylum Chordata; class Mammalia; order Primates; family Cheirogaleidae; genus Microcebus; species Microcebus murinus. The sequence goes on along the minus strand of NC_134111.1, from coordinate 71,248,060 downwards.
ACTTGCTTGCTTTTTGTGGGGGGGAGGGATGCTACTGTAGCACTCAGTATAAATCTTTATTCTATTGCTTAGAATACTCCATTGTGTTAAGATTTTTCTCTCCTTAACTCTGAGATTGTTGTATACAGGAATTATACTTTGGTTTGCCCAACACCTGGTACGTGATGGATGTTCAGATTTAACCAACATTTATTAAGAGATTAATATATACTGAAAGTTTTATTTTTTTGAGATAGGGTCTAACACTGTTGCCCAGGCTGGAGTGTAGTGGCATGATCATAGCTTACTGCAGCCATGATCTTCTGGCCTGAAACAATCCTCTTGCCTCAGCCTTTCAAGTAGCTAGGACTACAGGTGCACGCCACTGCCCCCAGCTAATTTTTCTATTCTTTGTAGAGACAGTGTCTTGCTCTGTTGCTCATGCTGGTCTTAAACGCCTGGGCTCGTAATCCTTGGCCTCCCAAAGTGCTAGGATTATAGGCATGAGCTACCACACCTGGTCCTATACTGGAAGTATTAAAAAAAAGCTTCACAGGTAGAGGACACTTCAGTTGACCTTTAGAGGATTGGATAGGCTTGGATACATCTATTTAGCTGATTTAGGTGGGAAGCAGGACTATTCATGTAATATTTGGGAAACTCCTGAACTAAGAAGAAATGTTAGGTTAGTATCACATTATGTAAGGCTTTGAACGCTGTAAAAGGTTTGAGTTTGGCTTCCCAATGACTACAGAACAAAGTGTCTTCCTTCCACCAGGTGACAAGTTCTGTGTTTTAGCAAAGTCACTAGTTGCATTGTGAAGGATGATTTAGAGGAAGTCTGAGTAACCATTATTAGGCTATAGAAGTAGTTTAGAGAAAGACTTGGATTTGGAATCTCACTGGAGCAACTTTTAAACATGTGTCATACTTGTTTAGTTTTTATTTGATAGTTGTCCATGATCATCATGTCACTTTTTTAAGAATTAAATTTTCCTGAATAATGTTGCTGGTAAAGATATTTATAGTTTATTTTTAAAGTAATGACTGCATCAGTAATTCGTAATTAAGTCTTGAGAGGTAAGTAATATTGATTCAGAGTGAGGTAGTTTATTGTTGTACCTTCTTACATGGTTCTTTTCATAGGCTGTTACTTCCTATCATTGAGCCAAACTGACAACTTTTTTTCTTTTTTGAGACAGTGTCTTGCTTTGTTGCCCAGGCTAGAGTGAGTGCCCTGGCATCAGCCTAGCTCACAGCAACCTCAAACTCCTGGGCTCAAGCAATCCTCCTGCCTCAGCCTCCCAAGTAGTTGAGACTACAGGCATGCACCATTATGCCCGGCTAATTTTTTCTCTATATATTAGCTGGCCAATTAATTTCTTTCTATTTATAGTAGAGAAAGGTTCTCGCTCTTGCTCAAGCTGGTTTTGAACTCCTGACCTCAAGCAATCTGCCCGCCTTGGCCTCCCAGAGTGCTAGGATTACAGGCGTGAGCCATAACGCCCAGCCTAAATATTCTATTAGGATCAGCCCTCACATCCTCTTCAGTTTACCAGATTATATTTACCCTGGTCAGTGTGGCTTATGCTTCCCAGGACTGAAATATAAAAAGATCTGGAATTCAAATCAAATACAATCTTTTGGATCTTTCTGCTTGTTGTGTCAGGTGTATATAGTTAATGAATAAACATAATCTTACCATCCAGTTCTTCAGATACTACTTGACTTTGGTGAATAAGGAGGGAACACACATGCACTTTTCTGTTTTGGAAGGGGGAAAGTGGACTAGCCAGAAATGCCGTACATTGGCTTGTTTTGCCACTTTTCTCGTGAATCAGATATTGTTTGGACATTTCAAAGCTGGAAAAGTTGTTTTTCCTAATTTGAAATATGGCTGGAATAGGTATAGTTTTGTTATTTTGTATCGGCTGAGGTTTTTGTTTTCTTGTGTTTAGAATAGTTACTGTTTTGGTTTGACAGACTTCTGGTGTGAAGGCTGACTAGTAAAAATAAAAGGGAAAAAAGTTAAACCTTCTGAAAGATATTGGAAGTTTTTTGTTTTTTTTTAACTTAGAATTACTTATTTAGGAATTGATTTATCAGTATTCTCCGTAGTGTTCAGTCAAATAATTTACACCAAAGTTAGTTTTCCTGTTGGGGAAAACTTAATGAAAAGGTTGAGAGTTGGGATGCAAAATATACTTCTTGTTTTTTTTGGCTGTCTTATAGAAGTCTCATATTTGAGAAATACTTTATCACCAGTTATTTCTGGCTGGAGGAGAATAGATGTCACCTATGGACCAGACTAAAAGGTGTCAGTGAGAGATTAACATCTGAGGGTGTTATCTCTGTAACATGTAATAAACTGATTACAACATTGAAAAATGAAGAAAAAAGAAGCTTCAAGGACTTCAAGGAGGAAGAAGTGCTGCAAAGCCAGGCTTAGCAATACGTGAGGCAAAGAAAGAAGAAAAGATACGGGAGGGGAAACCAGGAGAGGGACAGAATTGGTGGGGAACAGTTAAATAGCTGTAGCAGATGCGACATTTTGTTATCAGTAGTATGTGTAATTTATCTCAAAAGTTTGATATTTAAGTCTTAGATTATAGTACAAACAATAAGTTTGGTGTTCCTCATCTTTTAAAATACTCAGTTTTGCAGTACTACCTTTTAAAAGTCAAACTCAATTTCCATATAAAATATTTAATGTGTTTATGTCACAAAATAAGTTTGTAGCTTTTTTTTTCAGCCAGGGTCTCTCTCTGTTCCCCAGGCTAGAGTGAGTGCCATGGCGTCAGCATAGCTCACAGCAACCTCAAACTCCTGGGCTCAAGTGATCCTCCTGCCTCAGCCTCCCGAGTAGCTGGGACTACAGGCATGTGCCACCATGCCCGGCTAATTTTTTCTATGTATATTAGTTGGCCAATTAATTTCCTTTTTTATTTATAGTAGAGACGAGGTCTCACTCTTGCTCAGGCTGGTTTCGAACTCCTGACCTCGAGCAATCCGCCCGCCTCGGCCTCCCAGAGTGCTAGGATTACAGGCGTGAGCCACTGCGCCCGGCCTATTTAACACTATTAATTAACATCTATCTACTGTACCTTTTAGGGAAAGATTTGTTCTCTGATAGTTGAAAGTGTGGCAGGGATCAGAATCCCCCTCCAGAAAGAAAAATCATTTTGTGGGGATTTCATTAGAATAATGATATTTCTTTTTCTTTAGATCATTGGAGCAAATTTAGTTTTTAAATCATGTCTTAACATTTAGAAGATTTTTATGTTACCATTAATTAGCAAGACCAATAAAGCCAGAAAAGAAAAAAGATTTGGAACATTTGAGGTGTAAGATAATAAGTAAAAGAGCTAAAAATATTCTATTAGTGTTTAATGGAGGACTCTATTTTGGGTGTGTGGGGGGGTTTTTTTTTAAGAGACAGGTTTATGTCTCTGCTACACTGCCCAGGCTGGAGTGCAGTGGCTATTCACAGGCATGATTATGGTGCATGATGACAGTCTCCAACTCCTAGGTTCAAGTGATCCTCCTTCAGTTTCCCTAGTAAGTGGGACTACAGGCGTGTCCTACCATGCCCATTGAACTTTTACTTTTTGTTGCATGGGGCCAGGTGCTTTAGTTTCGAGGAACTAGAAGAAGGAAGAACCAAGAATAAGAGAAAGGTGGAACCTAAAAGAAAACTATGTTCTTGAAAACTGCAAACATATTAAAAAAGTAGAATAGTGAATGAATCCCCATGTCTTATCACCTAGCTTCAGCAGTTATAAACTTAGGCCAATTTTGTTTAATTTGCACACTGATCCCTACTGGCCTTCCCATTATTTTGAAACAAATCCTTGACATACCATTTTATCCATAAATATTTCAGTGCATTTCTAAAATGTAAGGACTTTAAAAAGTAATATCATTATAACACCTAAAATTAAACTATATAGTCAATGTTCAGTTTTGCCTATTGTGCTTCCAACATTTTTGTTTTTCCAGTTTTAATCGGGCTCCAAATAAACCCCATACATTGTGATTGATTATCTCTTAGATCTTTCTCAGTTCATAGGTTCCTCCTCCATTTCTCTTTTTCTTTACAATTCATTTGTCACAGCACCTTGTCCTGTAGTTTCCTGGTCTGGAGGAAACAGGTATGATGGCATTAAAAACACCCATGATTTTCTGTTAGATTCCCGTCACTACTGCTGCAGTCAAGATGTTAGGAGGCCCACAAGCAAGGGAAGCAAAAAGAACATTTTTTACTCTATGAATGTGCACAGTTCTGAAACCATATTTCAAGTTCTCTTGAATAACATCTAACAAAAGGGTTTGTGCGTTCTAGTTCCCATCCCACCACAATTTTAGTGGCAATAAATAACAACCTTAACTGCTAAATACAAGTCAAATACAGTTAACTAGTACTTTGATCTGTTGTCTTAAGACTTTTTTTTTTTTTTAAAAGACAGAGTCTTGCTCTGTACCCTGGCTAGAGTGCAATGGCATCATCCTAGCTCAGTGCAACCTCAAACTCCTGGGCTTAAGCCATCCTCCTGCCTCAGCCTCCTGAGTAGCTGGGACTACAAGTGTGCACCACCACACCTGGCCAATTTTTCTATTTATTTATTTATTTTTTAAATAGAGACAGGGTTTTGGTCTTGCTTAGGCTGGTTTCAAAAATCCCGAGCTCAAGCCAGTCCTCCCACCTCATCCTCCTGACGTGCTTGGATTACAGGTTTGAGCTACTGTACCCTGCCCTAAGACTTTTTTCTTTTTTTTTAAATCACACTTAGACTATGGCAACTCAGAATTTGAAGGACCACCCATAACTTTTAGGATTCTAAATCTGTCAAGACTCTGTTTCCTTAAGATTTCATAATCAGTAGTTTATGAGTCCTACCATATATTCATACCTACCCCCATTAGTAAGTTTTGCTGAAGATGGGGGCGGGGCATGGTTGGGCAGGGAACAGAAATGAGGTTTTCATTAAAATCATGAAAATCATGTGGTTTAATAGTCCACATTAGATATTTCTACTCCTGATACCCCTTTTTCTAACACCATATAACTAGAATTTTAATAATCTCACTTGTTCTAGCTTCTTTTTATCTTGTTCATTTAATTTCTCACCTCCATTTCATCTCTCAAAATTCTTTTTCCTCTAGTAAACAGAGTCCTTCTGCTCTCTGCTCTTAAACTTGCGTAAGTAAACCCATCAAAAGGGCTTTCTGAGTTTCTTATAAAGTTAAACCTTTACTTAAAGACCCATCAGTCTGGCTGGGCACGGTGGAATACATGAGTACAGGCTCATGCATGTACTCCTAGCACTCTGGGAGGCCAAAGTGGGAGGATCACTTGAGCTCAGGAGTTCGAGACCAACCTAAGCAAGAGTGAAATCCCATCTTTACTAAAAATTGTAAAAATTAGCCAGGTGTGGTGGTGCACACCTATAGTCCAGCTACTATAGGGGCTGAGGCAAGAGGATCACTTGAGCCCAGGAGTTTGAAGTTGCTGTGAGTTAGGCTAATGCCATGGCACTCTAGCCTGGGTGACAGAGTGAGACTGTGTCTCCAAAAATAAACTAAATAAAAGAAAAAAAGAAGACCCAGCAATCCCATTTCTAGGTACAGGTATTTACCCAAGTGATATTAAAACCTATGTTCACACAAAAACCTGTACACAAATGTTTACAGCATCATTATTTGTAATCACTACAAACTGCAAACAACTCTGATGCACCTCAACTAGAGAAAAAATTGTAGTAAAAGGTAATGCTACCTATTGATAAAAAGACACAAACTATTAATATACACAATGATGTGGATCTTGGAATATTTATGGGTTCCAGTGGGTTAAAGAGTGCCAGCTATTGGCAGTTGTGTGTGTGTGGCCACTAAGAGGTCCTAGTCTCTTTTTGCCCAGTCACTAGCACAGTTCTATTTTTCTTTGTCCTCACATCTGAATGTCTTGATATAGGGAGCCAAATTGGGAAGGGATTAGGCTGAAATAGAGGATTTGTTCATGTTGGTAATAATTGAAGTTGGGAGAGATTAGCATAAACATTTCTTTTTCTGCCTCGTCAAGTCTTTAATATTTTAGACTTCTGATTATTTATCTTGGTATCTTCCCTCATTTCTTTTTCCTACTTGGCAACCAATTTTATGCATTGTTCATTTATTGTCAGAAATGATGTATTTGCACATTTTTAGTCAGTTTATATCTAAGAAACTATAGGAATACCTATACACCAGTAGCTATAATTTGGTGTTATCTTTGAAAATATGGAGCTGGAGACAACTTTTTTCTTTCCCAGAGATCTAAAATATTTATAAAATTTGAAGTGGAATTTTACAAACCTTTGCTGGCATTGATGGGGGAGAGAAAAATTTGGAAAATTACTTTTAATAATTTCTACAGATTACCTTTTTATTATGAAATATTTTAGCATCCAGAAAAGTATAGGACAAAATATAATGAACATTGCTCAGCTTTATCAGTTCTTAATATTCTGTTGTATTTGCTCTGCTCATTTTTGTAATTTTAGAAATGAGGCCGGGCACGGTGGCTCACGCCTGTAATCCTAGCACTCTGGGAGGCTGAGGCGGGAGAATCTCAACATCAGGAGTTCGAAACCAGCCTGAGCAAGAGTGAGACCCCATCTGTACTAAAAATAGAAAGAAATTAATTGGGCAACTAAAATATATAGAAAAAAATTAGCTGGGCATGGTGGCGCATGCCTGTAGTCCCAGCTATTTGGGAGGCTGAGGCAGGAGGATCGCCTGATTCTGAGCCCAGGAGTTTGAGGTTACTGTGAGTTAGGCTGATGCCATGGCACTCTAGCCTGGGTGACATAGTGAGACTCTGTCTCAAAAAAAATAGAAATGAAACCTCAGACACAAAATTACTTTGTTTATGAATGTAATGATAAAAATATTTGCTCATAAATATTGAGGGTATTATGTTTGGCAAATAGTTTATTAACACATTGACTGCCACACTAGGAAAAAAATTTTTTCTTGGGGCCACGATATTTTATTATGAAAACAGAATAAAAACTTTGAAAACAAAACAATCCTTTATAATTTAATGAAATATTTGTTATTTTTTATTGTTCTCTATGTGTGAGTTATATGCAACTTGAAAAATAGTTCACGCTGGTCCTCAAGGTAAAGAGACATATAGGTAAAGAAACCCTCGTGAAGCATATGTGAAGCATATGTCAGTTACATGTGCTTCACGGGGATCCCCCGCCCCAAGACTAGCTGGGTTAAATACAACTCATGGCAGTTAATGTGTTAAGAAATAATTGAGTAATCTAGTTTTTAATTGTGTGAGTTTCATAACTCACACAAGCTGCTGAGTTGTATGGAATTTGGTATCTTATTTGTGGATAACATAATATTTATGTAAAAGTAGTACAGTTTAAAATGTATTAATAAAACCTATTAGCTTTTTGGACTTTTTATCTGTAGCTTCAAGCAGAGACAGAAAACAATGCCTGATTTGCATATCAATATTTAACTGTACAGCTTGTAGAAATTTAGTAATGAACTCCCCTCAGAATTAATTAACTATAAACAGCTGCCTAGCCTCAGAAGCCCTTAGGCTGGGTAATTTTGTTATTACATTTTGATTTAATAGTAATCCAGTCATGATTTACAGAGATTTTATACAAACTAATTCAGTATTTATGAATCTTTGTAATTAGAAAACTCTGTTGCTAATCAGCAAGTACATAAAATCCGTAAGTAAAATTCAGTACATGAAAGTAGTTCCTGAATAAGTCATGTTATTCAAATGAGGGACTAGTTGCTGAAAACTTAGAATGGAAAACTTCAGTAGGAAAATAAGAATGCTGTCTGTATCTAGTGAGGGGGAGAAAAAGCATGTTGCACATTATGTGTAGAATGATGCAGAGTTTGTAAAACAATATTCCCTTCCTATTTTTTAGTTGTGTGAGGTAAAGTATAAAGTGATGTTCTAAATGGAAAAATTTGGTAGGGGTGGGGTGGGATTGGATGCAAAGCGATGAAGGCCATGTGAAATAGTTTCCTGGGGCATTTTATAATAATGTGGAATCTTGGGCTTTTTAAATTGGAGGTTCTTTCTGAGTTAGTGTCTCTGAGGCCTAGGATTCCACTGTTATAACTGGTACACCAGATGATTGCTATGTAAGTGGTCATCAGATCACACTGGTGTAAAGAAGAGATTGTAGACTATTTGGCTGGCCTTGATTCACTCATTTGTTTCTTGCCTAAATCCTGATGGAAGTAGCATTTGTAGTTCTTTTTTTTTTTTTTTTTGAGACAGTCTCGCTTTGTTGCCCAGGCTAGAGTGAGTGCCATGGCGTCAGCCTAGCTCACAGCAACCTCAAACTCCTGGGCTCAAGCAATCCTTCTGCCTCAGCCTCCCAAGTAGCTGGGACTACAGGCATGCGCCACCATGCCTGGCTAATTTTTTCTATATATATTAGTTGGCCAATTAATTTCTTTCTATTTATAGTAGAGACAGGGTCTCGCTCTTGCTCAGGCTGGTTTTGAACTCCTGACCTCGAGCGATCCGCCCGCCTCGGCCTCCCAGAGAGCTAGGATTACAGGCTGTAGTTCTTTAATTAAAAAAAAAACAACACCTAGTTTTGCATCTGAGCGTTTGTTTTTAAAGCTTCAAACATTTCAGAAAGGAAAAAAGGAAGAGTAAATCTCCACTCACCTTTTAGTCAGCTTTTCTAACTACTGAGAGTTTTCTTCTGTATTGCCTCAAGAATGAGAAAGTACCTGAAAAGGGGTGAGGATGGGGGAATGTGGATTTAAACCAAAACTGTAGAGATAATAGTAAAAAGTACCACGAGTGAGGATAATTCTGGCTGCCTGGGCTACTGTAATGGTTTTGAGAGAAGAGTGAGGGGAAAAAGTAGTATCTGGAGATGTTGGTGCTGTGATGATACACTGTACGAATTGGCAGATAATGAGCCTGGGCGCAGTGGCTCTTGCCTATAATCTTAGCACTTTGGGAGGCTGAGGTGGGAGGATCAAGACCAACCTGAGCAAGAGCAAGATCCCATCTACTATAAAATAGAAAAAGATTAGCCTGACATGCTGGTGGTGCGCACCTGTAGTCCCACTTGGAAGGCTGAGGCAGGAGGATGGCTTGAGCCCAGGAGTTTGAGGTTGCAGTTAGCTATGGTGACACCACTGCACTCTAGCCCAGCAAACAGAGTGAGACTCAAGGGAAAAAAAAGAAAGAAAGAAAACAAAAATTAGCAAACTGAGGTTGCTAGGTTCAGCCTTAAATCCATTCTATCATTTTGAGTTCTTTAGACCTGCTCCTGCTCTTTTCCTTTCTTATAGGAAAATGTGGCCCAGCTGTGCCTTAGACTAGATGAGGACTTTATGTTTTCTGCTTTAAACCACTTCCATCTTGAGTAACTACAGAGGGTTTTTTTTCCTCCCTTAGCTGGGGAGTTGGGAGGAAGGTTGGGCAATTGCATGATGCTATTTGAATACTTATCTTTTGATCCATGCAGCTACTAAATAAGTGCTTGGTGTCAAAGGGCTTACTTCAGTTGCACAAAGGCTATGAACTGGCAAGAATTAAAACAGCTATTTGTTAGGCCATAATTTTTTTTTTAGACAGAGTCTCGCTTTGTTGCCCAGGCTAGAGTGAGTGCCATGGCTTCAGCCTAGCTCACAGCAACCTCAGACTCCTGGGCTCAAGCAATCCTACTGCCTCAGCCTCCCGAGTAGCTGGGACTACAGGCATGTGCCGCCATGCCCAGCCAATTTTTTCTCTATATATTAGTTGGCCAATTAATTTCTTTCTATTTATAGTAGAGACTGGGTCTCGCTCTTGCTCAGGCTGGTCTCAAACTCCTGACCTCGAGCAATCCGCCTGCCTCGGCCTCCCAGAGTGCTAGGATTACAGGCGTGAGCCATTGTGCCTGGCCTGTTAGGCCATAATTATTTCAAATTTTCTGGGGTTTTTTTGTTTGTTTTTTTGAGACAGCATCTCACTCTATTGCCCCGGGCTAGAATGCTGTGGAGTCAGCCTAGCTCACAGCAACCTCAAACTCCTGGGCTCAAGCAATCCTTCTGCTTTAGCCTCCCAAGTATCTGGGACTACATGCATGCACCACCATGCCAGGCTAATTTTTTCTATATATTTTTAGTTGGCCAATTAATTTCTTTCTATTTTTAATAGAGATGAGATCTCACTCTTGCTCAGGTTTGTCTCTAACTCCTGACGTTGAGCCATCCTCCTGCCTCTGTCTCCCAGAGTGGGTGGGAGCCACCCCGCTGGCATGTATTTTTATTTATTTATTTTTTCTGAGACTGAGTCTCATTCTTGGCCGGGCTGGAGTGCCATGGCATCAGCCTAGCTCACAGCAACCTCACACTCCTGGGCTCAAGCAATCCTTCTGCCTCAGCCTCCCGAATAGCTGGGACTACAGGCATGGGCCACCATGCCCGGCTAATTTTTTCTATATATTTTTAGTTGTCCAGCTAATTTCTTTCTATTTTTAGTAGAAACAGGGTCTCACTCTTGCTCAGGTTGGTCTCGAACTCCCAACTCAGCCTCCCAGAAGGCTGGGATTACAGGCGTGAGCCACATGCCTGGCCAATTTTCTGTATTTTTAAGAAAATTTTTTTTTTGCCATTCAGTTTATTTTCCCACAAATTTTCTGTATTTAAAAAGTGTTTTGATAATGCCTAGTAGAGAAAGACATTGTGTTGAGAGCTCATTGGAAAATGAAATTAAGAAAGTCTGTATTGTCTTTTTCTTTTTCTTTTTTAACAGATATTGAAGCACAGATTCGAGAAATTCAAGGCAAGAAGGCAGCTCTTGATGAAGCTCAAGGAGTGGGCCTTGATTCTACAGGTTATTATGACCAGGAAATTTATGGTGGAAGTGACAGCAGATTTGCTGGATATGTGACATCAATTGCTGCAACTGAACTTGAAGATGTAAGTTACAAATTGCATATAAGAGGCAAGCATTTTTTTGAAAGAGAGTGAGAAATGTAAAGGACTCTTTTGTTTGAGTCATCTACTTTATAATCAGGAGAGACATTTTGGGGATCTTTTAGAGGATAAAACTGTGAAGCTGTTTTTCCTCTCCAAGGTTCAGAAATCTTTAAAGACTAGTTTGTTTATCCAGCATAGCACCTGCAAATTATTAACTGCTGTAAAGCAAACAGTTGTAAAGTTAATCCCTACTGGCTGTATCTAGACTAGCTCATGCGAGAAGTGACTTGATTGTAAATAGTCATCTGTCCTTGTGACTTGATTTCTGATTTGTACTTGATACTATTTGTTTTTCTCCCCTTGGCATCTTAATATGAATCGAATTTTTATTGTTGCTGATATTTATGAGCTTTTCATGTTTATTTTACTTACTATGGAAGGTGACTGAAATTTCTCAGTGTTTTTTATGTGCCAAATTTCTCAGTATTTTTCATGTATTCCAAATGCACATATATATTATATGTATATATATATATATATTTTTTGAGACAGAATCTCACTCTGTTGCTCTGGCTAGAGTGCCATGGCATCAGCCCAGCTCACAGCAACCTCAAACTCCTGGGCTCACGCAATCCTTCTGCCTTAGCCTCCTGAGTAGCTGGGCTTATAGGCATGCGCCACCATGCCCAGCTAATTTTTTCCATATGTTCTTAGTTGGCCAATTAATTTCTTTCTATTCTTAGTAGAGATGGGGTCTCGCTCTTGCTCAGGCTGGTTTTGAACTCCTGACCTTGAGCCATCCGCCCGCCTCGGCCCAAATGCTTATGTTTTATCAGACTGTCCCAAACATCTAAATTTCTTGAAATATTTGTTTTTGTTTGATTCAGTTACATATAAACTTTATTTTACATATATAATCAAACTGGTTATTTTTATGAAGTTCAAATCATATGTTATAGTTGGCACTTTTTAAATTTTTCTTTAGAGAAAAATTTAAAAGCCCTAAGGTGAACTTTCTACAAACCAGTCATGGACTAGTTAATGTTCTGTATTTTGGGTTCTCATACCGTAATGGTAAAAGACAGCAATGGCTGTATATTCCAGAAGCTTGGAGGTGAAATTGTCATTTTGTTTTTAAATAAAATATATGAGGTATTAAGATCTTGAGGTTTACCCAATGGTGTACTTTTTATACTGGAAAAGTAACAGTGTAACATTGTTTTGTTTAAACATATTAGTAGGAACAAATACATTTACATTAATTCCTTTTTACTTGTTTCTGTGACTGTTACGTCATGTTAAAAAAGCATGAGTGGGAAAACGGAAATTTGAAAGTTCTAAAAAAAGCTGTTTATAGTTGCCAAATTTGCAAATCATTTCATCACATCTTCTGTAAGAACAATGGTCAGGTTTTTTTAATCCATACCTATTTTATTTCAATTGACTTCTGCAGAAAGCTTTCCTTGTTTAGTAATTTTAAGAGTAAAGAGAGCTAAATTTAAATTTTTAATAGGTTTTTTTTCTTTCTTTCAAGAGATGGAGGTCTCTCTCTGTTGCCCAGGCTACAGCACAGTGGCCTGATTGTAGCTCACTGTATCTTGGAACTCCTGGGCTCAAGCAATCCTCCTTCCTTAGCCCCCGGAGTAGCTGGGACTACACCAATCCTCCTGCCTTAGCCCCCGGAGTAGCTGGCACACACCACCATGCCTGGCTGCTTTAATAGCTTTTTGAAGTGAACAAAAACCTAATAGTGTTTACAAGTTCTGTGAACTAGGGCTTAGACATCACACTGCCGATAAATCTTTTGATTTCATGTTGAGTCTTTGTGTATTCTTTCTGATTTTAAGTTTTGACATTTTATGCCTTTTGGGGGGTATCATTGCAGGATGACGATGACTACTCATCATCTACAAGTTTGCTTGGTCAGAAGAAGCCAGGATATCATGCCCCTGTGGCATTGCTTAATGATATACCACAGTCAACAGAACAGGTGACTTTTTTTCTTTTATATACACATAAGTGAAGTTATTTTAAACCATAGTTAATTCAGCTGAAAAAAAAGGTAAATGTCTGAGTTTCTTTCTGTTGAAGCCCATAAATTTTAAAAGTAATTTCTTAGAATGTTTTGAATAGAGTTGATTTGGGATATTAGGAATAATACTTAGTTTAATTTGGAAAAGCCATCATGTCATGAAGCATTAAACTGTGGAAATGTTGACTTGTATATTGCCTCATTTTAATATGCTTTATTTTTTTCATTTTAACATCCACAAAATAATACAAAATATTTTATTAGTAGGCCTGTGTTAAACATTTGTATGTGTTTTATAATCTGATTTTTTTATATTCTCCATGGTTATTTAATAAAGTGGATATTAAGTGAGACATATCTCTTTTTAGTATGATCCATTTGCTGAGCACCGACCTCCAAAGATTGCAGACCGGGAAGATGAGTACAAAAAGCATAGGCGGACCATGATAATTTCCCCAGAGCGTCTTGATCCTTTTGCAGATGGTAATTCTTTCCCACTTTTCTATAAGTATTCAAAAATTTATTTGTATTAAGTTGTCTTTAGCCCTTTGATTTTTTTTGGCATGCTTATGAATTTGCTTTTCTTTTTTAAAATCCCCCTTATATAGATTTGTATAGATTTGGTTGAAGTCACAGATGCCATATTCTTCATCTTTATAATGCAAGTTTTCTTTCCAGGTAGAAGGACAAGAAAATAATGAGCCAATGCCATAGAAACGCAAAGGGTTAAAGGTTTTTCTTTTACTTTTGTTTTGGGTACGCTTTCTATACTTTGAACAAATGTGTTTTTCTGCTCCAAATACTTTCAAATTATTGAAAGTTTTCATTCCAAATCTTAGATTTTTAGGATTGTTACTTTTGAGAAACTGTTTCTCACACTAGAGCTCCCCCCATATTGCTCTAAATATAGCTTAGTAAATGCACCTACTTTGCTCTAAGCATACTTAAAGTTAAAACAAAAGTATGTATACAAAGACTTTGATATTTTTAATAGTTGGAGTCTGTTTTGCTAATTTTAGTGTGCAAGTCAGCACAAGGGGCATAGTGAGCCTGATGGAAGCTTTCCTCAGGTGAGTGAGTTTCACAATCAAAATTAGGTGCCTGTTTCTTAAAATTAGATTCTGCTGCAGGTTTTTACATACTAGACTTTCAGCCTGCATGAATTAGTAGGGATATTCTTTTTTTACTTGCATAATTGTAATTGATTTAAACATGTATGTCAGAATTCACAGGCCCATACTAACTGTCCTTAATTTCTTTCCTACAGCAGTACTGCTATATGCCAGTCCTGTCTGCATTCTTAAGGGTGCAGTTCAACACATCCTCTCTAGATTATGGTGAAAAAGTATTCCAAAGGAAGTCTTATCAGAGCTAGTGTCAGAAAGAATGACACTATCAATTGGGCATGATCTTCAGCATAGGAATGTCTTAGAATTTTATTATTTTTTCTAAATTGTGATGCTATACCGCTTGTATAGCTAATTATCACATTTCTAAAGCATAGTGTGCCTCTGTGAATCTTATTATATACTGTTTGGGCTTCTTTAAGATAATTTGAAGTTTGAAAAGCAAACGCTGAAACTTTAATCAAGAGACTAACACATCTCTTTGTACACCACTTTTCTTCTGTGTTCATCATAATTAGTAGAAGTAATATATTTCAAGTAATATGTTTTGAGTTGTAATTTATACTTTCTAAGAAATTATGTTTTCTGGGTCAACAAAACTTTTAAACAAAAAGCATGAAGCCCTTTTTAGTAACGTGACATCAGAATAAGAGTATAGGTATATTTTTAAAAATCAAATTGTCTAAACTACAACTGTTTTAGAACACTGTATGAAGAACTTATCTAGTAATAGTTATCTGTAGTCAAGATTTTAACAGCTTGCGACAGGTAATGTTTTGAATATAAATATCTTTCCAAAGTGTTACTAATGGTAAAGAGATAATTTTCTAGGCTTCTATTCTGCTGCTTGAAGTCAGAACTGCTGATGGAGACAAAGGCACGAAAGTGTACGTATTCCGGATTAGCAACCCAGGAACCCATCACTTCTGAAGACTAAACTGTGCTGTCATTTTGTTTTTATATGCATTAAAATATTTGTTTTAAACTGCTGTAGATATGTTTGTGTTCAAACAGGTTAAATTGATCAGCAAACTCAATAAAAAGTAAGATGTATAATTATTAAAGTTTTCCATCAAAAAATAAATTAAATGATTATGGAATAACATAATGTTAGAGCAGGGCAGATAAATCAGTTGAACTTAATTATCATTTATTTATTGTACTCTTGTCCTGTTGCTGTTCTTTTCTGCAGGAGGGAAGACCCCTGATCCTAAAATGAATGCTAGGACTTACATGGATGTAATGCGAGAACAGCATTTGACTAAAGAAGAAGTATGTGAACCTGCTGCTTATTTTAATGGTTGTGAAAGAATGTAGAGAGAGTTGAAATTGAGAGACTATTTTTGTTTTTTTATTTTTTGTGCTATTTGCTGCATAAGTAATATTTTAATGGTATTAATAAAAATTGAGTTGCAAAAGAATGTTACCCCCAAATTATACCACCTCCCAGATATGACTTCATTTCCATATCCTTTTCTAGTCCCTGGCTCCTTGGCCATATTGCATGTATATATCTTATAGTAGATATATCTGTGGGGAGAGGGTTGATGGGATGTGTCTGAAGCCAGTGTGTCAGGGAAAAGTCAGATAGTTCAATAATTCCTTGAAATTCTGTAAGATTCCGCTTCAGTATGGATGGAGAATAATTCCTTTTGCCTTCAGAGACTATGCCATTTTGTTTTAATAGTTAGCCTCCATCATAACTTTATGATGAATAATAGATTTATTAGTTGCATGAATTAAATGGGGTAATGGAATCTCACTTAAAAATCAGTAAATTAAATGTGTATTTGTTATCACTAAATCATAATTTATATAGTTTTAAATACAAAACAATTTTATTTTTTTTGCCATTTTTGTATCTTGTTATGTTATATAGTTGCTATTTTTATGACTATTAAAAGAAACTATTTTTCAGTGGAAGCATTTTGGTTCTATACTTTTTGAAAAGTCAGTCAAATTTAGCAGTGGGGGGTTGTGTACCAACTTTAGTGATGCTAATGTTAAATTCTGATAATCCATGACCATCAGACCTGCCTTGTACCATTGACTGAAGATTTTACTTCACCTACTACGTGTAAAGTAGAGTGTGTTGTGTTATAAATTCTGTACTTGCCTTGTCTCTTCTTTGGAAAGAAAGACATGTAAAACTGGAAACATAAAAACGAGGGAGAATAAGGAATATGACTACCAGTAGCATTGAAAGGAGACTGAGCAAAGTATAAAATAGGATATTAAATACAAATGACTGTGCACATAACAAAAATATTTTGAAAACATTTTCAAGCTAAATACTAAATGCTTTTTCAAATATTTTTCAGCGAGAAATTAGGCAGCAGCTAGCAGAGAAAGCTAAAGCTGGAGAACTAAAAGTCGTCAATGGAGCAGCAGCATCCCAGCCTCCGTCAAAAAGAAAACGGCGTTGGGATCAAACAGCTGATCAGACTCCTGGTGCCACTCCCAAAAAGCTGTCAAGTTGGGATCAAGCAGAGGTAATTTCTTTTTATTATATTTAACATTTTTTCTCTTGTTAAGAGTGTATTAGTCTACTTCGACTGAGATGACAATGTCCATACCACAGAATGGACAGCTTAAATGTCAAACAGGTGTTTTCTAACAGTTCTGGCGGTTTGAAATCTAAGATCAGAGGCAGGGTTGGTGTTTCCTGAGGGCTCTTCTTGGCTTGTAGATACTCCTTTCTCAATCTGTCTTCACATGGCCTTTTCTCTGTGTCAGCGAGCTGTGTTGTCTCTTCTCTTCCTATAAAGACACCAGTCTTATCAGATTAGGACCCTACCCTTATGACCTAATTTGATCTTAATTATCTCCCTAAAGACCCAGTCTCCAAATACAGTAACATTGTCCTTTAACATAGGAAGGGAGTGGAGGGCAGGATCCAATTCAGTCCATATCATGGAGTAAAGGAATGTTCCCTTTTGACATATTAAATATAGACATATAGGTATGTTTCATTATGGCGATTGAGTGAGTACAATACAGTGGTCTTATTTTCTAAATGGCTAATTTAAGCCTCTGACTACAGGCAGCTTAATCTCTAGAGGACTTTCTTTTTAGAAAATTTTTCTATTGTGGTAAAATACATAGCATAAAATTTGCCATTTTAACCTTTTTTTTTTTTTTTTTTTTTTTTTTTTTGAGACAGACTCTCGCTTTGTTGTCCAGGCTAGAGTGAGTGCCATGGCATCAGCCTAGCTCACAGCAACCTCCATCTCCTGGGCTCGAGCGATCCTTCTGCCTCACCCTCCCGAGTAGCTGGGACTACAGGCATGCGCCACCATGCCTGGCTAATTTTTTATATATATATATCAGTTGGCCAATTAATTTCTTTCTATTTATAGTAGAGACGGGGTCTCGCTCTTGCTCAGGCTGGTTTTGAACTCCTGACCTTGAGCAATCCGCCCGCCTTGGCCTCCCAAGAGCTAGGATTACAGGCGTGAGCCACCGCGCCCGGCCCATTTTAACCATTTTTAAGAGTAAAATTCAGTGGCATTAATTACACTCTCAGTGTTGTATAAACCATCACTACTATTTCCCAAAATTTTTTCATCGCCCCAAACAGAAACTCTGTAATCATTAAGTAATAACTTTCTGTTCTCCTCTCCCTCTAGAGGACTTCTTTACACACTATGTCAAACCTACAATAACTCCTTAGCATCTTCATTTTTAGTTAGACCACTTTGTTTCCTATTTTTCTCCCAAAATAGAAGCAAAACTTGTATGTGTTCCCAACATGGTATCTACCAGTATGCCTGTATCTTTTCTCTAGTACTCTGCTTTCCCTCCTGTTTATATGAACTATTTATGCAAGTTGACCTTCTAAAGCTAACCCCTCTGAAAGCAAGATTCAGATTAGAATATACCTGTCAGATGCTATATAAATGACATTTCTGCTGCTTACAATAAAGTTGTTTCTTAATTATACCTATCCATTATACTCTTGTACCAGCCAGGGATGCTTGGACTTATACATCCAGATAAAGTTAAATGTTGACCTGATTGGTGATTCTTGAATTAAGATTTGTTAATTGGCAGCGTGTTGACACAGACCAGAAGGAAAGAGATAATATGAGGGAATTCTCATCAGGGTCAATTATGTTCTGATCACCACTGACTTGTGCAACAGGTGTCTTTGATTATAAAGTATGATGTACCTACCTATCATAAAAACTATATTCACAGAATTGGCACCAGGGCGTTGTTCTGGTTGTTCCAGTAGGAAAGATGTGGCTATAAACTTTGTTACTGAAAAAGACAAGAAGATTCTTTGTGATAATGAGACTTTTAATAATACTACCATGGAGGAAATGCCATGAATGTGGCTGGCCTTATTTAATTCCCGACATGAAATAGTTTTGAATGCAGTGCTTGCTGTTGCTGAATAGATCACAACGTGCATGGTACTACTTTCTTTGAGAATATTTGACTCTTGTCTCAGTGCTCATAACAGATGAGAAATACAACTTTTGACAGCAGATAAGGAAAGTCATTGGCTTTATCTTTTTTAGACTTTTGGGTGGGTATATAAAAGATTGGAGGCCGGGTGTGGTGGCTCATGCCTGTAATCCTAGCACTTTGGGAGGCCGAGGCGGGCGGATTGCTCAAGGTCAGGAGTTCGAAACCAGCCTGAGCGAGACCCCGTCTCTACCAAAAAATAGAAATAAAAATTAATTGACCAACTAAAAATATATATACAAAAAATTAGCCGGGCATGGTGGCGCATGCCTGTAGTCCCAGCTACTCTGGAGGCTGAGGCAGTAGGATCGCTGAGTCCCGGAGAGTGAGGTTGCTGTGAGCTAGGCTGACGCCACGGCACTCACTCTAGCCTGGGCAACAAAGTGAGACTCTGTCTCAAAAAAAAAAAAAAAAAGATTGGAGTGTGTAAGATCTTTCTTAGAAATTTCCTGGTTCTGTAGAAATGGTTGTATTATTATTAAATGTGTTTTCTATCATTTAATAAAATACTTATAGAATAAAAGATACATATGCTGTATAAAATTGGCCAATTATGTTAAACTAGTCTGTCTGCCTTTGTTGAGTTATCATTGGCCTTGAAAATTGATTTTTTAGGAAGCATTTGAATGTATTTTATTTGATACTGTGTTTATTCAATAAAGTATTTAATTAGTGCTAAAAAAATATATATATAAAGCCAAACCTTCTGCTTATGAACCATTTCCTGTCCTCTCTTGGGGACTCTCATGTAACTTTTTTCCCCCTCAGTACTAGGTTATCATTAGCAGCAAACCTGCCTTACCATTCTTTGTTGTAACAACAGTAGTAACAACACCACAAACCTGCAGAAAACCATCCCTTTGACCCTCACTCACATCCTCTTCCAGCTACCATCCTATTTCTGTCTCTTCTTACAGCAGAATGCTTTGGATGAGTTGTCTTCTATTTGCTGTCCCTACTTGTTTAGTCCTAGTCTTTTGTCTGCACCACTCTGCCTACCCATCTCTTGTGAAGGCCATCTGACCTCCTTGTTGCTAAATCCAAAGTCTTCTCATTCCGCGTTACTTGGCACATCAATAACGTTTAATATCCCTTGATACCCTTTTCTTTCTTAGTCTCTGGGCTTTAGTCTCTTGGTTCTCCTCGTTGGCTGCTACTCCTCAGTCTTTTTTTTTTGAAAGTAAACAGCGAAGGAAAACTCAGTCTTGTTTGCTGGATTCTCCTCATCATCCTTACTGCAGAACTTTGAGGTGCTCTATTGCTCAGTCTTTTGAATTCTCCATTTACTATCAATCCCTAGGATCTCATTCCTGTCTTTAAAATCTTTAAATACCATCTGTGTAAGACAGCTCCCAAATGTATAAATCTATCCGTTGCTCTCCTCACACTTATATATTTATCCAACCTGATGTATTTACTTGGATAGTGCAATAGACATTTCAGAATCAGTATTTCTAAAATAAAATCATTGATTTTCTTTACTTCCTCCCTCCAGCCTGCTTTCCTGGTCTTTCTGGCTCAGTCTAAACACTAACAAGTCACCTTATATTCTTTTCTTACTCTCTTACCCCATATCTTATCTGTAAACAAATTTTGTTGGCTCCACTTTTAAAATGTCTTTCGGATTTAGCCATTTTTCATGACTTGTTTTTACTACCCTTGTCTAGTCGCTATTAGCTCCAGCCTAGACTACTATAGATTTACCTACATCTCAGGAAAAAAACCTGCAGTATTTTCCTAAATCCAAAATTGGGATATACTAAACCTAGTATATAATTAACAATTAACAATAACAATTATTAATTAACGATAACAGTTATTGTTAACAATTAACAATAGCTTAACAATTCAGTTTAAGATAGATCCTGAGGACTACAGTTTGCTTACTGGTATATGAGAGGATTTTATTCTGCTGAATATACGTAATCGCTCATTTTAATTCTGTGTTGGCATTCAGTGCCAGCATTTTAAAAACAGAGAAAGAGAAACTTGTCCCACTGGTAACTGTGTGCACCTAACACATCTTTACCGGAATCATGACTGTGGGAATTGCAATAAATGATAGGAAGAATTTATTTCCTACATTTTCTTGTAATTTAGCAGGAGGGGCAGATGCCAAAATTGAGATTTTTTTTTTTTGAGACAGAGTCTCGCTTTGTTGCCCAGGCTAGAGTGAGTGCCATGGCGTCAGCCTAGCTCACAGCAACCTCAAACTCCTGGGCTCAAGCAATCCTCCTGCCTCAGCCTCCCAAGTAGCTGGGACTACAGGCATTCGCCACCATGCCCGGCTAATTTTTTGTATATATATTAGTTGGCCAATTAATTTCTTTCTATTTATAGTAGAGACGGGGTCTCGCTCTTGCTCAGGCTGGTTTCGAACTCCTGACCTCGAGCAATCCGCCCGCCTCGGCCTCCCAGAGAGCTAGGATTACAGGCGTGAGCCACCGCGCCCGGCCACCAAAATTGAGATTTTGAACAGTTTATGTGCTTTCTTTACCTAATCCAGAATTTTTCAACTCTGAGTAATATATAGAATCTTTTTTTTTTTTTTTTTTTTGAGACAGAGTCTCATTTTGTTGCCCAGGCTAGAGTGAGTGCCGTGGCGTCAGCCTGGCTCACAGCAACCTCAATCTCCGGGGCTCAGCGATCCTACTGCCTCAGCCTCCCGAGTAGCTGGGACTACAGGCATGCGCCACCATGCCCGGCTAATTTTTTGTATATATATTTTTAGTTGGTCAATTAATTTATTTCTATTTTTGGTAGAGACGGGGTCTCGCTCAGGCTGGTTTCGAACTCCTGACCTTGAGCAATCCGCCCTCCTCGGCCTCCCAAAGTGCTAGGATTACAGGCGTGAGCCACCACGCCCGGCTATAGCATCTTTTTAAAGGAAAAAATACTGAATCTTAAAATTTTTTAATGGTCTTTTGCAAATTGGCAAACATAAAGCTAGATGGAGTTGTGTTTGCAAGAGCTTTCAACTTTATAAAGTATATTAGAAATCCTTTTGAATACTTACAAGGTAGTATTTAAGTAAAAATTTTGTTTTGCTTCTACCAAATCACCTGCTGCTTTGATATGATACTATCTTTATCAGTAGTTCTTTTGATATATGCTATCTAATTGTCCTTTATCACCTACTGCTAGTCTTTATTTGAACTACTGTAGAGTTGTGATATTCTTTTTTTTTTTTTTTTTTTTTTTTTTTGAGACAGAGTCTCGCTTTGTTGTCCAGGCCAGAGTGAGTGCCGTGGCGTCAGCCTAGCTCACAGCAACCTCAAACTCCTGGGCTCAAGCGATCCTCCTGCCTCAGCCTCCCGAGTAGCTGGGACTACAGGCATGCGCCACCATGCCCGGCTAATTTTTTATATATATATATCAGTTGGCCAATTAATTTCTTTCTATTTATAGTAGAGACGGGGTCTCGCTCTTGCTCAGGCTGGTTTTGAACTCCTGACCTTGAGCAATCCGCCCGCCTCAGCCTCCCAAGAGCTAGGATTACAGGCGTGAGCCACAGCGCCCGGCCTGTGATATTCTTTAAATCCAGTCTTTTTCACTAATGTTGCCAGCATAAGTTAGGATAATATTTGATATAAATATGTTTGTAATTGTAAACTCATCTCAAGGATTGAAGTCATGTGGCAGTATCTGGTTATAAGATAATTACCTAGGTAATTCAAAATATGCTTATATTAATTAAACACACATATATAATTGAAAAAAAGCACAACAACAGTATTTCTCAGAACTTACAGATTCCTAAGAAAAGAATTTATGCATCTCTAAGCCCCACTTTGAGTACTGATATAATTAGAGCCAAAAGTCTTTGGTTGCTGATCTAGACAGAGAAACCTTAGTCATTTTCTTTCCCAGAGTCACAGAGCTATTAGTAGCATGTCTAAGATTCATACCCAAAGTATTGTGTTTTTTAAGCTAGGACTTTTTTCAGTACTTCAAATAAAAATTTAAATTGTTTTTGGTCGTAAACATTTGCTAGGATGTGTATGTATCTTTTCCTTTAAGCACAAGGATAGTCAACTTTTTAATAGAAATTTTCTAGTTATTTCTATGTGGATGTGTAGATATGTGAAATAAAATCTTTTTGCTTTTTGAAGACTCCTGGGCATACCCCTTCCTTAAGATGGGATGAGACACCGGGTCGTGCAAAGGGAAGTGAGACTCCTGGAGCAACTCCAGGCTCAAAAATATGGGACCCTACACCTAGCCACACACCAGCGGGAGCTGCTACTCCTGGACGAGGCGATACACCAGGTCATGCGACACCAGGCCATGGAGGTGCAACTTCCAGTGCTCGTAAAAACAGATGGGATGAGACCCCGAAAACAGAGAGAGGTACTTCTAGTGGAATATGGGTGTGTGTTTGGGTGAAATGTCTACTTTGATGAGTGGTATGTTTACAGACTGAGAACTGTTCTTTTTAGTCCTGGGTGAACACATATAAAGAAACAGCTGCTTTGAGGATAGATAAAAGAACTGAGCAGATTGTATGCCTCATTCTTTTCCCTTCTTGAAGAAGTTTAAGATTTATTTAAAGAAGAGAAAGTAAAGTTTGTAGGCCATAACTCTTTGTTTTTTATTATGGCAAAATACACTTAACATCAGGTTTACTATTTTAACCATCTTTAAGTGTATAATTCAGTGGCATTAAGTATATTTGCAGGGTTGTGCAGTCATCACTACTACTCATTTCTAGGATTTTTTCATCATCACAGACAAAAACTCTGGCCTCATTAAACAGTAACTCCCCATTTCCCTCCTCCTCCTATCCTCTGTAACCTCTCTTCTGCTATCCTGTGAATTTACCTAAACCTCTTTTTGTGTGTATGTGTAGATAATCTAAAGCTGTATTTAATTAACTGTTTATGAGACTAGCTGTGACAAATTAAGATGCAGTAGTACATCTACTGTATTCAAATAATTTTGTAAAGAATTTTTAATGATGTGTAGAGTACTTAACATGTTACATGTGAAAGAAGTGGCATAGAATTGTACATGCAGAATAATCTGAACTGCATGGAGAAATGAAGGAAATGGCTTGAGATAAACATGTGAATGTGTCTGCATAGTGATGTTATGGATGGTAAAAAATTACTTTGCTCAGTTTCCCTGCTCCTCAATAGTTAATATATATTTTATAACCAGTGGAAGAGAAACAAAATAATGAAAGGAATAGATAAATGTGAAATGGAGCTTTAAAATGTGAAATGGAGCTTTAAAATCTTTGATGGGTCTTCATTTTAAAAATGTCCTATGTCAGAACTAGATCATTTTAATATGTCAGCTATTTAAGGATAAACAGTATTTTAACAATGGTTAAAATTGTGGTCCTATTTAACTCTTTCTCTTTAAAGATACTCCTGGACATGGAAGTGGATGGGCTGAGACTCCTCGAACAGATAGAGGTGGAGATTCAATTGGTGAAACACCGACTCCTGGAGCCAGTAAAAGAAAGTCACGTTGGGATGAAACACCAGCTAGTCAGATGGGTGGAAGCACTCCTGTTCTGACCCCTGGAAAAACACCAATTGGCACACCAGCCATGAACATGGCTACCCCCACTCCAGGTAGAAACTCTCTCATTGGAAATAATTGCTTTTCTCCTGGAAATATTTTAATTTTTTCTTTGTGGTATTCTGTGTGCTATTAGTGTCAACTTTTAGCAAGAATAAGGGAATGTCTTGGTTTGCATTTATAATATAAGAGCAGTTAAATATCAGGGTTGATCTTAACTGTTTTATATCTTAAGGACCTGTGTAATGATACACAGTTTTACACTGTAAGTGATTATAAAAATTTGCTTTTTTTGGTAGGTCACATAATGAGCATGACTCCTGAACAACTTCAGGCTTGGCGTTGGGAAAGAGAAATTGATGAGAGAAATCGCCCACTTTCTGATGAAGAATTGGATGCTATGTTCCCAGAAGGATATAAGGTAGTGCAGTGTGAATATGAATGAAGTGGTATTTAGGACATGAATTGTATTTTAAATACTCATTAAAAAAGCAATCAAGTTTGCATTGGCCTTGCCCAAATTTACTATTACCAGTCCATTCTTTTAACTTTTTCCAAGTATGTTTCAATTCCAAAAAGTAATAGAGATGAAAAGAAATGATTGATGGGAGCGTCTATTACTTATTTTTTTTATTTTTATTTTTTTGAGACATAGTCTCACTTTGTTGCCCAGGCTAGAGTGAGTGCCACGGCGTCAGCCTCGCTCACAGCAACCTCAAACTCCTGGGCTCAAGCGATCCTCCTGCCTCAGCCTCCCGAGTAGCTGGGACTACAGGCATGCGCCACCATGCCCAGCTAATTTTTTCCATATATATTAGTTGGCCAATTAATTTCTTTCTATTTATAATAGAGATGGGATCTCTTGCTCAGGCTGGTTTCGAACTCCTGACCTCGAGCAATCCGCCCGCCTCGGCCTCCCAGAGTGCTAGGATTACAGGCGTGAGCCACCTTGCCCGGCCTATTACTTATTTTTTGATGTAGGGTTTTGCTTTGTCACCCAGGCTGGAGTGCAGTGGTCTCATCATCATAGTTCATTGCCATTTCAAGCAATCCTCCCTCTTTGACCTCCCAAAGTGCTAGGATTATAGGCATGAGCCACCCATACTTGGCCCAAGCTTATTTCTCATATAAATACTTAACACGAGATATTATGTGTTCTAATATAACTTTTTTTGGAATTGCTGGCTCAGATTTTATAATTTTCAGGTTCTTAATAATTTGACATGTTGACTCACCAACATGTTTATATAAATAAATGTTTGAAAATGATCAGAATTTCATAATCCTACCTCATGTATTTCATCACTCTCTTGATATACTTAATTAGCAGGTGAGAAATATGTATTTTCAAGTTCTAATTAAGATAGAAAATCAGGACAGGTGTTAATTCTTGTCACTAAGCAAATAAAAAGCTTCCTTAGCTAATAAACTGTAAAATACTTTGTGTATATGTTATCATAAAGTCAAGAAAATCCTAAACTGTCTTATAACTCTATTAGGTCCTTCCTCCTCCAGCTGGTTATGTTCCTATTCGAACTCCAGCTCGAAAACTGACAGCTACTCCAACGCCTTTGGGTGGTATGACTGGTTTCCACATGCAAACTGAAGATAGAACTATGAAAAGCATTAATGACCAGCCATCCGGAAATCTTCCATTTTTAAAACCTGATGATATTCAGTACTTTGATAAACTATTGGTAAGTGATACTAGCGGAAATAAATTATTATATTTTGTTTGTGAGTTATAAATCATAACATTTCAGCCTACCTTTAAATTTTTTTCTTTTTACTATAGGTTGATGTTGATGAATCAACACTTAGCCCAGAAGAACAGAAAGAGAGAAAAATAATGAAGTTGCTTTTAAAAATTAAGAATGGAACACCACCAATGAGAAAGGTAAGTGCCAGTTCGTTAAATTATATTCATTGTACTTTTATGTTTAAGAATTTATGATTATTTTCGGCTGGGCGCAGTGGCTCACGCCTGTAATCCTAGCACTCTGGGAGGCCGAGGCGGGAGGATCGCTCGAGGTCAGGAGTTCAAAACCAGCCCGAGCAAGAGCGAGACACCATCTCTACTATAAATAGAAAGAAATTAATTGGCCAACTAAAAATATATAGAAAAAATTAGCTGGGCATGGTGGCACATGCCTGTAGTCCCAGTTACTCGGGAGGCTGTGGCAGGAGGATTGCTTGAGCCCAGGAGTTTGAGGTTGCTGTGAGCTAGGCTGACGCCACAAGCATTCACTCTAGCCTAGGCAATAAAGCGAGACTCTGTCTCCAAAAAAAAAAAAAGGATTTATAATTATTCTCTTCATCTTCATCCAAGGGCATAGCATGAGAGAAAGAAATATATGGAGTGTAAAGGATTTAGCTTTTTTAATCAAAGAATTTTATACTAATAAGGATGTTGACAGATGAAATTCTCCTTTTTGTATCTACATGGCCCTTAAAACACGCTTAAGGCTTGAAGGGTAGTTAGTGGAATTATGTACAGAATTGTGTTAACACTATTTGGTTTGAAGGTGAAACATACTTTAGGGGGAATTAAACCATTTTATATACCTGAATGGATCCATTGTCTACAAATTGCCCTTTTAACAGAAGACATTGAATTTTTTTTTCATAGGAGTTCAAATTTCAGAGTAATTTTGATGGAAACGAATGCATGCTGTTTAGGTCAAATGTCTGTAAAAGTGTGCACTAAAATATTACAGAAAATCTTCCTGGAGTAATTTTCTTATTCCAAATGCTTAGTTGTAAATAAGACACACCTTTTACTCTGCTTTTTTTCCTCCAGGCTGCATTGCGTCAGATTACTGATAAAGCTCGTGAATTTGGAGCTGGTCCTTTGTTTAATCAGATTCTTCCTCTACTGATGTCTCCTACACTTGAGGATCAAGAACGTCATTTACTTGTGAAAGTGATTGATAGAATACTGTACAAACTTGATGACTTAGTTCGACCGTATGTGCACAAGGTATTCTAATTTTTTAATATATAAAGGAATTCATGGTTTTTTTTTAAGACAGCTTAAGCCTGTGTATTTATGAAATTTAAAAATTCTAAAAAAGTAGTAGTTAATGCTGTTCATTCACAGTAGATAGGGAATGTTTATTCCCTTGCAAGACACTCACAGTTAATCAATGTTAAATTTACGTATACTCAAAGACCTTTTTCTTTGCACAAGCGTATGTTACACATATGCAAATATAGGTATATGTGTGTAACTTTGTCATCTTTACCATATGAGTTTATATTCATATTTTTTCATTTACTTTTACTGATACTAGATTAGGAAGAGAACATGTATGATTCTATGTCATGCCACTTAGTGTTAAGAACCATCTTTGCTCTGATGGTAATTGTGCAAAATGTCAATAAAAAATTGAATATTTGTTAGTCTACGTTGCTAACAGTTCTCTTAAATTTACATCTACATCTGGGGTTTGAAATTGTGTAATTAAAATTTTTAAACAGTTTGTCCCTTGATTAACAAAATCCTGATAATTAGAAATTTCCTATATGTGTTTAATTCTGTTCCATGAATTTTGTGTCAGAAATTGTTGAGAAAATATAGCCTTTCTCTTTTTTTTTTTTTTTTTCAGATCCTTGTGGTAATTGAACCGCTGTTGATTGATGAAGATTACTATGCTAGAGTGGAAGGCCGAGAGATTATTTCTAATTTGGCAAAGGTATTTACATTAAATTTCTAGAGAAGAAAGTTTATATCTGTTGAAGGAATTATTTGATTGTAGAAGGAAATGGTTGAGGATTAATGTTACCAACTCCATGACTGTTCTTTTTTCTTTTCTTTTTAGGCTGCTGGTCTGGCTACTATGATCTCTACCATGAGACCTGATATAGATAACATGGATGAATATGTCCGTAACACAACAGCTAGAGCTTTTGCTGTTGTAGCCTCTGCCTTGGGCATTCCTTCTTTATTGCCCTTCCTAAAAGCTGTGTGCAAAAGCAAGAAGTCCTGGCAAGCGAGACACACTGGTATTAAGATTGTACAGCAGATAGCTATTCTTATGGGCTGTGCCATCTTGCCACATCTGAGAAGTTTAGTTGAAATTATTGAACATGGTAAGTTGTAATATAACTTTATATGTATACATACATATACACATCAACTTTTTGTTTGTTTGTTTTTAAAGAGACAAGGTCTTGCAGTGTTGCCCAGGCTGGACTGGAACTCCTGGCCTCAAATGATCCTCTTTAGTAGCTGGAAATACAACCATGTCACCAGACCTGGCCTGTTTATATTTAGTAGGACAGCTGTCCTGAAATGGGGCTACTGATTTGAAGAGATAAATGGATGAACTGTATAAACACTATGTCTTATGATGGGTTTTGTGATATTATCTGTTGACAGTCTTTGTTTCATATTGACTTTTGCCTGATTTTTTGTGATGTGAACAGTTTGGTTAAATCGTTAGATACATTAGTAGAATTTGGATGATATTGTGGAAATTAGGTGATGTTGGTGCATAGTTAAAACCTGTTTGGTTTTGTAGGTCTTGTAGATGAGCAGCAGAAAGTTCGGACCATTAGTGCTTTGGCCATTGCTGCCTTAGCTGAAGCAGCAACTCCTTATGGTATTGAATCTTTTGATTCTGTGTTAAAGCCTCTGTGGAAGGGTATCCGTCAACACAGAGGAAAGGTAAGTCTACCAATTACATTTTGTTTTTCTTTTTATTTCTACTCATCAAATAAAGTTAAGGCAATAATGCAAATCTAAATGACTAAAAGTACATATATTTTTTTATTTCAAAATAGGGTTTGGCTGCTTTCTTAAAGGCTATTGGATATCTTATTCCTCTCATGGATGCAGAATATGCCAACTACTATACGAGAGAAGTGATGTTAATCCTTATTCGAGAATTCCAATCTCCTGATGAAGAAATGAAGAAAATTGTGCTGAAGGTAATTGGTCTAGATTTGTTAATTTAAATTGGATTTGTTTCATGGTTTAGGAGAATTTTAAAGTATTTTTTTTAAAAACTTTATGTTATACCAGTGAAATATAGTAGAATCAAAAATACTTGATTTATTTTTAGATTTTATTGTTTTTTTAAATGAAGTGATTATCAATGGGTATTCTCTTGATTTAGGTCAGTTGATTTATTGTTATCATTTTTTAACTTTTCAGGTGGTAAAACAATGTTGTGGGACAGATGGTGTAGAAGCAAACTATATTAAAACAGAGATTCTTCCTCCTTTTTTTAAACACTTCTGGCAGCACAGAATGGCTTTGGATAGAAGAAATTACCGACAGGTAAGCTTTTATTATAAAAGACTATTTTCAGAAATACTTTTGACTCATTGTGTAGCCAATTTGAATACATGTTACATATTATTTTACATATTTTTTGCCTTTTTTATCTAACAGTTCATATGTGCTTGATTGTGAAAGGATTATAAAAGATCTGTTTTAGTCAGCCAACTAACTTTTTTTTTTTTTAATTAAAGAGATAGGCTCTTGCCTAAAGTGCAGTGGCATGATCATAGCTTACTCTGCCTCATGAGTAGCTGGGGAAAAATAAAAAATTTTTTTTGTAGAGATGAGGTCTCACTATGTTGCCTAGAGTAGTATTGAACTTCTGGTCTCAAGTAATCCTGCCCTAGCCTCCCCAAATTCTGGGATTACAGGCATGAGCCACCACACCCGGCCTTCCATTTTGTTTTTTTTCATTCAAGCTTAAATACTTAACTGAATTGATGTTTTTGCTGAGTAAATTCAATTATTAATCTGGCTGCGTAAAACGTGGATACAATGTTACTTTGAATCACCTTCATTTAGACTCATTTCAATTTTTTGGTCACCTTTTTCAGTGTTTAATAAATAGGAGTTAACCGTTCTTCCATGCTTATTAGCTAAATAAATAGTATATTTAGAATATTTGGTTTTCATGATGTTGCTTTATTTCCTTGGACAAACAATAGACTACATAGGCTTTTTTCCTCTTCTTTTTAGTTAGTTGATACTACTGTGGAGTTGGCAAACAAAGTAGGTGCAGCAGAAATTATATCCAGAATTGTGGATGATCTGAAAGATGAAGCTGAACAGTACAGGAAAATGGTGATGGAGACAATTGAGAAAATTATGGGCAACTTGGGAGCAGCAGATATTGACCATAAACTTGAAGAACAACTGATTGATGGTATTCTTTATGCTTTCCAAGAACAGACTACAGAGGTAATGATAACTAATTATTAGGTACAGTTGCTACTGACTTTCATATCTATAGAAAAACATATTATTTTTCAAGCAAATTTTCCTAAATAATTGAATTTGAAGTAATTTTTAAAAGGCTTGTGTTCTTAGTTGGTTACCAAGAAATATTCTTTTATCCCAGGTTTTTAGATTTGATATAAAAAACAAAAAAACAAAGACCTAGATGTTTGAGTGTTTTGAAAGGGCCGAATATTAGTATATTTCAGCTGTTCAGTTACAAAGAAGCTAAATGAATGTGGTTTTTTATTTAACTTAGCTTTTCTTTTTTAGGACTCAGTTATGTTGAATGGCTTTGGCACAGTGGTTAATGCTCTTGGCAAACGAGTCAAACCATATTTGCCTCAGATCTGTGGTACAGTTTTGTGGCGTTTAAATAACAAATCAGCGAAAGTTAGGCAGCAGGCAGCTGATTTGATTTCTCGAACTGCTGTTGTCATGAAGACTTGTCAAGAGGTAAACATTTTCTCCAGATTCTTATTTCTTCAGCAAATAGTTTAATGTAAATAGTAACATTTTAACATCATCTTTTTTTATTATAGGAAAAATTGATGGGGCACTTGGGTGTTGTATTGTATGAGTATTTGGGTGAAGAGTATCCTGAAGTATTGGGCAGCATTCTTGGAGCACTGAAGGCCATTGTAAATGTAATAGGTATGGAATTTGCTGGTCATATAAGATTTTTTGTTTTATTGTGTTTAACTTACTTTGGTTTTTTTGAAAGTAAAATGTAGAATAATATTTAGGAGTTGGGAGCTTTTTGTTATTCTTTTTTAAGCATTGCAAGATCGTAGTTAAGTCAAGGGGTGTCACAATAGTCTTGATTCCCAAAACTCATTTGTATTTTACTTCAAAGAGAAAAAGGCAAGTTTGGGACATACAAGAAAGATGGGCGTTGTCACAATTCAAAAAGCTTTTTAGTCACAGAATAAGTACCTTAGTAGAAATAGTGTCAGCTGAGATACATTCTGCCATCTTCTGCAGGGGGTAAAAAGACAGCCCTGATGTTTTAATTCAGTTGTAGAACAAAAAATATGCATATTCAACCTTGAATTAATAAGTGATTATGACAAGTTTTTTGCTTGCTGTCAAAGTATATAGCCAGAGAGAAAAGTGAATTGATCGTTACTATCTTGTTTTTATTTATATACCCAAGTCTTTAAAAACTGTCCATTCAGTTTTCTTAACCCAAAATGAAAACATAGTTACGTTTTACAAATTATCTTGGGTATGTAGAGCAAAGCTTTTATTCTTTTAGGGCAGTAGGATACAGCAAACAAATGGTTTCTTGTATCCTTCATTGTAATTGAACTTTTGCCAAAAATAACTCTTTCCAGGGTTCAGAGGGTCTGAAATAACCTAGCAGGAAGTCAAAATAGCTAGCTGTGATAGCCACTGTTTTTCTCATTTTAATAAAGGGTTTTTTATGCATTATAGATCTTTGAACTATTGTATTTACATATAATCTCCAGTTCAGCCCAGTCCTCTATGCTTGAAGATAGCTACTTTGCAAAAATAGTTACTTGGCCACTTGTAGGGCTTTGGTTTGCAGGGAGTGTAAACCATATTGTTTGTCAAGGAAACATGGGAAAAGCAATGGAGAGAGAATCAGAGCAAGCAGTTCTAGTTAGAGCAAGAGCCCCTGCCAGCTGCCTCCTTTTTTCTCTCTTCATAGGTGTAAATACCATCCAAGTATGCCCTGCATTGCAGGGAGACTGGAGATCTGTTTGTTTTGCAGTTAAAGGGTAAGGGGGCCCTTTCTGGAAAATTTTGCTTTAATTTACATGTTTACCTCTGGCTTATATTGTTGTGTATGGCCGGAACATAAGCTGTCCCCATATTTAAATGTCAGTGCACAAATACATTTCAGAACCAAATGAAACTTTTTTCTGTTACTGAATATCCATCATTTAAATCACTTCACTGATTTCTTTCATTTCTGTGCATAATTAGAAATTGTTAAAAAATTAAAAACAATTCTGAGTCTAGTCAGAATCTGGGGCTTTCTTTTTCCATAGGCAGCTGTAAGTTTATATTTATGTGTAGTCATGTATATGACATTGCTGTGTAAAAGGAAAACAAACAAAGGTCACAGTTCAAACATTGACAGTTTGTTGAATTCTATTAAATAGGTATGCATAAGATGACCCCACCAATTAAAGATCTGCTGCCTAGACTCACCCCCATCTTAAAGAATAGGCATGAAAAAGTACAAGAGAATTGTATTGATCTTGTTGGACGTATCGCTGACAGGTAAGCAGATTACCTAAACATTTTTATAAGCAGTATCAGTTTTCAAATTTAGCCACTTTGGATTATGTTAGCAAAATTTGCTTAATGTTACTAATGTGTTTGTGGTCAGGCTATCCAGTATTAAAACTCTGTTAGGTTTCTGTTTGGGTAGTAATGGGAGGCGTGGCAGTTTAGTTTTAACATTAAACCAACTTTTCTGAAGAGTATTAACTTTTTTAATGCTCAGGATGAGTTAATTGTATTTTGAGAATTGAATTTATAAATTTACTTTTTAAACTTAATGTCACAAAAGTTAAATTGTTTTAAATTAGGGGAGCTGAATATGTATCTGCAAGAGAATGGATGAGGATTTGCTTTGAGCTTTTAGAGCTCTTAAAAGCTCACAAAAAAGCTATTCGTAGAGCTACAGTCAACACATTTGGTTATATTGCAAAGGCCATTGGGTGAGTATTCTTTATTTCCATTTTAAAAAATTACTTGATAAGAAACTCGTGTTGAAAAATGCTTCAAAATCTCGTGGCATAGTATGGGTAATGTAGTTGAGAAAGCACTCCATTTGACCACTGACTTTCTGATTTTGGGAACATTTTCTTAAATTTTTTTTTTTTTTTTTTTTTTGAGACAGAGTCTCGCTTTCCTGCCCAGGCTAGAGTGAGTGCCGTGGCGTCAGCCTCGCTCACAGCAACCTCCAACTCCTGGGCTCAAGCAATCCTGCTGCCTCAGCCTCCCGAGTAGCTGGGACTACAGGCATGTGCCACCATGCCCGGCTAATTTTTATATATATATATTAGTTGGCCAATTAATTTCTTTCTATTTATAGTAGAGACGGGGTCTTGCTCTTGCTCAGGCTGGTTTCGAACTCCTGACCTCGAGCAATCCGCCCGCCTCGGCCTCCCAAAGTGCTAGGATTACAATTTTCTTAAATTTTTAAATGAATTAAAATTGATGGGTTTGAATTTTCCTTTAAGAATTTAGATATTTTCAGGGAAGGACACAATATCATTTTCAGAACAATTTCTGATTTTGGGGGGAGGGTAGGAGGTGAGCAGAATCTTGCTCTGTTTCCTGGGGTAGAGTGCCATGGCATCAGCCTAGCTCACAGTAACCTTAAACTTCTGAGCTCAAGCCATCCTCCAGCTTCGGCCTCCCAGAGTGCTAGGATTGCAGGTGTGAGCTACTGCGCCCAGCTAATTTCAGATTTTTGTTGGTCTTTTTTCAGGTATTGCTTAAAATGTTAAGGCAAGTTGTTAATCTCATATCATTCAAGTCTCATGTTAATGCTTTATGTTTTTCAGATGTTATTCTAGCTGAGTGCAGGGGCTCATGCCTGTGATCCCAGCACTTTGGGAGGCTGAGGAATTGGGAGACTAGCCTGGGGAACATAGCAAGACCCTGTCCTATAAATATGTATATTTTTTTAAATTAGCTAGGCGTGGTGGCACATGCCTGTAGTGTAGTCTAGCTACTGGGGAGGCTGAGATGAGAGCATCCCTTGAGCCCAGGACAAGGCTGCAGTGAGTAGAAGGCTATGATCATGCCACTGCACATCAGCCTGGGTGACAGAGTAAGACCCTGTCTCACAAAAAAAAAAAAAAAAAAAAAAGGTACTCTGTTAATCCACAGACTTAACCATAATGATAGCTGCTTTATGAGATAATTTATAGTTATTTGCCTTCATTCTGTCAGAACTAAACTAGGAAAAACAGTAACAGGAAATGAGACATTGCATGCACAAGTGGCTTTTTTTTTTTTTTTTTTTTTGAGACAGAGTCTCGCTTTGTTGTCCAGGCTAGAGTGAGTGCCGGGGCGTCAGCCTAGCTCACAGCAACCTCAAACTCCTGGGCTCCAGTGATCCTTCTGCCTCAGCCTCCCGAGTAGCTGGGACTACAGGCATGCGCCACCATGCCCGGCTAATTTTTTTTTTTATATATATATATATCAGTTGGCCAATTAATTTCTTTCTATTTATAGTAGAGACGGGGTCTCGCTCTTGCTCAGGCTGGTTTTGAACTCCTGACCTTGAGCAATCCGCCCGCCTCGGCCTCCCAAGAGCTAGGATTACAGGCGTGAGCCACAGCGCCCAGCCCACAGTGGCTTATTAAGAAAATATTTTCAAGAGACATATAAGGTAGAATTAATCAGACCTCCCCCCCCCCAACACATCATTCTTCTCTTTCTTTGGTAGCAATAATATTTATTTCAGTGGTGATGGAGTGAAGAAATTTGCAATGAATAGATGTTGAGCAAACTTTTTAGCCCCATGTTCCTCTAAGCTTATAGCAAAGATAAGTGCTTAAGGAATGGACAAGTAGATGTAGTAAAAGTGTGTAGGAGTGAAGATAAGAAAAGGAAAATAGCTTTTGTATGTTTCAGCATAGGAGACCACAGTTTGGATACTCCTCTCACTGTAAGGTTGCCTAGTTCTAGTGCCCATTTTGATATCTCAAAGAAGTACTAACATTTTATTGAAGAGACTGAAAATTACATTTCAAAATGAATTTATTCAGATTAGCTTTTTAAAAAATTGACTTTTTATAATTTATATGAAATTCTTAAGTGGAAACAACAGTGTCAGTGACTTGAAAGTATTATATTTTATCATAAAATTACTAACGTCCCTTATAAAATTCCATTCTTCTACATTTTTTCTGTACCTCCAAAAACATTTTGATTTGTTATTTAACAGTTTGTTGACATATGTGATTTTTTTTTTCCAGCCCTCATGATGTATTGGCTACACTTTTAAACAACCTCAAAGTTCAGGAAAGGCAGAACAGAGTTTGTACCACTGTAGCAATAGCTATTGTTGCAGAAACATGTTCACCTTTCACAGTACTCCCTGCCTTAATGAATGAATACAGAGTTCCTGAACTGAATGTTCAAAATGGAGTGTTGAAATCACTTTCATTCTTGTTTGAATATATTGGTGAAATGGGAAAGGACTACATTTATGCTGTAACACCTTTACTTGAAGATGCTTTGATGGATAGGTAAGTGACTTAAACTAAATACAAGAAAATAATTATAATTCTTCCTTCATTTTAGAACTTACTGGAATAATTAATAGATGACCTGTTTGTTGTGATGTAGTTAAAGATGAAATACTTGCCTGGAAACTTAGGACACTGTAAAATATGGTATCTTAAAATAGTCTGAATGCTATAATGGTTCCCAAAGTTTTCTTTCAAGTACCCTCCCAATCATCTTTCGTATCTATTAGACTAAATAATAAGAAAAGCAGTGATTGATCAACTTGTATTTATTAATTTTTTTCTTTTGGCATAGTTGGCAGGATCAGCTTTTGTTTTAAAAATTAATGTGATTAGAGGAAATGATGAACTTGAGCTAATTAGCATGGCGAAAGACCTGATCTTTTTAGCTTTTTATTAAAGGTGAAGCATAGGTTTCTCCATTAAATTACTGAACACAGCCTGCCAGGGCTATACTATTCCCATTGCAGGTTCCCAGTGGTTCAGGTGGTGGCCACCAATACAGTACTGCTCCAGTCATTTCACATATTCCTGATACTTTTTACCATCTAGACTGATAGATAGCCTTACACACAAAATTAACAACAAATGGAAAGGAAAGTGCAAGGTCCAAGTAGTAAGGGAAAGAACTATTTTTACTGGATTTTTATTTTTCAGGAGAGATAAATTACTCAAGTTAGAGTCCATTCAATTACTTTTATGTACAGATTAAAGTTACTCATTTATGACCTTCTAAAAGGGAGACTTACCGGATTCAACATTACCACCAGAAGGTGTATAAGCAAGACTTGAAGACACAATAAGAATTGTACTCTGTAACAGCTTGGCCACCTGGGGCCCAGCAGAGTAGGGTAAATCACCTTCGCTCCATAGTCCTCAGTGAGAAGTACCTGAGCATCATAGTATAGTCAATAATGTATGTGACCTGCAGTTAAAAATTATGTCCCATGTTGAGGTAGTAACTCCATCGAAAATTACTAAATGAACCAATGCTTTAATTGGAAAATTTATTAATGGAGAATACTGCTCACTGTTATGCTAAATAAATTAGACATTATTACAGTAAATAAGAAAAATAAAGATGTTAGTAAGTACCAGTCTTTTTTTCTTATATTTTTGAGATGTTCAGACCATCTTTGGGGTGAAGCGTGGGAACTCACTGCTCATGCTCAGTTGAATAATTGTGGAATGAGTAACTCACCGATTTGTCATAAACATAACTTCAGTTAACGTGGGAGATGATAGTTATTTCTGTAGGTTTGAAAAAATTGCTGATCTGTTCCTCTCCCTAAATAGAGTTCTTGAATAAAACTTAAAATTTACATGAGAAGCAATCTAATTTTAGTTTAGTTATCTATTATATATATGTATCTGAATTACTGTCAAAGATTTTAAGTGTATAGAGTTTCAAATGAAATATTACTGTTAATCATTCGTATGAATCACATGTCTGTCTCCTTTTTAGTAGAATACTAAAACCGAGGTTGCATAGAACTCTCTTGCTCATATTCCTTGTAAAAGTTGATTAGAAAATATGGCTTAATTTTTGAGTCATAGTGAGTGTCATTATGTCATAGTCTTTGTGTCATTAAGTCATCAAAAATTCTCAACTGGAATCATTAGTTGTATTAAAAGATCTATGGTGGATTCATTAAGTGTTAGGATGACTGTGCATCCACTCAGTGCACTGAATAGTAATTTAGCTTCCAGTGGTCAAGTGAATATTTCCTGTAACATTAAGGCTGTATCTTAATAAAGCATTCTTTTCTCCTCCATTCCAGGGACCTTGTACACAGACAGACAGCTAGTGCGGTGGTACAGCACATGTCACTTGGGGTTTATGGATTTGGTTGTGAAGATTCACTGAATCACTTGTTGAACTATGTGTGGCCCAATGTGTTTGAGACATCGCCTCATGTAATTCAGGCAGTTATGGGAGCCCTGGAGGGCCTGAGAGTTGCTATTGGACCATGTAGAATGTTGCAGTATTGTTTACAGGTAGGTTAAAGATTTTTATGATTACTCAGTAAGAGAAGTCATTTAGTTTATTGAATTAATATAAGTCACCTTTTCCTAATTATCAATAGTATATTGTGCCATATAGGAGAAGAGTTGTGTGGTGAGGGGGAAATTAGATTTTGTCTGTGCTCATTACAGTTTTGTGCAATTGCCAAGTTCCCCCTTGCCCCCAAGGGAAATGTTTTGAACTTTTATGTTATGGTTAGTTTATGTTCTTAACAATTGAAATAATGTAACCTTTCGATTATTCTAGGGTTTGTTTCACCCAGCCCGGAAAGTCAGAGATGTGTACTGGAAAATTTACAACTCCATCTACATTGGTTCCCAGGACGCTCTCATAGCACATTACCCAAGAATCTACAATGATGATAAGAACACCTATATTCGTTATGAACTTGACTATATCTTATAATTTTATTGTTTATTTTGTGTTTAATGCACAGCTATTTCACACCTTAAACTTGCTTCGATTTGGTGATGTAAACTTTTAAACATTGCAGATCAGTATAGAACTGGTCATAGAGGAAGAGCTAGAAATCCAGTAGCATGATTTTTAAATAACCTGTCTTTGTTTTTGATGTTAAACAGTAAATGCCAGTAGTGACCAAGAACACAGTGATTACACACACTATACTGGAGGGATTTCATTTTTAATTCATCTTTATGAAGATTTAGAAATCATTCCTTGTGTTTAAAGGGAATGTTTAATTGAGAAATAAACATTTGTGTACAAAATGATAATTTGTGTGTGTTTTTTGAACATGACTTGTAAAATGCGGAACTTTGATAAAGTATTGGTTTGTGTGGAATAAGTGGCTTAATTTCATTTTCTGTCACCTGGTTTATAGAAAGTAGCAGAATACAAACTATATAAAGTGATGGCATCTTTGTCAAAAATTCCATTGTTCTGTTGATGACGGTGAGAAGAATAGCTTTGGGGGTGTTCCCCTCAAACTAGCACAACCATTCCTTCACCATAGAAAAATAGCACTTTTGCTGAACTGTCTTGAATAATATTATTTTGTACTTACATAGCGCCTTTCATCTCTTGATTTCTCAAAATGCTTTATGAACATGTTTCAAGGAAGTGATTTAAGTCAGGTCCAACTCTTGAAAGGTCTGCTGTGTTTAGAAAGTGGAGAAGATAACTTCAGTACTGCTTTCTGCCTGTTGGGAGTGAGGCTGCCTAAGTAATAGTAATAGAAAAAGACAATCTTGGGAGTTTTTCCCATGTCATAAACCACTGCTCAGCAATGTATTCAGTAAATATGTGATGAGCACCTACTGTATGCTGGCCACTGTGCTATTCGCTGCTGAGATGCAGGGAATACAAAGGTGCATATGACCTGCCCATTACCCTAATATGCAGTATAACAGAGAAGGGGGAGACATGTCTCGTTATGGATTCCTTATATGCCGTGATAATACATAGTGGCAGTAGCTGAAATGTCCAGGCTTGGATAGCTTTGTTTTTAGTAATTAGATAAGGAGATCTAAGTGTCCAGCATAAACTGAAATGCCATTTACTTCTAGAGGAACTAAGCATTAAAGCAACACTGTACTATTTTTTGGCAAATGTTTTAAGAATATTTTCAGCCCTATAAAATTTTATAGCCCAAATTTCCCATAGTATTTTTACTGTTTTGTCTCCCTGTGTTAGTACTTCAGTGCACTCACTGTAAAGGGAAACGAAAGTTCTGCAAGCAGTATTAGCATATGGTGACTCTTACTGTAAAACTGTTATTTGGGAATTAGGTTTGTGCCTTCTGTTAACATTGAGGGGGCTCCTACTTTGGAATCTTAGATGAGAAAGTGCTTGTAATTGTATGACTTTTAACAAATTGATATTGTGCATTAACTGATTTTCCAAGTAGAATTTGTAAGTCATTATTTGCATGACGTAACTTTCTAAAAACATGTCACTGTGGTAAAAAACACAAATTCCAAACCCACCTTTCTTAAAGTTTTCTAGCAGTACCTCATATGCAGCATTAAATCTTGCTGTTCTCTGTAATTGATATCAAATGACCTTCAGTAATTACTAATAAGAATTAAATACAATTAGATTTCAAAGCGGAAATTTAATTATATTTTCAATTCAAGTACTTACATAGCTTCAGTTTGCTTAGCTCCTGGCTATTTATGGAAAATGTGCTTTTTAGTGGCAGTATAGAGCAAAGGAGACTACTACACCTTAAGTGACTTTCCTGATGCAAATGATGTGAAGATAGGAGAGAGGTGTACTGCAGGCTGCGATCTAAAAAAAATGGGACCAAATAGAGACTCACAGATGTTTGGATTATTTTATGTGCTTATTATTAAATAAGGAAAGCATTTTGTGATATATTTACGTGAAAGACGCTATGTGAAGTTTTATCAAAGACCTTTTCTTTTGGTATTTCTTAGAGCCAAACTTAAGAAGAAATTAATGTTCTTAAGGGGACAAAGGGTGAGTTTTTCTGTGGGCTTTCATTGGTTTCTCTGTGGGCCATTGCCCCCTAATGGAATTGATCTCTTTGGCTGTTTGATTTTTTTCATATTGTATTTTTAAAATTTGTTGTACGGTGCCCTGTGAGCATCAAGTACCACCAGATGAATAAAACATATTATATCTAAAGTCTTAGTAGACCAATTTTTAATCCTAGTTGGCTCTGTATTGTTATCACACTACACTCTGTTGTGGTTGTGCCATTTTAATAACATCAAGCTCTTTGGGTTGTTTTCCAAACGAGAACTGAATGTTGAAAAACCAGCAAACTTTGTTGAATAAGAAACTGAAAAAGACAATTGCAGTCATGGGTTCAGTTGTTTAGTTTTTTGGTTTCTAGTGATTCTTAACCATAATGTTAAAGCAAAAACTACAGCTACCTCAGGGTTTCTCAACCTCAACATTGTTGATATTTCAGGCCAGATAAGTATTTTAGGGGCAGGTGGGTGGTTCTTTGCATTGCACGATGTTCAGCTGCATCCTTGACATCTGTTTGCTAGATACCAGTAGCATACTCCCAACCCAGCTGTGGAAACAACAAAAGGCCTCCAGATATTGTCTCATGCCCCTTGAAGGGCAAAACCTTGAGAACCACTGAGATAGCCTCAGGCTTGTTTAAGCAAGACTCACATGTCTAATAAAGTATGATGTAAAAACTTTAATTTTAGGCAGCAATTGCCTAGGAAGTAACTAGAAATACTATTTAGCAAATATTTAAAGATCTACCTTGTGTAAAGCTCCACCTTTTCCTGGGGAAAGCAAGCTGTGAAAATGTGTAAGATGTGGACTCCTCACTGGTTCTCGAGCATCTTGTGGCCAGGTGCACAGCTTGAGGAGCACTAAAGGTGGCTCAGTTGGTGCTGCCCTTGGAATGAACTGTGAGCTGGCAATATAGGTGGGCTGTAAGATACAGCTGGAAGAGGAGGCCCCACAGGGCAGAGACCCTTTTCTCCTCATCTAAGAAATTTGGAGAGGAAACCATAAGAGTTTAAGGTGACTTTGTAGACAATTTAGGTTAGCAAGGCAGTCAAGAGTTGTAGGCAGGAAAGTGAGTAAACTAGAGAGTGTAGTCAGTGACATCTCTAGGGTTTATGCAAGAACTAATTTTTAAAATTCATTCTTAATGCATTTTGTAGATTCTAAAAAGATCTTTGTAAAACAAGGACATACTTGGACATCAGGTTGGATACTTTGTTTATTTTGCATATAAAGAACTACATTTTTGGCTGATCTGATGGTAGTGGTTTATCAGAACTTATTAACATTAGTGTCACTAAAGTTGGTATTCATTCCCCCACTGCTAAATTTGACTGGCTTAGAAACAAAAAAGATTAATTACATTTTTGATGTTCAACTAGTATAAAGATTCTCTTCAGAGTTACAGAATTTTTTACTTTTTGTTTTAAAATTTTGGAATAATTTTAAATTTACAGAAAAGTTACAAAGATAATAACAAGTGTTTCTATATACCTCTTACCCAGATTCTCCTATTGTTAACATATCACCATGGTACATTTGTCAAAACTAAGAAGCCAACATTAATACATTTCTATTAGCTAAACCCCAGATTTTTGGGGGTTTCACCTGCTTTCAATAATGTCCTCTTTCTGCTTTTTTTTTTTTTTTTCCCCAGCAAATTATGGGGGTACAAATATTTAGGTTATGTATGTTGTCTTTGACCCAAGTCAGAGCTTCAACCGTATCCATCCCCCAGATGGTGTGCACCACACCTATTAGGTGTGTATATACCCGTCCCCTCTTCCCCACTCCCATCTGCCCGACACCCAGTGAATGTTCTTACTATATGTGCACTTAAGTGTTGATCAGTTAAAACCAATTTGGTGGTGAGTACATGTGGTGCTTGTTTTTCCATTCTTGTGATACTTCCCTTAGTAAAATGGGTTCCATTTCTATCCAGGGTAATATAAGAGGTGCTAGATCACCATTGTTTT
Organism: Microcebus murinus; assembly: GCF_040939455.1. Taxonomy (NCBI): domain Eukaryota; kingdom Metazoa; phylum Chordata; class Mammalia; order Primates; family Cheirogaleidae; genus Microcebus; species Microcebus murinus. The sequence continues at coordinate 71,206,018 of NC_134111.1, read as the reverse complement.
TTGTGGCTGAGTAGAATCCCATGGTATACATATACCACATTTTCTTAATCCACTCATGTATTGATGAACACTTAGGTTGTTTCCACATCTTTGCAATTGTGAATTGTGCTGCTACAAACATTCTAGTGCAGATGTCTTTTTTATAGGAATATCTTTTGTTCTTTTGGGTAGATGCCCAGTAATGGGATTGCTGGATCAAATGGTAGTTCTCCTTGTAACTCTTTGAGGTATCTCTATATTACTTTTCACAGAGGTACTAGTTTGCAGTTCCACCAGCAATGTAGGAGTGTTCCTATCTCTCTGCATCCATGCCAACATTTATTGTTTTGGGACTTTTTGATAAAGGCCATTTTCACTGGAGATAAGTGATATGTCATTGTAGTTTTGATTTGCATTTCCCTGATGATTAGAGGTGTTGAGCATTTTTTCATGTTTGTTAGCTATTAGTCTATCTTTTGAAAAGTTTCTGTTCATGTCCTTTGCCCACTTTTTGATAGGGTTGTTTGATTTTTTCTTGCTGATTTTCCTGAGTTCTATATAGATTCTAGTTATCAGCCCTTTATTGGATGTGTAACATGCAAATATTTTCTCCCATTCTGTAGGTTGTCTGTTTGCTCTTGTGATGGTTTCCCTGGCTGTGCAGAAGCTTTTTAATTTGATCATGTCCTATTTATTTGTTTTTGTTATTGCTGTGATTGCCTTTGGGGTCGTCTTCATATATTCTTTGCCTCATCTAATGTCTATAAGAGTTTTTCCAACATTTTTTTCTAGAATTCTTACAATTTCATGCCTTAGGTTTAAGTCGGTTATCCACTGTGAGTTGATTTTTGTGAGAGATGAGTGGTGTAGATCCTGTTTTAGTCTTCTACATGTGGCTATTCAATGTTCTCAGCACCATTTATTGAATAAGGATTCTTTTCCCCAGTGTATGTTTTTGTCTGCTTTGTCAAAGATTAGATGACTATATGAGGCTGGTTTTATATCTGTGTTTTCAGTTCTGTTCCATTTGTCTATGTCTCTGTTCTTGTACCAGTATCATGCTATTTTAGTTACTATATCCTTGAAGTATAGCTTTTCTGGTAAATTGATAAATTGGTAAATTAATGCTTCCCAATTTGTTCTTTTTGCTTAACATTACTTTTGCTATACAGAGTCTTCTCTGGTTCTATATGAAATGTAGAATTATTTTTTCTGGATCTGCAAAAAGTGATGTTGATACTTTAATAGGGATTGCATTGAATTTGTAGATCATTTTGGCAGTACAGACATTTTAACAATGTTGATTCTGCCAACCCATGAGCATGGTATGGTTTTCCACCTGTTTATATGCTCTGCTATTTCCTTCCTCAGTGTTTCATAGTTCTCCTTGTAGAGGTCTTTTACCTCGTTAATTAAATATATCCCTGGGTATTTATTTTCTTTGTTTCTATTGTGAAGGATATTGGGTCTTTGATTTGATTCTCAGTTTGACTGTTGTTGGCATATAGGAATGCTACTGATTTCTGTACATTGATTTTCTAACCTGAGACTTTGTTGAATTTATCAATTCCAGTAGTCTCACATGAGAATCTTAGAGGTTTTCTAGATATAAGATCATATTGTCAATAAAGAGTGGTAGTTTGACCTCCTCTGCCCCTATTTAGATGCCCTTGATTTGCTTCTCTTGTCTGATTGCTCTGACTAGGACTTCCAGCACTATGTTGAATAGAAGTGGTGACAGAGAGCAACCTTGTCTGGTTCCAGTTCTAAGTGGGAATGCTTTCAATTTTTCCCCATTCAGTATGATGTTAGCTGTGGGTTTGTCATATATGGCTTTTATCATTTTTAGATAAGTCCTATCTATGCCTATTTTGTTAAGTGTTCTTATCATAAAATGGTGTTGAAGTTTGTTGAATGCTTTTTCTGCATCTATTGAGAGGATTATATGATCTTTGTTTTTGCTTCTATTTATGTGGTAAATTACATTTATAGATTTGCATATGTTGAACCATCCCTGCATCCCTGGGATGAAGCCCACTTGGTCGTGATGGATTATTGTTGCACCTGAATTCGGTTTGCTAGGATTTTGTTGAGATTTTTTTGCATCTATATTCATAAGGGATATTGGTCTGTAGTTTTCTTTTTTTGTTGCATCCTTTCCTAGTTTTGGTATCAGGGTGATGTTGGCATCAATAAACGTGTTGGGGAGGATTCCTTCCTTTTCGATGTTGTGGAATAATTTCTGCAGGATAGGCACCAGTTCTTTGTAGGTCTGGTAAAATTTAGGTGTGAAACCATCTGGGCTGAGACTTTTTAGGAAGATTTTTTGTTGTTACTTCAATTTTGGTACTTGATATTGGTCTGCTCAGGAATTCTATTTCTTCCTGATTGAGCCTAGGGAGGCTGTGTGTTTCTAAGAATTTGTCCTTTTTCTCCACATTTTCAAGTTTATCTGCATAGAGGTATTTATAGTAGTCATAGATGATATTTTGTATTTCCATGACATCAGTTGTAATTTCTCCTTTTTCATCCCTGATGGAGCTTTTTAGAGTCCTTTCTTTTCTGCTTCTCATTATTCTAGCAAGAGGCATGTCAATTTTGTTTATTTTTTAAAAGAACGAACTTTTTTTTATTAATCTTCTGTAGAGGTGTTTTTTTTGTTTGTTTGTTTTTTGAGACAGTCTCACTGTGTTTCCCAGGCTAGAGTGCTGTGGTGTCAGCCTAGCTCACAGCAGTCTCAAACTCCTGGGCTCAAGCAATCCTTCTGTCTCAGCCTCCCAAGTAGCTGGGACTACAGGTATGTGCCACCATGCTAGGCTAATTTTTTCTATATATATTTTTAGTTGTCCAGTTAATTTTTTTCTATTTTTAGTAGAGAAGGGGTCTTGCTCTTGCTTAAGCTGGTTTTGAACTCCTGATCTCAACCGATCCGCCTGCCTTGGCCTCCCAGAGTGCTAGGATTACAGATGTGAGCTACCACGCTCAGCCTGTAGAGGTTGTTTTTTTGTTTTTTGTTTGTTTTTTTTGTCATCATCAATTTCATTTAGTTCTGCTCTGATATTTGTTATTTTCTTCTGCTGGGTTTGGGGTCAGTCTGCTCATCCTTTTTCAGTTCTTTGAGACGATTCATTTCATTGTTTATTTGTGCTCTTTCTGTCTTTTGGATATGGGCATTTGTGGATATAAATTTTCCTCTCAGGACTACTTAGTTGTGTCCCACAGATTTTGATAACTTGTGTCTCCTTTATCATTTAGTTCAAAGAATCGTTTGATTTCCATCTTGATTTCCTCCTCAATGCAATAATCATTCAGCAGAAGGTGGTTTAGTTTCTAAGACTGTGTTGAGATGAGTGTTTCTGTTGGAGTTGATTTCTAATTTTATTCCACTTTAGTCTGAGAAGATACATGTTATAATTTTTATTATTTTTAAAATTTTTTGAGATGTGCCTTGTGGCCAAGGATATGGTCAATCTTAGAGAAAGTCCCATGAGAAAAAGTCCCATTAGAAAAATGTGTGGTTTTGGGGTAGAATGTCCTGTAAATGATAATCAGGCCCATTTGTTCTAAAGTTCTGTTTAAGTCTATTGTTTCTTTGTTTATTTTCTGTTTGGAGGATCTGTCCTGTTCTGTCAAAGGGGTGTTGAAGTCTCCGGCCATTACAGTGTTGCTGTTTATCTTTTGTTTAGATCAAATAGGATTTGCTTTATGAATCTGAGTGCAGCTGATTTAAGTGTGTAAATATTTAGAATTTTTATGTCTTCTTATTGAATTGTCCCCATCACCATTATATAGTGGCCATCTTTGTCTTTCATTACTTTTGTTCATTTGAAGACTAAGTTATCTGAAATCAGAACTGCCAAGCCAGCTTTCTTTTGGCTTCCATTTGCTTGAAATATTGTTTTCCACTCCTTCACCTTGAGTCCAAATGTATCCTTGTGCGTTAGATGTGTTTCCTGAAGACAGCAGATACATGGCTTATGTATATTTATTCATTTGGCTAGCATATGTCTCTTTAGTGGGCAGTTCAAGCCATTCATTGAGAGAATTGGTAAGTGGGGCAGATTTTTGTTCATCCTGTTGAGTTGAACTTTGTTGCATTATCTTCTCTCTTGAGCGATTGTGGTGTCTGGCCTTTGACCGGTAGCTTTTGGATGATGAGTAATTATTGTGCTTATTTGTGTGTAACACTGTTTTGAATACTTCCTGGAGGGCAGGTCTTGTCTTGACGAATTCCCTCAGTCTTTTCTTGTCTGAGCAGGTCTTTATTTATCCTTTGTATATGAAACTTAGTTGTGCAGGGTACAAGATTCTAGGCTGGGCATTATTCTGTTTGAGAAGAGTGAGAATCGGGCCCCAGTCTCTTCTTGCTTGTAAGGTCTCAGTTGAGAAGTCTGACATTATTCTTATGGGCTTTCCTTTATAGGTTACCTGCCTCTTTTGCCTTACAGCTTGTAGGAGGGGCTCTTTGGTGGTTATTTTGATCAGGATCAGTCTCATGATCATGTGTCGTGCTGTCTTCCTGTTTGCAATGAATCTTCCAGGAGTCTTTTGAGCTTCTTGTACCTGGATATCTAGATTTTTAGCAAGGTCTGGGAAATTTTCCTCTGTTATATCCTCAAATAGCTTATCCAATCCTTGTGTATTTTCTTCTTCACCCTCAGCGATGCCTATGATTCTCACATTACGCATCTTCACATAATCCCACATTTCTTATAGACTTTGCTCTTTTATTTCTCTGCTGTATCTCTGTGACTGACTTCTTTAATTGAAAGGTGTTATCTTCAATCCCTGAAGTTCTTTCTTCTGTTTGATCTACCCTATTCTTGAGGCTTTCCACTGTGTTTTGTAATTCCTTGAATAAATTCTTCATTTCCGGAAGTTCTATTTGATTTTTCTTTAATATTTTAATTTCTTTAGTGAATTGTTCTTCCAAGTCCTGGATTTTTTTTTGTGGTTTGTGTTGGTTATCCATTTTCTCTTGCATATCATTGAGTTTTCTTACAATCCATATTTGAAATTCTTTTTCTGTCATTTTAGTGTTCTGAATTTGGTTGATATCCATTGCTAGAGAGCTGGTGTCCCCCTTTGGGAGTGTGCTTTCTGTTTGATTCTTCATACTTCCAGAGTTCTTTTGCTGATTCCTTCCCATCTGGATCAGCTATTGCTTCTTACCTTTAGATTTTTGTTTAGGAAATAATACACCCTATTTAGTCTCTGAGCCAGTAGGTGTTTGTGGGTGAGATTTGACCACACCCTGTATGATGAGTCAGTAGATGCAGTAAAAGGGTGATCAAATTGACCTCCCTGTCAGTAGGTGGGGCTTGCTGGAAGGGGCAAGCTGCAGTGTTGTGTTTGGGTGCTGTAATCAGCTCTTAGTCCTCTGGAGAGGCACTTTAGTGCCTTGGGTGGTGGGTGGGGCTCTGAGATTTCCAGATGTGTCCTTATTCTCCACCTCAGTGGGGGCAGGTGGGGGAGTGAGACTGAGCAGAGCTGGGTTCGGTGAGCCTGCCCTCAAGCTCCACAAATGCTGTTAGCAAGGATCAAGGTCTATTCTCTACTTCTGGGCAAAGCTGCCAGGGAGGGGCTGAAATGGCCCCACTCAGCCAAAAAGTCTGCTTGTGGCACCCCACACACAGTGTGGTCTCTGCTGTCTGAGACTTGCGGTCTGGAGCAGGCCTTGCTCCTTTCCACCCTCCCCTATTCTGCAGTTTCTCCACGGTTTTTCCCTCGCCTCTGCCAGCAGGCAAGACCTCAAGCCAGTGGATCTCCCCTGGCCAGGAGGTTCCCTGCCCAAGGGAGGAGGGTTGCCCCTCAAGCATGCTGATCTGCCCCTGAGGGCACACACACCTCAGTAGGCTGGTTCACAAATGTTCGTCCTGTGCCCCTAGGCAATGTGATTGAGACCTGGGTGTACGGAATCTGGTCTGCAGCCCTGTCCCAGGGGCTCTGGAGATCAATCTCTGACCCTGACAGGGAGAAGAGTGCTGGTCTCAAGTCACCCATGGGGTGACCAAGCTGGATCAATGTCTCTCTGCCTTGGGATTTGCCCCACTCTCTTGGAGTCACCAGGCAAGCAACACCTGGGAGGGCTGGCAGGTAGAGAGCTCACAGTCTGAGTATTCCTCAGTTTTCTGTAGAGCCCCAAAAGGACAGGTTCCACTCCCTGAAGATGCCTCCTGGTGGTGGCTAAATTGTCTCTCTCAGCAGCTACGGGTAGGGAAGGGGAGAATGAAGCAATATGGCGCCAGCTAATCAGCTGGGATCTGAGGGCCAGGAGGTGCCCTGAGGTAGCTGTGGTGGCCTGTCCACAAGAGGCTCACTATGGTGGCTGTCTCTGGGCTGGTTTTGCCAGGTCTCTCTAGTTGCTCAGGAGCCCACCAGCTGTTGGAAATGCAAGAGAGGGGAAATTTAACTGCTCCACCTATCCTTGTCGTTGGTCTCCAAACCTCTTGGGGGCCTTTCTCCTTCAAGTTCTCCACAACTTCTTCCTGTGGAGTCTCCTGTAGTTTCAGGCACCCTTCCTTCCAACCCTCATGTGATCTGTGTTTGTCTGCCTGTTTATTTTTTTTTCTTCACTTTCTTCTAAAATCTATCTTTCTTGCAGAGACACTCTGGCTGGAGGTTTTTCTCATCTGTCATTTTGCCCGTCCCTGGATACTTTGTTTTTTTTACAGCCTGATAAATACTAAGAGTTTTTGGAAGGAAATTTTTAACAAGTTATAATAGTAAGCTGAGAGGGTTGGGGGGATTCAATCAGAAGTGTTATCCTGAAATATCTATGCTAGGAAAAAAACTTGCCCCAAACTCTAAAAAAATTTTCAAATACTGAGAAAAGTTGAGAATAGTACAATGAGGACCTGTATGTCTTTAACCTGAATTCAATAATTAAAAATTTGCTACATTTGCTTTTACATGTTTTTAAATCGTATAAATTCATGAGGATTTTTAATCAGTATAGGACTAGAGAAAATAGAACCAGAGGCTGATGAACTAAAAAAGCAGGTGACTGCTTGAGTGAGTGTCTGATGAGGTGGAGAGAAGATGGAAGTCAGGCACAGAGGAAAAAATTTCTTTGGTCAGGATGAGCAACATCTTTCCCTGAGTCCATAAGGAAAAAGATATGGTGGGAGGTAGGTATGAAAAGTTCATCATGGCATGTCAGAGAATCAAAATATAAAAATAGTTTTATTGGTACTTTAGAAACAAGTAGACATAAACAAAAATCAGACTTGTGCAAAAAATTCAAACTAAAAGAACAAATCTTGGTAAAGTTTAATGCTGGTGTCTATAGTATGTGAAACATATAATATGTAATATGTAAGTGGATGTTCTGTATAGTTTTGATTACAAAGCAGAATACAGTTTATATATTTGGGAAGAAAATTACTTAGCACCAAGTTGATCACCAAGGAAGAAGTGTTCACACGTCATATGTCTAGGTCCTTGCTAAGTGTGGTCTGGAGATCAACATCAATGTCACAAAGAGTTTTTGTTTTTTTTTTAGAAACACACACTCTTAGGCTCCAAACCAGATCTTCTGAATGAAAAGCTGCATTTTAATAAGATCCCCAGGGGACTCAATGTACATTAAAGTTTGAGAAGCACTAGTCTAGGACACCACTCCGTTCCCAGTGCAGTGATGGTATAGTAATAAAAGGGACAGACATGCTCCTTTGGGTGTGGAAGCAAGTAGGCTTGTATACACAGACAGCTAAGTGGTGCTCAGAACACCTCTAGGAAAGTACTTTAATGAAACCTGGATGAAATAAAAAAGGAGGGAACAAGGAAACTTTTTTTTTTAAAAATAAAAGCAACGGCTTTTTCAAATAAAACAGCTTAATGTAGTTAATAAACCTTGTAGGTGTATATCCACATTGCTTCTGCTGCTTCCTGCTTGACATTGGTCGTTGGAGAACCTTGGACAGGAAGAGATAGAAGCTCACTCTTGATGCTGGTATGAGCTGCCCTGAGGGAGTCAGACAGCCTGTTTGGAATCCTCCCTCTCCTCTGCCATGCCCTGAGGGAAGAGTAGAACGGAGTCCACATAGTGTAGGTTTAACAGTTGGCTCTGGAATTAGTCCTGGATTTATAACCTGGACATGCCACTTACTAGGTGGGTGACCTTGGGCAAGTTATTTGACCTTTCTGTGCTTCAGTTTTCCTAATTTGTAGAATGGAGATAATAATAGTACCTGCTTCAATAAATGGTGGTCCACATGAAGATTAACTGCGATAAAGCCCATGAGGCAAAGTGCCCAAGCATAATGGTTAATAAGTGTATCAGCTGTTGCTCCTGATATAGAGTATTATTTTTATTATTATGAGGGAAGAGACCTCTGTTGTCATTGCTGACGTTAGAGGGGATGGAGATTGGTAGGTGGCTTGCACTTTGGTAGACAGCACTTTGGAAGCAACTCTTGAGGAAATAGGAGAAGGAACTCATTAGGGACATTTAGAATTGCCTGGCAGTCCCAGGGGATTGCAGGTATTCTCTAGTATTGCTCAGCAGCCCAGGTGACTGGAGGAGGCATTTGGTCAGATTGATCTGCAGGTGCAGCTGAAGAGAGGATTAAGGGATTGGTGTCAGTGCAGTTGAAAACTGGAAAGCATCGATTTGTCCTTCAAACCTTCAAATCATTTTAGGTGGAACTGGTGTCACTCAGTGGTTAGAAGCACCTGAGAAGCACGCTTCTCAAATTTTATTTCTGCAGGGATAGTGACACGATTCTGTCCCCTAAATGCTTAACAAGTGAGATATGTAGTCCAATACATTTTCATTGCACTGAATAGTCATGAATAAATGATCTACTTGTCTTTTGAGTTTATGAAATCATAACTTTAAAGGAGTTTGACAAATGTATTCTCAAAGGTGTAAACAGAATATCTACAACTTAAGTCATAAGGACTTCATTCATTTGTTTGCAAGTATTTACTAAGCGCCGGCTACCTCTCAGGCACTTGCCAGCTGCAGTAAGTATAGCTGAAAATATCCTTCCCTGAAAGGTAGTGGAGGAAATATTTAAGTAACAGTAATAGAAATGAGAATGCCAAAACAAAGCTGCAATCAAGTTCTCAGGGAGTTTGGAGGATGCAGCTTCCTTCACGTGGGAGAGGGAGAAGAAAAAGTATGACCAAGAGGGAGCTTGAGGAGGAGGGAGCGCTTTTTAGGGAAAAGGTAGACTTGCACATACGGTATCGAGGGGGAAAAGTAAAGAGCCTTCGCAAAGTAGTGGAAGTAGGAAAACTTGGGTTGTGTCTAAGAAAGTGTGGGCTGGAGGACAGTCCGACTGTTGAGAAATAGTGGAGGGTCGGATGTAGCCCCCCAAGAAGTGAGGACCAGTACCTCCCATGTCTGTTCAAATCTGAACCTCCAGCACTAGGTACAATACCTTCCAATATGTATTTATTGAACAAATAAATGGATAAGATGTACTCTGGATTCAGATTATGGAAAGCCTCTAAAGGCCGTATTTTATTTTGTAGGCAATTGGTAACCACTGACTATCTAAGGTTCATCTATTCCACAAATATTTATTGAAGGGTTTAAAGTAGGGAGATAGCATGAATTGAACCAATATCCCTAGTTCATTTCTTTTATCCAGATCCTAGATTTATATAGCGTATCTAGCAAGTGTTCTCAGAGCAGAATTAGTTCAGAGAAGACACTCAGATTGACTAAATCACGGCCCCCACCCAACCCCTTCTTCCTACCTCCTTAACTGTGATACTGTGGCCCTGCTGGGCGCTGCCTCGAAGCTAGCCCATCACTGCCAAAGAACATGTGCCAATTGTGGACGGGAAGGACATTTGTTGTTCTTCAATTTACTTGCTGGTTTGCTTCTTCCCCTAACAGTTTAATACTGAGGGTTCTAGAGGGTGTTCAAAAAATGCCTTTTTATATCACAATGGGATCTAGAATATTCTGTATTTTTCAGGGGCAAATGGTTAATAGTGAATCTTCCAAAAGACCTTGGGTAATCTTACTTGCAGACTGAGGGGCTTTCTGGACTTTTTCCACGTGAGGAGTTGGGATGGATGAGCTGTCAGTGCCATTCCTGGAGACTGCTATTTAGCAGCATTTTGATGACGAGCCACCCAAGAGATCATGCATACATGTTGTAACAATGCAAGGAAACAGAAGCAAGTAACGCTCTGAAAATTTTAATATCTGTCTTTACACAAAATTACACATGCATGGATGCTACTCTTTTATCATTATCATTATCATTATTATTATTATTATTATTATTATTATTTTTGAGAGAGAGTGTTGCTCTGTTGCCCAGGCTGGAGTGCAGTGGTGTGATCATAACTCACTGCAGCCTTGAACTACTGGGCTCAAACAATCCTCCTGCTTCAACCTTCAGAGTAGCTAGGACTACAGGTACATGCCACTGCCCCCAGCTAATTTTTCTATTTTTTGTAGAGACTGGGATCTCGCTATGTTGCCCAGGCTGGGTTTTTATTTTATTTTTATTTTGTGTTTTTAAGTCTTGCTCTATTGCTCTGGGGAAAGTGCAGTGGTGTCATTGTAGCTCACTGGAACCTCACACTGCTGGGCTCAAAAGATCCTCCTGCCTCAACCTCCTGGGATTACAGGCATGAGCCACTGTACCTGGCCTGGATCCTACTTTTTAGTATTTCTCTTAAATAAAAAAGCCTCATCTTGCTCTATTAAGAAAAGAAAATTTGTAATTAGATGTTAATGTTACCAGTCACCTCTGTCCAAGAAATGTTACTAAAGGAAATCAAGCCACCTAGCCCCCCGTTCCTGAGTCCAGCCTATGAAGGTTTACCACAGCCTACCTGAGCTCTCTGTCTTCAAGGGTCCCAAACAATTTGGGCTTCTGGGGGTGGGGGAAGGAATGGCTTGTAAAGGGCCAGATGACAGCTGACTATTACTCAATATTATCTTGGATAAAAAAGTAAAAGGACGTGAAGGAAAATCTTTGTCAAAAGCAATGCTATTTCCTTGTGTGCTAAAATTTTTGTCTCGCTAGTTTTAACAGAGATGATTTAGTTAACTGGGGCCTAGCAAAGAGAAGAGACTTCGTCCTGATTTTGGTGAGCAGGTAGAGAATGTTAAATAAAGAATGTTGTCATAATTAGAACCTTTGTGTTCAAAGGAAAAAATTATGAAACCTACATTCATTCAATATATAATTTAACAACATGCCTTACATTATCTGCTCATTTATTTCTACTTTAAGAAGTAGATACTTATGCTTCCTGCATAGAGAAGAAAATTAAGTCTCAGAGAGGTTAAGTAGGTGGTGCCATTATTTGAGCACAGCTGGTCTGACTCCAAGCCGATGCTCTTTCCGCTGATGCATGTATTCAGTGTTATTTTTAACTATTTTAATTATTGAAATTAGTTTTTGACCCTGGTGTTCTGAATGAGAAATATATCTTTTTTTTTTTTTTGAGGGGTATCATTTTCTTACCAAAATCCTTTAAGTCTGATAAAGTCAAAGAAGTCACCAGGAGACCAGGAGGACAGACAACCTTATTACAGAGTGTAGAAATAAACAAATAGTTAATGTTTGATAGACAGTGAACTAAAAGGAAAGGAAAAAAAATGGAAAAATTTTGCCAAAAGACTGTTCAAAGGGAAAACATATGTCTCGTTGAAAGATGAGGCACTAAATGGAAATGAGATAAATAATGGAAAACTGTAAATAATTACTGTCTCAGTGCATGTGTATTCTGACAACGACAAAACTTTTTTTGTCACTGTTAACTGCTTTCACGTGGTGAAGCAAGACGTCGGTCTCTAGGGGGGGAATACTTTCATGAGGGATACTTTAGAAGTATTTCCTGTGGGTTGAGTTTTCAAATCCCATAGATGATCGCTGTTTTTCCTCCCCCTTTGGTAGCTCTGATTAGGCACAAATCTCGACTGGCTGTTTAATAGCTCCCTTTCCCTTCAGGTTTTGAGATCGTGTCCTCAGTTAGCAAAATATTCGAGCTCTCGTGGATGTACATAGCAGGCGTGCAGAACGCGGGGCAAGTGCGAGCTCAGCAGTGGGACGTTCGGGCTCAGCTGGCCCCTCAGCGATCCCTTTGCTCTCTTTTGTCTTAACCTCTGACCTGGCCATACTTTGGGGCAACGAGAGAGGAAGTGGCCGGGGACCAGCAGTTGTCAGGCAGAGGAATGGGCTGCTCAGAGGAGGCCCACCACGTAGTCCAGTCTCTTGTTGCTGCGTGAACTTGTCACCCTCTCCCACCTGGAAACATACAGTTGCCACCACCTGGAAAAGCCCTTCGTTACCTGTCCACCTGGCTGGCTCCTGCTAGTGCTTGAGAATGGGCTCCTTTGGCTTCATTTGGCTCAGGCGCTGCCTCCACGTGCTCCCCCAGCACCCGGTACTCGCAAGTGCATCACTCGCTCCGTGTTGAAGTGGCAGTTCCCGGGTGTGAGCAGGAGGGTGTGCACAGACCACCGTTTGTCCTCGTCTCCCCGGCCCCTGTCTGCTGCCCAGTCTACCTGTGCCGAGGGACGCAGTGAGTGGCAGCTGCCCCCCGAGTGATTTCAGGAGGGTTATTACTGCTGGGAGTTGCGCAAGGACTTCCAAGCAGCAAAGCGAGCAGGTGCAGTTTTAAGCAAACAGTTCTTTGGTCTTCACGCACAACTTGTGAGAATATTCCATTTCATCATCTGATTGAGGAAAGTATATAAACAGCGGTTCTGTGAAAACTCTTTGTTCAAAATATTCTATATCCTGTAATGATCTTGGCTTCTGACAGGGGGCAGCAGAGCCCAGGAAAACAAAGTCGGGCGGTTTTTGCAGGAGGCTTGCAAACCTCTGGAGGCAGACCTTTCACAATTTTCAGCGGAAACCAGCCTCTGAGATCTGACGGACCTCACTGTTAAATAAAGACTTTAAGGTAAAGGCCAGCTTTTTGTTAATTTAACATTCTTTGAAGGCACCACAAATGATTTACTGCTTTTATAAAGGGGGGGAAAAAGACTTAAAAAATAATGAAAATAACCATCTCTCTTTTTATTTCAAAGTCTTAAAAGACGGGTGCTTATGGGTTTTTTGGTAAAGATTTTTGCCAGAAACTTGTAAAATGATGCTAAAACATGAAATATTTCCAGCTGGTGTTAGGGAAAATGTCGAGATTTACAAATTATGACCAGATGCTGGGTCTACCATCCCCTCACTCCCATCCCTCTGGGAGGAAAATAAAAAGACACAAATAAGAAAAATAGTCTACGGCCACACCACCCTGAACGCGCCGGATCTCGTCTGGTCTCGGAAGCTAAGCAGGGTCGGGCCTGGTTAGTACTTGGATGGGAGACTGCCTGGGAATACCGGGTGCCGTAGGCTTCTTCTTCTTCTGCTGGCTTTGGGTTTACTAAAAAAAAAAAAAAAAAAAAAAAAGAAAAATAGCCAGTGAAAGCAGTTGAGATAATAACTAAAGCAAATAGCTAGACCCTAAATTCCCACTGCCCGCCCTCCCTTCCCATCATGGCATGAGCCTGTGGGGTCCCTGGCTCCTGCCTTATGCCCTTTCTATGTCCAGTGGCCGGTGCGGGCATGGCGGCGTGTGCAGCAGATGCTCAGCAAACACGGGTGGAATTGAAGGAACACCTCCAGCTTGATCACATCTAAGTTCTCCAGGATATAGGTAAGTCACATATTACATCCAATTATCCCATAAACACACTGCAGAATTTGCATTCAGAAACATGATCACCCTGGGCACATACTATCCCCGTCTAACTTCAGGGACTCTGCTATTTTTCCATTATTTAAAATTATGCAAAGGAGAGTTGGGGAAAGAAACCCGATTCCATGTAATTGCCCTTGGATTTGCACAGGTAAGAGACATTCAGGTGGGCTGGATCTGATTGGCAGAAATTTGGTCTATAGCCCACGTCTGCAGGGTAGCCTACAGTTCTCTGATGTCCTCTATTTCTTAGTCTGGAAGTCCTAGGATAGTTCAGCTCAAATTCCTTCATGCCCCTTTTTCCAGCACTGCTGCAGTACATTCCATGAAGCTTTCCATCTTCTTCTCATGTTGGTGGTTTCACCTCTGTCTCCCCGTCTGTTAGATTCTTTTCCGAGGTGACAGGTGAGTTCTTGTCAATTATTAATAGTAAGAGTCTGGACATTTTTCTAACAATAACTCAGAACCTCCTACATTGAGTTCACCTCCCCCACTTTTATGTAGCAGCTTCACATGACTCATTCTATTTATAGAGACAGCCTGTCCTATGTCTTAAGGGATAGGACAGCTATTAAGACACCTTTCCTGGAAGATGAATTCGATGAGATTCAGAGAGAGGACATCGGGCCTGTGGGTCCCCTAGGTTGTTAATGGCAGTACTGGCATGAGGACGCCTTTATCCAAGCTCCCCTGGAGCAAATCGTGACGCTCATTCTTCAGTGGGGGTCTGAAACATGGAGACTGAGGAGGAGCATGCACATTTGGGCTTAGTGCAGTGCCTGCCACAGTGCGGCCTTTGCTACATGGCACCCTGCCACCATGGGATCATGGGTGTCCCACCCGTGGGAGCAGCAGAAGTATGGAGGATATGAGGGAAGGCTTTCATCAGAGGCAAACACTTCCACAGAAAGGGATGAGGGTATGTGGAGACATACGCAAGGGGGTGGGGATGAAGGAATTAGTCTTCAAAGGGGACAGGGCATTTGGGGGCATTACTGGGCCAGGCTTTATATGCTCTTTATATGCTTTATTTGATTCAGTAGCCACAAAAGCCTTGGAAGGAGGTATCATTATGCCCATTTCTTGGATGGGACTACTGAGTCAGAGGGTGGTCAAGTAATTCCCAAGACAGCTGCACTGAAGACCTCTAGGGACACCACACAGGGGTGCAATATTCACAGGAAGCACCATGTGAACGAAGCCCCCAGGAATTAGGCAACATCATACAACTACCAGGAGGTGGAGCCCAGATTCACACCTAGGCTGTCTGGCTCTGCAGTCTGTATTCTTAGCACCACTTCCTTCTGCATCTTCCAAGACCACTTTTTCTGGAACCCAACGTTGCCTAGCAAATACCTGATTCATGTACATCTCCACTCTAACAAGAGAGAACATTGCATAGGTTATAAAAAATAAACTCTGGACTTGGGGTCAGAGTTCTGGATCTGTCACTGACTTGTGTGACTTTGGCCAGTCACCTCACCTCCCACACAGCCATTTTTTGTCTGTAACACGAGGAGAACCCCTCTCTCAGGTTTAGGGTGACAACTCTGAGATTAATGACTGTGAAAGTGCTTCGTAAGTTGGGAAGGTTTCAACAAGCTTGAGGGTTGGTACAAATCAAGGGAACGGCCAGGGCCAGCAGGCAGCCATTTGTTATTTGGGGCTGATTTGTATGCAGAGTGTTGACTTTTTACGCCTCATTTGCCTCTGCGAAAAATGTACAAGTGATGGTGTCTCGAGTCTGCAGTCTGTGAGCTGAGGATGGAGTGTGGGCAGCGGGGGCTGCTGAGGCCCAAGGAGGAGGCCAGGAAATGAAAACCATGTGGTTCCGACTTGAGCCTTGAAGCTTCAAGCTTCCTCACAAGGAAGAAGAAAAGGCGTGCTAAATGTTCTCTGGTGATAATGATGAGAAATATGAACCAGGCCTGTTCATACTGGTTTCTTGTATTTTCTCTTGAGCAAATGGTTCTGTTCTTAAGGCAGCTTAACAGCAAAATCGCATTTCATTTGTTGCAATTTGACAAAATTGGGCAGAATAAGAGGCTCGGGATGCTGTAGTAAAAATGAGCTATAAAATTTAAATAAGCCTTAAGTGAATTGGCCTCGGGGCATTTTCTGGAGTTAAATAAGAAGAGGAATTGTGTGAGCCTGGACCTTGCTTTTTCTTTCTGTGCTATGAGTAAGAGCTTTTACTTCTCTATTATGGTGGCCATGACTACGTGCAAGAGTGCTCGCGTTTACAACTCTACTGTTTAAGAAGAAAGAGCAAAGAAAGTTCTTCTTTAACCCCTCGTTTTCTCTTTAACCCACCATTGTACAAAGACTCCAGCTCAGGTGTCCGGAAGGACATACTGGAGAAGTTGACCCCCATGAGGGTCTATAGTTCGAGGGTTGTGAGGTGCGACATACAACAGGTAGTGTGACCAAAGCGAAAGGGTAGGCACCTGTGAATCCATGGGAGCCGCCTGCCGTAGAGAAGGCAAAATACTTTTGGCCTCAATTTGGAAAACTGCTTGAGCCAGAAGGATCGTAACAAATGTGTGTGTGTGTGTGTGTGTGTGTGTGTGTGTGTGTGTGTGTGTGTGTATGTGAATAACATACAGGTGTCATGGGCAGGTGTGAACAATAGGTCCTTCTCACATCAAAAGTATTGAAGCAGAGCAGAGAAGCACTAATATTTGTCACATGAACCTTTCTAAATGAATTTAAACTATGTACCTGAATTAAAGGGGCAGCCTCACAAACATTTACCTTACCAGAGAGCTTTCACCCCAAGTGACTGCGATTAGCAATAAAGTCCCATGAAGCAGAATTAATGAGATGATCCCTGGTTGTTGAGAAAAGGAATTATGATGAAGAGTGAAAGTGACTTTTCTCTTAAAAATGGCCAGTGGTTTTTTTTACATTCGAATTTTTGAGGCAATTCATTGACTCTCAAGAACTGGAATCATATCAAAGATTCTTTAATCCGACCCCCCTCAGAGGAGTAAACTGAGACCCGGAGAGATCCAGAATCTGTCCTGAGGGTCCAGGGTGGGGAAGTGGCAGAGGCAGCCCCGACTCCGGAGTCCTCCTTCCGAGATGCCCTGGGCGGAAGGAGCAGAGGGGGCTGGGACTTAGCATCCGGGGGCAGCTGCTCTGGGATAAAAAGATGTCGCTTTTAATATTTCCTCATTTGAAAAGTTTGAATTTAACATCTGCTACAGTGAGAGGAAAATAAATTCCAACTGGCATCCTTTTTTCATTTTGTTATTTCTCATTGAAGTGTGGGGGTGGAAAGAAGGGCTGGAAGTTGAAAGACAGTAACATGAGCCATGAAACACTGTGTGATCCACAATTAGAAAGTGAAATGGTTTACAGATGCCACAAAAAAAAAAGAAAGAAAGAAAGAAAGAAAAGAAAAGAAAAGAAAGAAAAGAAAAGAAAAAAAGAAAAGAAAAGAAAAGAAAGAGAGAGAATGGGGAAAAGGCAGTCTTGAACCAAGGGTTCACTTCTTTACTTTCCACATCAACTGGGTAAAAGAAATTAATGGGAATAGTATCTTCGCTAGAATCCTCCTTGAGTATTTATTCACTTGGCACAGGCTACAGTAGAGTGTATGTAACACGTGTTTTGTATTCAGAAGATTTCAGCACTACTTTATCCCAGTCCTGAGCTAATTGAAGTGAACCTTCTGGAGGTTCCCTCTTCACAAATCTAGAACCAGACTAGGAATTGTAAGCACAGGGAGGGTCTGGTACGTGAGTAATTGCTGCCAAAGGACTATGGCTTGAATGCACCAAGCCAGTGAGTGCAGGTGAATCTTTATCTCCGTACACCAGGTGCCCACTCCTGTTCAGCCCGGCAGGAGTTTCTCCCCTGTGGTTAGCTATCTTTCCCAACAGGCTTTAAAAAAGTCATTAAGCCAGAACTACTCTAAGAGAAGCTTGGATAGATGCTCCTTGAGGTTGTCTGAAGGGACTTAGTTAATATGAAAGAGATTTCTCAATTACTGTCGAACATGGATAGGTATATTGTATTCATTTTGGATTAGAAGTGATGATAGATTCCTTATACATCCCTGGAATATTGGTGATTTGAAAGGTCTCAATTAAGAATGTGTTTGCCACAAACAACAGAAAAACCAATCTACAGAGACTTAAACGTACAGGAGTTTCTGTTTCTAATTTAACAAGAAACCTGGAAATAGGCATTGCTGGTATTGGTTTGGTGGCTAATGACATGGGGACCAGCATCCTGGTAAATCTCTTGGCTTTTCTCTTATAGTCACCGTAGCTCTGAGTAGTAGCCAATGTGCCCAAAATGCAAGGCAGGAAGAAGGGGGACTAGGAGAGGTCAGCTGTGTCCAACCCTTTTTATCAGGACAGCTAAAGCCTTCTCAAGCCATGCCCCCAAGCACATTTCTTCTTACATCTCATTGGCCAGAACTGGGTCATTTGGCCACCTCCACTTGCAAAGGAAGGTGGAAAAGCAAGGAAGGATTATCATGGTAGGTTTACATCAACTTTGATTCACCTGAGACTGGGCACATCGCTGTTCTGAACCAAACTGGGGTTTTGTTAACAAGGTGAAGGGCAGAGCATGGTGGTGGATCTTGAGTAATCACTAACCCACAAAGCATTTCTGAAATGCTGAGCTTTTTGAAAGCCTTATGGTTTCCATATGAATTTCTTTGAAAAATGCATCTACCTTCTTAAAAGAAGTATTGTTAAGACTAACCTTAGCTGTTTGCCTCTAGAGTTCTGACGTGTGCAGAACTATGTTCGTTTTCTGGTACATATATCTTTGTGAACAGCTGGAAGTCATTTTCAACCTAAGCATTTCACATTTCATGGATGGGTGAACTTTACAATAACTTTCGAAGCAACTATTCTAAAGCTCATGCATCTTTGATTGGACACTTGACTAATCCCATCCATTTCATTGGTGCTGAAATATTTAAAAACTCTAAAAAGGTCCTTATCAGAGTTGTAAAAGAGATGCAAGAAAGGCATGAAGAAAAAAAAAATCAAGTCTTCCCTTGTCCCTTCTCAGCATATTCAATATATTCCCTACACAACAGTCAAAGTGATCCCTGAATATACAAAGTAGACCATGTTGTGCTTCCTTCCTCAATCCTCCCATGGCTTCTGGTCCTACTGGACAAAATCTACGGTCTTCTTTTTTTTTTTTTTGAGACAGAGTCTCACTCTGTTGCCCGGGCTAGAGTGCCATGGAATCAGCCTAGCTCACAGCAGCCTCAAAATCTTGGGCTCAAGTCTACTGCCTCAGTCTCCCGAGTAGCTGGGACTACAGGCATGCACCACCATGCCTGGCTAATTTTTTATGTATATACTTTTAGTTGTCCAGCTAATTTCTTTCTTTCCTTTTTTTTTTTTTGGTAGAGACAGGCTCTTGCTTTTGCTCAGGCTGGTCTTGAACTCCTGAATCAAATGATCTGCCCCCGCCTCGGCCTCCCAGAGTGCTAGGATTACAGGAGTGAGCCACCACACCCAGCCAAAATCTATGCCCTTTACCATGGCTTTTCAGGCCCTGCCTGACCTGGTGCTTGCCTGTCTCTCACATCACATTTCCTACCACCTCCTTTTCCCTCCGCTGTGGCCACACTGGCCTTCTTTTTTGTCCCTCAGATAGACCAACCATGTTTCCATGTCAGGCCTTTGCCCCGCCCTTCTAGTGGCCCGGGACATTCTATTCTCAGGTTTTGCATGACATGTTCCTACTTTTATTCAGGTCTCTGCCCACACGTCATCTTCTGAGGGCTCTCTCCTGCCCCCCTGCATGAAGCACCGCTCTTCCCCCAGCATTCCCTACCCCTAACCTGCTCTATTTTTCTACAACGGCCTCATTGTAAGCTGATGATATATTTTATATTTATTGCTTTACTTGTTTATTATGTGTTCCTCACTAGAATGTGAGCTCCACAAGGGTAGGAACTCTGTTTTGTTTACTTCTTTATTGCCAGTGCCTAGAACAGTGTCTGGTACCAGTCGTATGCAATAAATATTAATATTTGTTGGATAAATGAGTGAAAGTTGCAAAAAGTGGGTTCTACTGTCACACTTTCAGAAGACTAATGAATGGATCAGAGCTAATTGGGTAATTTCTTTTTCCAGGAGTATACTGATATTTCATTTAATTTGTAAGAACAGAACTTAATAAAAATGCTCAATTAAATCAAACAATATTACATTGAAATGTGGATGTGGTTCTTTCTCGAACCATTTATTCAACAAATATTTATTAAGTGCCTCCTCTGCCTTAAGGAAATGCTGATTTTTCATATTTAATGTGTTACCTCTCTATTTCCCTATAGAGCTAACTCCACATTAACTATTAATAAAAGATACCAGGAGAAAGATTTCTAAACCTTCCTGAGAACTCAATTTTTGGCTCTGTATTATGAACATGTTTTATTGATGACATAAATGAACCTATAAAAGCCTATTTGACCAATTTAATAAATGATAGAGAAGCACTTACCCCAGTAATATTATAGAATCAGAATCCTAAAATGCCTTGACCAGCCCAAAGTAATGAGATGATCCACTAAAGAAAAGAAATCAATTGGTAAGAGGACAGGCTTGAAGAGGGGAGCTGAAAGATTTAGAAGTGCAATCACTGTGACTGGATAGTGTGCTGTGGTTATCACTAAAATAAATGTAAATTTATGTGAGCAAATACAATAATATTGATATACTATTAATAGCTAATTATTATAATGTATATTATCACATGAAAACAAACCTTGACCTGGCAAGGAGAGACTTTATTCAAAAGCATTATTGCAAGGAGGAGAAAGAGACTCTTGCAGGGAGGGAGGGTGACCATTGCAATAGGGAGAACGTGTCGCCCATGAGATCTGCAAGCTTCCCGAGAGTTAGGCAAAAAGGGACACATGTAACCAAACACATTTGTACTCCTGTAATATTTTGAAATTAAAAAAAAGAAGAAAGAAAGAAAAAAAGAGTTAGGCAGAAAGGGGTTTTCTTGTTCTGATTGGCCCATCTAGACGAACAGTTAGTTTAGCTCAAAGAAAGAGAATTTTGAGGGTCCGGCCTTGTAGACAGGGGGTTGCCTTTATGAGTCTCATCTGTGTCATGTGGGAGAGGTGGCTCTTTTCAGTGAGTCGTTCCCCACAGCACAAAGGGTGGGGGTGTCTTAGCCTTTACTGTTTTCCAGGATGGCAGGGCTTGAGTAAAAGTCAACATTTATATAATGTATGAGTTATATTAATATAATGCATAATATATAAATTATAATTATATATGCATATATACACACACATACATATAAAAGTGATAGGGAAGCATTTACCTCAGTAATATTCTAGAATCAGAATCCTAAAATGCCTTGACCACAAAGTCATGAGATATCCCACCAAAGGGAAGAAATCAATTGATAAGAGGACATATTCAAAGAGGGGAGCTGATCATGCATACAATAGCTAATATAATATAATGTCAGCTGCCTTTTAGGATCAGGGAGGTGATAGCTTTATTTTGATCTGATAACTGGTGGCCCAGAAGGGCAACTATATGGCTCCCATGCCCCAATATTATTTTTCTTTCTTTCCTTCATTTTTTTTTGGAGACGGAGTCATGCTCTGTTGTGCTGGCTACAGTGGTGTGATCATAGCTCACTGCAAACTCAAACTCCTGGTCTCAAGTGATCCTCCTGCCTCAGCCTCCCGAGTACCTCGGACTACAGGCATGCGCCACCATGCCCAGCTAATTTTTTCTCTCTATATATATTTTAGTTGTCCAGTTAATTTCTTTCTATTTTTTTAGTAGAGATGGGGTCTCACTCTTGTTCAGGCTGGTCTCGAACTCGTTAGGTAAAAGGATTCTCCCGCCTCAGCCTCCCAGAGTGCTAGGATTACAGGCGTGAGCCACCACGCCCGGCCTGACTCCTTATGTTTTAACTCCTTATGTGGCCATAGCCACATGTTTATCTTTATTTAGGATTTGATCCCTGGAAGTATCTGAATTTGCAATCCCTAATGAAGAGTACTGTAGGCCTACCCTTTGAAGAATGTGGACACACTGGATCATATTCAGGAAAAAACAACACAAATGTCCAGGGATGGAAACAATGGCCACCATATGAGGAGCTGGAGATGTTAGTCTAGAGAAGGTGGGGCAGGAAGAGGGTGGGGACGTTGGCGGATGATGGGAGAGACCTTCACAACGGTCTCCAAACACTTGGAGTGCTGCCATGGGGAAGGAGAATGAGGCTTGTTCTGTTTGGTCCCAAAAGAGTAGTACTAGGACGAGTGGGAGGAAGTTACAGGGAAACAGATCTCCTATCAGCACATGGAAGCACTTTCTAACAGAGCTGCCTTCAGAAACTGGGGCTCTCAGTGTCACATGGCCGAGTTGCTGGAGGGGATCCAGCTATCAAATGGGTGTTTTGAGTTAAATAGCTTTGAAATTCCCTTCCTGCTGTAAGACTCTCTGATTCTGTAAAATAAAGTAAAACCTCATTATTTGGGCCCCCATTGATTTAGAATTACTATAAATCCTATTAATGGGATAGGATGATCTTTTCCTTTATAATATAATATTATAATTGTAACTTTATAATATTTATGAAATTATGATATTTTCTAAAATATTTAGAAAAATATTTAAACCACCTAAAATCAATTAATAAAGGTATTTTATTGTTGATTATGTGCCTAACACTCTTCTTAGAGTTTTATGGAGCAATAATAGAATACAGAATGAAAATAAATTCCTCTGGGGGAACACATGGTTTATATGGCAAGACCTGATAAATCCATGAAGCAATAGGTGAACCAGAAATTGTTTATTTGTGTTTTATAGTTTTGCAAAATAAAGTGAAATTAGAAAAAAAAGGATGTACTAATTGTGTGGGAAACTCCATAAGAATAAAAGGGGGCCAAGTGAATACAGCCAGTGTGTTTTACAAATAAAATATTAGGATATAAATCAAATATTGCCACTCAAGTATTTGAAATCAGACTGTCTTAGGAAGCAAAGGTCTGCCTAAACGCTATACAAGCAAATTGGCAAGAGTCATCACGGACAATGTCAAGTAGGAGGAAGATCTTGGGTTTGTCTTTGGATGTTGTCTGTGCAGAGAACCACCCTGGCTGGAGAATGGCTTAGGGGTGGGGGCTGGGGAATCAGGCACCACAGCAGATTGTCCAGCTGAGTGGGGGGTGCGCATCAGGAATTGGGGGACGAGGACTGGGTGGACCAGTGTGACACTGAAACCAGGCAGGGAGGTTTGCACTCAGTGCAATGCACGCCATGCAATCTACTCAACCAGAGAACGAAATCACGTGAGGGAATGAACAGAGCCGTGTCCAGTTCATTCACTGAATGTTTATTGGGCACTTTACTCTGCGCCAGGCGTGCACCCGATGCAGAGGATCCCCTACCCTTAGGGATTTATAGTTAAGTGGGTGAGAAGGACAAGTAAACAGCATTATGATCCATGGGGTAAGTCCTGGGTAGAGAGCACAGGGTACTAAAGAGGGTGGCATGGGGTTGGCTCCACTGCCGGTGGGGAGGACTGGAATGTCACTGAAGGCCATGGGGTGAAGTGATACCTAAGCTGAGGTTAGAAGAGCAAGGCCTATGAGGTATGGCAAGGCGATCAGCATGTGCAGTGACGTGCAGTGACGTGGAGCGTAAGTGGGCAGGAGAGAGATCACAGGGGCTGGCGTGCAGGACTCTGGGAGTCCTGTTGCCTCTGGGAGAGGCAACAGGTGACAGGGAGAGGCTGGCCCAGCCAGGTGAAGACGGAACGAGACTTATGTGACATCAATAATGGTGAACATTTTTAGGGGAAATCAAGCTGCAATAGGGAATGAGATTATGAAGGGATTGAGAAGAGAAAAGACAAAAGAGGGAACCCTGGGGGAGCCCATGGTTTTCTTTTACATTCAAATCATCTCTTTGATACTGATGATTTGCTGCCAAAGCAAACTTCAGCAGCCTGTGCCAGGCAACACTGGTGGACCTAGTTTTAAGTCTTTAAGCATAAAGACTTAACTCAATTTTCTTGAAAACAAGACCCCATGATTCATAGTTTTTTGGTTTTTGTTTTTACTACTTAGAATCAGTAATATTTTTCTTGTAGGGTAAAATGCTTTCCCAGGATTGGTTAAATAAATTGGCATATGTTCTTACACTAAAATCCCACACAATTATTAAAAATGATGCCATAGAAATATATCCAAAGACAGGGAATTATTTGTGATTTATAAATGAAAAAAAAAAGCTTTTACAAAAGGATACTTGTGATCTTATTTTATAAAAAAGAAAAATTAAAAATATAGGTTAATCATTCCTTCTTTTTGAGTCTCATTTTCCTCTTCTGTAAAATAAGGTATTAGATTAATAAGGTCTAAGATTTCTTCTAGTTGTAAAATTCTGTTACCTAAAAAGTATATTTTATTTTTCCATTTACCTTTCAATTTATGTGTTCTCCCTTCTTTCTTCTCATTTTACAAATATAGAAACTAAATAGTTCAGTAGAAATATATTTAATTTATATAATATCATTTAATCTTAAAAATTCTGTTATTAGTAGGTTGTATGATACATAGACATGTTAGGTATTTGTGTACTTATTGTATACTTAAAACTTTGCTAAATATAATAATTTCTACATAGAAATTATATCTTTAAGGAGTTTATAATCCATATGGAAAGAAATGGATATTCATATATAAACTGATGAATAAAAATTATGAGCAAAAAATCCCAAACCAAAACCATACATTCCATAACTGCATAGAAAAAATAACAGAGAGGAACCCATGACCTTAGCACATATACTGATTTTCTCCTGAGATGACAATCAACAGAGAAAGGGACACACATCACACATTTTCATTTTCTTTTCTTTCTTTTTTTTCTCTCATTCTGTTGCCCAGACTGGAGTGCAGGGGCACAATCATAGCTCACTGCAGCCTCAAATTCCTGGGCTCAAACAATCCTCCTGCCTCAGCATCCTGAGGAGCTGGGACTACAGGTGCATGCACCACCATGCCTGGCTGATTTTCTACCACTACCACTGAGGCCTCCCCAGCCTCCCGAAGCTTTGAGGTTCTGAGAGCAGAGCCATCCTACTAGCCTACTGCCCTGTACACATGGCGATAGCCAGCTGGTAGCTAGCAGAATGCTCACCTGTGGCCCTCTTGCCCCTTCACTGCTGTACCTGAGAGCAGATCAACCTTTGTCTCCCTGTTATGGACTGAATGTTTATGTCCCTCCAAAATGCATATGTTGAAGCCCTAATCCCCAGTGTGATGGTATTGGGAGGCAGCACTCAGCTCAGCTCATTCCTGCTACTATAACAAATTACCACAAACTGGGTAATTTATAAGTAAAAGAACTTTATTGCTCACAGTTCCAGAGGCTGGTAAATCCAAGATCAAGATGCCAGAAGATTTGGTGTCTGGTGAGGGCCCATTCTTCATAGGTGGCATCTCCTCTCTGTCCTCAAATGGTAGAAGAGCAGAAGGGAGAAAAAAGGATGAACAGCTTTCCGTACCTTTTTTGTAAGGACATGAGTTGCATTCATGAAGGCTTTGCCCTCGTGACCTAATCACTCCTCAAGGCTGTACCTCTTCATATTATCACTTTGGCAATTAAATTTCAACATATGAATTTTTGGGAGACACATTCAGACCATAGCAGGGCCTTTGGGAGGTAATTATGTTTAGACAAAGTCATGATTCTACAGTTCTGGGAGTTCTTCAGTTGTATTTGTATTTATTACAAATAATATTTACTATGTACATTTAAAATGTTTATAATATAATAAAAATTCCAGCCATCTTTAGAAAAATGAGCAAAGGGCTCAACGAGAAATTTCACAGAGGAAGAAATCTATGTGGCTAATAATGAAACATAAAGATGCTTAACTAATGAGAAACTGAAGAAATGCAAATTGAAAAAAATAAGATGACATTTTTACCTACTAGATTGGTAAAGGTTTAAGTGAGCATGAAGAAAGATGTTTTTATACACTATTGCTAAAATTATAAATTGGTAAAAACTTTCTGGAGGGCAATATATGTTCATTTAAAAAAACCTGCGTACTTCTTATCCTAAGCATTCTATTTCTCAGAATTTCTAAGGAAATAACAAAGTCACAAAGATGTAACTACAAGCATATTAACTGTATGTAATATGTGTAACTGTGAAAAATAATACTAAATCAGCATTAATTAGGATGAGGAGGCATATTTTAAAGATAGGAGTGCTTAGCTCACCTATGAGCTGTACGTTGTGATGATATTTTCCATAAAGGCTTTGCTGAGCATTAAATAATTGGGGCCAGAAAGGTCAGTGAGAAATGTCTCAACTGCTTTACTGTGGAGAGCGTAACATGTACTTAATGAGAAGGCGCCTTGCCAAAATAGATAGCTGTCTCCCTTACTGTCCTGGGGCCTGTTTGTTTTTTAATAAAGAACATTTTTAACCCACTTAGAACTGGTTAGTTTAGCACAAAGCTTTCAATTGTTTTGGAGGGGGGAAAAGAAATCCTAAGCTGATTTGAAGAACACAGGGACTAGAATGTCAACTGAAACCAGATGTTCTCATTGCGGTTGCCTTTTAATGGCTATCAGCCATCGAACCCTGAAACCCACATCTTCAACACGGCCCATCCAAAGTGACTCCCCCACTAATGTCTAGACAGATTGACTGGTCACTTTGTGCGTGAGCAGCAGATAGCAGCTTTGGTTTGTGGAGCATTTTCTCTGTGCTGGGCCGCAAGCTGAAGTATTATACCCATATTTCCTCATTTCATTCTAAGAAACCTAGAGAATTAAATGTTTTGCCTATTCTGCAAGTGAAAAAAAAGTGAGACTATGAGAAGTTAGATGGTTGATTTAAGGTCATCCCTCGGGGATTCAGGCCCGTGGCATACTGCACAGCGTGGCTCTTAATTTCCATGGTTTTCTGTCTCTCTTTGTGATATTTGTGACCACATTGATTTTCTAACTATTAAACTATTTCCACACTAACCGCTACCTAGCTGCTACCCTTAGCCTCTCCCCGCTGGACGCCACGTGCAGCAACTAGGGGCCACACCTGGCCCAGCAGGGGCCCTCAGCCCTTCCAGAATCTGCTGTCTGGGCAGCGTGGGAGTTACTAAGCCTTTGCCTATGCCCCTGAGTAGAGGAACCCCTAGTGAGCATGGTGCAGAGGAGAGATCGGCTCTACAAGTTACAGCTTTGTCGTGTTCCATCTCTACCTACTCTGTTTCATGTGTTAAAGATTCCCTGCTGGTCCCACGCTCACTCCCTGCTGCCACCCAGGGCCCCTCGGGTAAAGCCTGGCCTTTCTGCATCGCCTCATCCTCCCTGGTGGCACCACTTCCTCACATCCTGCCCAGCGCTGTCTGCTCCAAGGCGCAGCCAATCCTGATTGTGGTATTTGGAATTTGCGGGAATTTCATCCAATCTGAGACATCATTGACTGCCAGCTGCACCCTTATTTTATGGATGAGAAAAAAAGAAAAAACCTGCCAACTAAACTGTGTCACAATGATAGCTGTGTGTCTTATATGAATCAGTCACACCAGTGTCTTGTTGCTTTAACATTTCTTTCCTCTATTCTGAAGGATTTGGCAATTTCTCTGCCTTCAGCAACCATAATGGGAAATCTTTGTGCATGTTTCTCAGTAGCAAAATGCAACACAGTATTGATCTGCTTGTGGATATCTTCCTTTCCTAGGTTCTAGAAAGGCTGTGTTTGGTTATTGCTTTGCTATTAATAAAAACATATAAATGTGGTCATTCCTCTTAAGATGAGTTTTCATGCCTTTAATACTAAATCCACGTTCCAGTGTTGTTTCCCTTCTCTGCTGTGCTGTTTCTACTGAAACCTTTTGTATTGACATTGAATGATAGTGTCATCATTTTGGAGACATTTAAAACAGTGATTAATACATGCATGCTATCAACGATGCATTTAAGTCAATTGAGGCTACAGTGAAGTCAGCAGCTATAACCGGATTCACGCGAGCAGAGGCAGGGACAGCTGTTGTGATCAGTGACTGGCCAGTAGTGATTATAAGGAGTATCCTGATTTGAAGAGACTTTTAAATGTGAAAAAAACATGCATTTTAAAATTAATTAAAATGCACTTTGTTTATTTGAGGGAAATCAATTGAACTTTGCAGATATAAGAACTGAGACTCGGGGTAGTTAAGCACTTTGTATAAAATAACAGACTTTGTAATTTTTGGAACCAGAATTCAAATCCAGGTCTGTCTGACTCGAAAACCCATGATTCTTCCCATAACAAGCCGATCGTCCATGTGGGGACAATAGTCTGTGACGTATGAATACAGAAGACACCACTGGTGTTTTTGCCTTGTCCCCTCAGCAACATTTACCAGTTCTGTGTCCTCATCCACAGCTTCTATGGGCTTCCTTCCTAATAGCTGAAACCTACCACCTTCCTCGGGGAACTGCCTTCGGACTACAGGAACATCTCAACTGGAGATTTCAGAGCCACAGTACTTGGAGTTTCATGCCTTCAGGGCAGCCCAGAGGCGATGGGTGAGGAGTGCAGGGGTGGAGAAGCCCGGCTCCTCTGCCTTGAGGCAGGAAAATTTCCAAAGTTTAATGGACCCTCCAGATCGCTCAGCGTGAGGCTGAGCCTGGGAATTCACCTGCCTGTCTTCTGGCTTCTTCCTTTCCCTGCCCTGCTTCCTGACTCTCTTTCTGCTTTCTCCTGGGAGCCCTTCCTTAATAAATCACTTACACACAAATCCTCACCTCGGGGTCAGCTTTTGGAAGACTGGGCCCAGACAATGAAGACATTTGTGAACAAGGCAGCGTTATGAATGGCACCATGGTGCTCCCTGACTGTGTTAATCCTTGCGCTGGCCTTTATCACTCTTGCAGTCCTTGGGCAAGTCCTCTAATTCCTGAGTCTCATTGTCACAGTTTGACTGAGTCACTCCCCTTCCACCTTCAGGTTCTAGGTCCTTTAGCCTTCCCTAAGTCTTGTCTCCTCTGGGCCCCAAGGGAGACCTCTTTGGACTCCTGATCCTAATGGTAATCTCTGCCACATTCACCATCAGCTGCTGGGCTGGAGGCTCTCTGAAGTTGCCCCCAGGTATCCTGTTTTCATTCTTGTCACTCTTTCAGAATAATCTAGCCCCAAACCTAGATTATCCTAGAGCCAGTGTCCCTGGCATCTACATCAGTAAAGTCTGGATTCTCCTTCTGTTTCCTTTTTATAAAAATTATGTCACACCGTGTTGGAAGAGTGCTGAAAGGCCATCTGGCCGAGTATGGAAGTGACTGTGTCTGGAAACCATAGTTCTGCTTCTTGTGCTGCCATGCCCTTTGCTCTGGAGTGATGTATTTCTGAGTAAGACAACAACTCTGGTTTCAAGGAGGAAAATTCCCTTCATTTTGTGCAATGAATTCAAGTCCCATTTATATCTAAATCATTGTCCCTTGTTATACTCAGAGGCCTCAAGACCCTCACAGTTTTCTCTCCATGCAGAAACCTTATCCTGTCACCTCTTGTCTGGGGTTCCCTAGAAACTCCCGTACATTCCAGATTTGTGCTGTGGTGTTGACCACAGAAATTTCTTCTAGGAAAATAGGGATTAATTAGCCCTTGGTTTAAATTTAAGAGCGAGCTGATTTTGGACTCGTTTGTCATGCATCATAATCCTGCATACAGAAAGGTACTTTTCTAAACTTGACCAGCTGAGGCAAAATTATGAGGTAGACAGGGGTTATTTTGGGGGATCTTCTTATAGCTTCTCTACCCTGTAATAATGCCCCTCAGTTCTCAGGGCTCCCTGCTGTCACTTTGTCTTCCTTGGGGGAAGATGTGGCACAAGGGAGAGAGCTGGACCAAGTGGGAGATGGCCTGGGCGTTCTCACCATTAATGTCTTCCTGGCAGCCCTGACCTTGGCATGGTGCTGGGAGCTGGGGGATCCGAGTCACTGCCTGGGTGACATTGTGTCCTCCCGAGTCCCAGTGACTCCAGTTCTATGAGTGGTATCACCACATTTCCCTTTCCCAGCCCCCTGCATAGAGGAGATCACCTGAGATCATTTGTCACAATGCACATTCTCACAATGAGTCACATTCCCTTTGGTCCTTGCTTTCTGCTGGTATTATTGGGCCTTAATAAGTGAATTAGATAAGCCGGTTTCCTCAACGTTAATCACTCATATGCTACCTTTGTGATTTTTTACAAAATCCTCATATTACACACACTATTGTCAATTTAACATTTATTTAAAATGAGCTGGAATTTAAGATAAACTTAAATTTATTATTTAAATATATAAATCACTATGTAAGTCCATTTACATCATGTTAAGCAATAATATCTGTGAAAACCCAGGCTTGACATGCTAGTTACATTTCTTCCTAATGCATATTACAAATAAATGTTGTTTTTTTTTTTAAAAAAGGTATTAAAAAAAAAATTCTGCCCACAATTGTCTCATTGAAGCCCAGTGAGATGTATGCCATGCTTTGGGAAATGAATCGTTGCTGTGTGTTGGCTCGCTAATAGTGCCTGGCAGATCTCAGCCACTGTACAAGGTGTGAGGTATCACAGGAGGGTGGAAGGGTGTTAGCCAATTTTGATTTATGTGCAACAGTCAGTCTTCCTGGGATCTAGTATATGTATTATATATGATGTCTATCAACTAGAATAGGCTGAGGGGTTTGTGTGACGAATGTACGATGATGTAGAATTGGCTGTAAGACTTGGAAGGTCTTGCAGTAAGAGATATAAGGAAAAGTTTAAGCAGGTGCTTAAGGGTTTCTGTTGGTTGGATGTGAGATGTAAGGTTATGGCCTTAAGATATATACTAGGGCACAGTTAGGCAGTAATGGGTCTGCTCAAACAGTAACATATGGCTGGAGGGTGACAGTCACAATTGTGGCTACTTTTATAGTCAGAATGACATCACTATGTTGTGGGATGATTGTATTGTAATTATTGCGAATTTGTTAGTATTAGCTGAGGACTTTTATTTCTTTCAAGTGTCCCACTAGTATTCAAAGTATCCTGCAGACCAAAAATGTTCAAAACTACTGACATAATGCTTTAGACCAGTTACAGTGCACAAAAGGCTTAAAGTAAAGGCCCATAAAGGTAATGTGATGGGTGGAAATTTCAGGAAAACTTGTAGGCCAATAAGACATCAATGTGAGAAAGAAATCTGCCTCAGTCATTGATAATCACTGTTAAGTCTTCATTTTATATATTACGGATAGGCCATTGGTAGACCCAGGGGGAAAGGCTCATTTTCACTTTGCTTGGCATGTTGCTAATTCCCAAATGCCTTTTTTGTGATTTGCTCTAAACTGGTACTGAATCATTTGGGCTTGTCTACTTTCTCTGCCTAATTCCAGTTACATATACTCTAACTTATTTTCTTATTGAATTAATTTTGATGAGTTATATATATTTTCTCTAGTCAATTATCCACTTAATCTGCATCTTGGTCCATTTGGCTGCCATAACAGAGTACCATACACCGGGTAGCTTATAAACAACAGAAATTTTTTTTCTCACAGTTCTGGCAGCTGGGAACCCCAAGATCGAGGTGCGGCCAGATTCTGTGTGTGGCGAGTACTTGCTTCCTGGTTCACAGATGACTGTCTTTCTGATGTGTTCTCAAATAATGGAAGGGTCAAGGGAGCTCTCTGGGGTCTCTTTTATAAGGACACTAATCCCATTAGTGGTGGCTCCACCCTCATGACCTAATCACCTCCGAAAGGCCTCACTTCCAAATGCCATCACATTGGGGATTAGATTTTAAACTATGAATTTTGGGGCTACACATTCAGTCTGTTGCAATTTGTTTTCAGATTTATTGCCAAAAAGTTGTTCTTAATTTTCTCTTATTTAAAAAAAAATGTTTGCTGTATCCATAGTAATGTTCCCTTTTTACTCCTAGTTTTGTTTATTTATGTTTTTTCTTTTTATTTCTTTACCAATTTGCCAGGGTTTCATCTATTTTATTTTAGTCTTTAAAACCAAATTTTGGTTCTGCTGATTCTCTCTAATTTATCTTCTTTATAATCAATCTTTATACCACATCCCTTGGCATGCTTCACAACATTTGTGTGTGAAAAAAGTCCCCTAATAACTCAAAGCTGTTGCTCTGAATGAATGAAATTCCCCTTATCCAGAAAAACTTCAAAAAATTTACTGAGTGGGTGTATTTCCTTATTTTCTGTCCACTTCTCTAAACCCATTTTAATATTATTGCTTGAATTCTCTTCCTTTGGACAATACTTTTCCCAATTTTGTGTTTGTTCCCTCTCAGTTTTGTTGCTGTTCAAAATCTGAAGCACAATGAGAAAGTCCTGCTTCAAGGGCAGTAAGTGACCAATGTGGTTGATTCCAGAAAGCTCGAGTTAGGCTCTGAAAGCTGACTGGGATTTAGATATGGGGTGGGAGAGTGGTACTATGGTGGGATTTGAAGGTGGGGTGTGTGGGCAACTGTAAGATGATTCCCTCTTCCCTTAATCACCACCACCCAAAACCTGGAGATTCAAAGTATTAATATTATCTCCCAATTGGACTCATGTTGACCCTGTTCTCTCTGTCTCCCTATGGCCCAGGGGCTCAGGCCATCTTTCAGTGTTTCAAACCTGAGCTGCTCCCTCTCGCCACAGGAGGAGAACATTCTCTTCCCTCTGCCTGTGACCCTCTTCCTTGTCTCCACCACTTTCTCCTACTCTATTTCTTTCTCCTCTCAGATATCTGTTTAACTTCTGTCCTTTTTTTTTGAGTTCCTTTCCTGGTTCCTAGAAAAGGAGCTCAAATTTCCCTATTACAACTTATCATGATTATAATTTTAGATTAATTGTATGATTCAATGATTAGTGTCCATCTCCTGCTCTGGAATAGAAATTCCTCGAGGACAGGAACTATGTCTATTATTTTTCACTTTTGTTCAGTGCCTTACAAAGAGTAGCCACTCAGGTAACAATTGTTTAATTTTCTCTCATTTGCTAATTAGTTAACATACAACAGAATGGTGTAGAGACCTACAAAATCTGTTTCTAGAGACATAAGGTTCAAACACAAGCTACTCGATCGAGGACTGCTCAGAATTTAAGAGCTCTAAGTTATTCCCACTTATTAAAAGAAAAAAAGAAATGCAAAACAGATTAGAAAAATGTTCTATTTTAAATGTTCACATTGAGGCAGTTAACACTTTAACATATACAACATGTAGTACAATATATTAATAATTGTGCTGTTCACAAGATTATAGGATTTATTAAATTATGCTTTAATAGTACACTCAGGCAATGTGGGTTGGTTTTGGGATTCAAGCATAAAGGTATATGGTACATGTCTTCCTTCAACTGCACTATCATATCTCTTGGCCTCTCCTACACTGGAGGCCCTTTGGGGCCCTTTGGAGTCAGTTTGGGCTCTAGTAACAAAGTACCATACATTGGGTGTCTTATATAGAACAGAAATTTGTTTCTCAGAGTTTTGGAGGCTGGAAGTCTGAGATCAGAGTGGCAGTATGTTTGGGTTCTGGCGAGAGTCCTTTTCTGGGCTGCAGGCTGTAGTTTTTGGATTATATTCTTACCTGGCAGAAAGAGAGCCAGAGAGTTTTCTGGAGTCTTCTTAATAAGGGCACTAATCTTGTTCATGAGGCTCCACCCTCATGACCTAATCGCCTCCCAAAGTCCCCATTTCTTGACACTGTCATGTTGGATGTTAAGATTTCAACATATGAATTTGAGGGGGTGGGGCACAAACATTCAGTTCATTGCAGATGCCCAAGCCACAGCTCTCCTGTCTACTCCCATCCCACACTAGGTCCTAGCTTGACTGAGGATATTAACCTATCCAAAAAAGAGCCAGGTAGAAGGAGATTTGTTTAGCTTTGAAAAAGGGAGAGATAGGGAGATGATCTTAGTCCCTTTTGTGTTGCTATAAAAAATACCTGAGACTGGGTAATTTATAGAGAAAAGAGGTTTATTCAGCTCATGGTTGAGAAGGCTGAGAGGTTCAACAGCATGGCACTAGCTTTTTAAAAAATATTTAAAATTTTTTTTATTATTTTTCTTTTATTCCCTTTTTGTACCTCAATGGCTCAAGAGGTAGGTGCTGGCTTCTGTTGAGAGCTGTTATGGTGTGTCACAACATAGGGTAAAGTCAAAGAGGAAGTGGACACATGCAAAAAAGGTAATGCAGCAGGAGGAACCTCACTTTATAACAATCTGCTCTTACAGGAACTAATCCATTCCTGCAGGAATTAATCCACTTCTCAAGAACTTACTATTGTGAGTACTGTGAGAACAGCATTAAGCCATTTATGAGGAACCCAAATACCTTCACTAGGCCCCACTTCCCAACACTGCCCAATGCTGCTGCATTGGAGATCAAATTTCCAAGTGAATTTTGGTGGGGACAACAAATCACATCCAAACCATAGCAGAGACAGACCGTGGAAGTTCTCTCCTGCATAGCATGCATCTAGACCGGGGAGCACGCCCATCCCATTCATGTGACAGAGGAAGCCCTGCAGAGGCGCTGAAAGTGTCTGGCAACATAGATCCACAATGTCATCAGCTCTCATGGCCCTGAGTTCAGCCTCACCAAAAAACATGTGATTATAATTTAATTTCCAGTGTTGGCAGCACTGGGATCTGAGAAATCCTCTATTAATTCCTCCTGCCACCATGTAGTGTCATGGAATATTGCTCCATAAGATAGTCCCCTCCCTGCATTGCTAGGAATATCTAAACTACCAATTTTTGAGTCACAAAGTTATGTTAAGGGATTTAACAAATATAAAAAGTATTATGTGACACGACGTACTCCAAAGGTATAGGTGGATATATTGCACGTGGACTATGAGGATTCCTGGAGTAACTTTAATCAGTAAAGTCTGTTCACTCAGCTTTTATTCTTTTCCTTGTAGAGGAATAAGGAACCCTGACAAACACTTGCCTCTGTGTTTTGCTCACCAAACGCTTCCCACGGTGCTACTGAGGGTACTTGTGGACCAGGAACAAAAGGGTTAAAGTTGAAAGTTCATAGCACATACAATTCTCTTCTACCCACTGACCTTCTCTTTCCCCCTAGAGCTGAGGCTTCTGTCTTCTCCAGGTTGCTTTCTGGGCTTTTGTGATGCAGAATTGGGACAATGGAAAACAGAACATAGAAGAAGAGAAGGGATGGGGTATTTTCACGGAGAAAGACCAAGATTCCCTCACAAGAGTGAAGAAAGAAGGAGAATAAAAAGAGGAACAGGAAGAAAAGTCCGGAGATACGAGGAGTTTTTTTTTTTTTTTTCTAAAGAGTTTTATAATGGAGAGTTGAAGGTAAAAAAGAAAATATGAATTAGGGGGTGGTTCTTTTCCATGTGGAGAATATTGAAAATGGTAGAGGTGAGAGAGGATATGTTTTAAAATACTGTTTTGTTTTGAATTAAAAGTATACTTTCCTACCCTTGATGCTTTTCAAGAGAGAAGATAGTAATGATTTTTTAATAGGTTTGAGTTACTTGGGTTGCTGGACTGTTTCTTTGAATGCAAAACTCTCTGAGAGCAGGCTTCTTGGGTCCCCAGTACTACCTGAGTTAGAGTTAAATATTGGAATAAGGCAGTTGCTTCCTCATTGAATAGTCTTTCTACTTTCCTCAGGCTTTGAGTCTTCATTCCTGATGTGGTCAGATTATGACCTTCCAGGAAGTCTTCGGCCTGGATATAGTTTAGCGTCTTAGCCTGGGTTCTCCCCACAGCAGATCCTGAGGCAGAGATTCAGTCCAGGTAGATCATTTGGGAATGAAATCCTAGAGGAAGTGAGGTGGGGAAGGAGAAGCCAATACATGGATTTGGCCACTGAGACTGGCCCTGGTACAGGTGACTGGTGCTCAATCCTGTGGGACCTTCTGAGGAGCTTTACAAAGTGTGTCTCAAAACCATCTGCTCAGGGAACAAAAGGAGAAAGCATTTATCCACTAGCTGAATCATATATTGTTCAAGGGTGACCCCACAGGCTTTAATTGTTCTGGGCTTTTGACTGGTGCCCGCATGAGAGTTTAGCAGGTTCTCACGGACATCGTGCCCAGTGGGGGTCAGAGAAGCTACAGGGCACACAAGGCAAGAGGCCCCTGGTGTGGAACAGAGACAAGGTGGCCTCAGGTTGTACGTGCTCACAGTGGGTCACGGTCTGCCCAGAACCAGTTGCCCCACAGTGGCACACAGAACATGCATGTGCAAGAACACAGACTGCTTGGGAAACAGCATCGTGTCTGCTGGGACTGCATGTGTCAAGGAGGGCAGAGGGAGAGAATGCTGGATGGGAGTGTGCCTCCCCACAGGCCAAGCCAAAGAATATGGACTCTGTCCTGAAGGCAATGGAGAGCCAGTGCAAATTTGATGCAAAGCAGTGACCCAATGAGATTTGTGTTTCAGGAAAAAGAAAAAAAGCTAATAATACTGGTCACAGTGAGCAGGATGGATTCATGGGGATGTGTGTAGTATGTGGGGCTGCATGAGGGGTGGTTGTTATGAAAATTGTAAGATGCGCCAGGATGAGGAGCCAACGTAGATGGTCCAGAGGAGAGAATACAGCATGAGGAGCTGAAATAGGACCGTGGCAGGTGGGGGTTACCAAAGGAGGAGACAGATTTAAGCAGCACTGAACAAGGAAAAGCTGGCTGTGATGGCTGGTTCAGGGATGGGCTTGTGACCCAGGCTGAGGAGAGAGCAGTCTCACTCCCTTTGTAAGGACGTGACCTCAAAGCTAGTGGCTGCCTTACTCTCTATTGTGTGAAGATTATATATGAATTCCTTTTAAACACTTTGATTATTGTCTGGAAAGACAGTCTTTCAGTACCTAATAATGAATGTGCACCACTGTTTTTGTTTTTCCCTGGAACTGAAAGAACAAAGCCGACACACCTCTGATGGTGAGGAAATTGGGGTGTGTGTGTGTGTGAGGGGGGGGGGGGGAAAGAGAGAAAAAGAGAGGGATGGGGAGAGGGAATGAATTAATACTCTGAAGTTCCTGCATCTAGTCTACCCTGAGGCCTGCTCTAAACCCCACTTTTCCATGGTTTGTTTATGTGAACATGTAATTTCCTCTTTTTGGCTTAAGCTACTGAATTTCTCATAATCAAGAGTCCTGACTAAAATAGCATCTTTATGCCTCAAGCTTTTTCTACTTTTATCTCCTCAGGATATATTTTTTAAGGAAAAATAATAGGCCCCAAATTATCACCAATTTACACCATCTCTGGAATGTATAAGAATAATTTATTTCATCATACTCTTGCACATATTGAGTGTTACAATTTTTAAAAATCTTTGTTAATTTCTTAGGTTAAAAAAATATCGTTTGGTCAGTCTTGGTGTCTCTCACCTATAATCGCAGCTACTTGGGAGGCTGAAACCGCAGGATTGCTTGAGACTGGGAGTTCGAGACCAGCCTAGGCAATGTGTGAGAACCCTAATCTAAAAAAAAAAAAAGTTATTTAAAATTATTTATTTTTAATTACTGGTGTGGTTGAAAATGTTCCAGTTCTATTTGTTTTATATTTTCTTTTTTTGGGTGAAATTTCTAATAATTTTTTTTTTACCTATTTCTTTATTGGGCCCCCAACATTTTTTTTTAAATCCGCTAATATGAATTCTCTCTGTAGCTAAAGACTGTTGATTTGCCTGTCATATTTATTTCAAATGTTTTCCCCAGCTTGATTGCTTGCTCATAGTTTTGTTCTTTTGTAGCTATGGACATAAAATGTTATACAATTGAGTTTGTTTTCTTTCACAGCTCTTAAATTTAGCAGAAAATAAAGCAGACCTATTGTCTGTTCTTTTGACTCTATATATTGGTTACAAAACACTTTTTTTTAAGGAACTGACTTTTAGAAATAGAAATCTTACTTAGTTTCCATGGCAGACATGGAGGCCTTGCTGGAATCTCACTTGGAGAAGGAGCTCCTCTCTCAGCTGAGAGGAGCACAATGCACTGACTGACTGTCGCTGCCCCATCTTCAGGATCTGCCACTACTCTCTTTCCAGGCAGCTCCCGGTCAATGACTACTAAAATTTTGTGCCCTTTGACCAACATCTCCCCAATTCCCCCATCCCCCATTTTCATCTGGACATCTGCTTCCTAGAGGACACATCTGACAGTTAAACTATGAAGTAGTTCAGAGAAATGTAACAGAGAAAAGAACAAATCAAACTAAATGCTACTTTTTTTTTTTTTTTTTAATTTAGAGACAGGGTCTCACTCTGTCACCCAGGGTAGAAAGCAATGGAGTCATCATAGCTCACTGCAGAACTCCTGGGCTCAAGCGATCCTCCTTCCTGAGCCTCCCAAGTAGCTGGGACTACAGGCACGCACTGCCACAACTGGCTAATTTTTAAATTTTTTGTATCGATGGGGTCTTGCTATGTTGCCCAGGCTGGTTTCCAACTCCTGGGCTTAAGTGATCCTCTTACCTCAGCCTCCAAAAGTGTTAGGATTATAAGCGTGAGCCCCCACAGCAGCCTAATTCCTATTATTTGAACACATCTATTAGTGCACATAAGTAGCCATAAAGTAGTTGGGTAGATGGCTGGAGAGATGGGTCAAGGATTTACATTCGTCTCCTTCATTGCTTGTTCTCACATCTAGAACAGTGTCTGTGGCACATAGTAGGCATATTCATGCTTGTTCAATAAATGGAGAGATCAAACAGTTTTCTAAAAATGGGACAATACTATATTTTTTCATTGACAATAACAAAAAAATGAGTTTAATTTTACTTAAATTTACCAGAAGAAAAAGTTTTGGTAAAACTTAAGGAATTGCCAAACTTCAGAAAAGATTTATCACCACAAACAGTAATGGTTTCCAGTAGAATCACTCTAAGCTTAAAATGTTTTTACGTAAAGTTTTTTAGAGACATGGTTTCCCTATGTTGCCCAGGCTGGCCTCAAACTCCTGGGCGCAAATGATTCTCCTGCCTCAGACTCCCTGGTAACCAGTACTAGAGGTGCATACCACTGCCTCTGGCTAGATGAAAAAGTTTTTAAACAATTATTTAATAAATTTTCTTTGAAATTTTGAACCATTTTTCTAGATACATTTTTTTTGAGACAGAGTCTCACTTTTGTTGATATATATATATCAAATGTTATATATATATTTATATATATAAATATATATATTTTTATATATAAATATATATATATATATTTAGTTGGCCAATTAATTTCTTTCTATTTATAGTAGAGACAGGGTCTTGCTCTTGCTCAGGCTGGTTTTAAACTCCTGACTTTGAGCAATCCACCTGCCTCAGCCTCCCAGAGTGCTAGGATTACAAGTGTGAGCCACCGTGCCCAGCCTAGATAAATTTTTGAATCCTGTCATTGTGCCTCAAAAAATTCCATGAGATTAAAAAATGGAAGTATGTTGAACCTATAAATTTATTTGTGATAGTCTTTGTGCTGCTATAATAAAATGCCACAGACTGGGTAATTTATAAATAATAGAATTTTATTTCTAACAGTTGTGTGGCCAGGGAGTCCAAGATCAAGGTGCAGGCAGGTTCTGTGTCTACTGAGGGCTGCTCTCAGCATCCAAGATGGCACCTTGTTGCTGTATCTTCCAGAGAGGATGAACACTCTGTCCTCACATGGCAAAAGGCAGAAGGCAAATTGTGTAAGCTCTCACTCTCAAGCCCTTTTATAAGGGTGCTAGCCCCATAGATGAAGGCAGAACCCTCATGGTCTAATCACCTCCTAATACTATTGCACTGAGGATTAAGTTTCAACATGGGCCGGGCGTGGTGGCTCATGCCTGTAATCCTAGCTCTCTGGGAGGCCAAGGGGGGCAGATTGCTCAAGGTCAGGAGTTCGAAACCAGCCTGAGCAAGAGTGAGACCCCATCTCTACTATAAATAGAAAGAAATTAATTGGCCAGCTAATATATATAGAAAAAATTAGCCGGGCATGGTGGCGCATGCCTGTAGTCCCAGCTACTCGGGAGGCTGAGGCAGCAGGATTGCTTGAGCCCAGGAGCTTGAGGTTGCTGTGAGCTAGGCTGATGCCACGGCACTCACTCTAGCCTGGGTAACAAAGTGAGACTCTGTCTCAAAATAAAAAAAAAAAGTTTCACTATGGATTTGGGAGGGGACACAAACATTCAAACCATAGCAGTAAAAAATTGGCATCCTTACTGTACTT
Source organism: Microcebus murinus (assembly GCF_040939455.1). Lineage (NCBI taxonomy): Eukaryota > Metazoa > Chordata > Mammalia > Primates > Cheirogaleidae > Microcebus > Microcebus murinus. Next base: position 71,166,158 of record NC_134111.1, on the reverse strand, counting down.
TTTTTAAAATCTAAAAATATAATGTTTCTGCATTTATGCAAATCTCTGTATCTCTTCCACTTAGATTTCCATTTACAAAATTATGCCATGGAAGTGTCTTATAAATATATTCCTATCCCCAGGTGTTATGTTTTGTAAAAATATAAATATTATTTAAAAGCAAATACAGTCATGTGCCATGTAACAATATTTCAGTCAACAATGGAGAGCTTATATTACGTGGTTCCTTAGAATTATAATACCAAATTTCTACTGTACCTTTTCTGTTTAGATACACAAATACTTACTACTATGTTATAATGGCCTACAGTATTCAGTACAGTAACATGCTGTACAGGTTTGTAGCCTAGGAGCAACAGGCTGTGTACCATACAGCGCAGGTGTGCAGTAGGCTACACCATCTAGGTTTGTGTAAGTACACTCTATGATGTTCACACAATGACAAAATCACCTAACAATGCATTTCTCAGAATGTATCCTGATTGCTAAGTGATGCTTGACTGTAAATGGTAATTTAGGACAACAAAGCATGTTGCTCTCGTGAATAATCCAGGGTGTGAGGATTGAGGAAGACAAAGGAAGGAAAAGAGCAGTTGTAGCAGCACCTCCTGTCAAATGGAGTCCTGCCATCTGTCCTCAGCACTTGTCCCCAGTTGATCTCTGGACACTGACCCCATTTTTGTATAGCTAGTCTTCTTGTTGGCAGAGACTTCTTCCCACCAAAGAGGCTAAATGCTGTATTTTACTTTTCAGTCTCCCTTGCAGTGGAAACCTGGCCATGCAACTCAAATTGGCCAATGAGATATAAAAGGAAACCTGTTGAGTATCTAGAAATGATTTTTTTCCTGGTAAGTGAGAAACAAGGAAGAAGAAAGTCAACTCCCTCACTTGGTTCCTGCCTTTGAACATTGATGTGTGGGAATGTGATGCTTAGAGTTGTGGCAGTCATCTTGCAATCATGAGAGGGACAGCAAGGAGAATCTCACAAAAGCCATCCCAGAGATCTGATGTGATTGTGTCATTGCATCAACCAACCCTGAAATTGCCTAATGGAATATGGAATATTGTCATTTCATTATGCAACCAAAAGTAAACTAACTGATACAATTTCTGAATCTGCCTTTGCCTCCCTCAGCTCCCTGCCATTTCTAGTGGATGGGCTGTCTGGGTGGTCTTTTTTTTTGAGACAGAGTCTCACTCTGTCACTCAGGCTAGAATGCAGTGGCGTCATCATGGCTCACTGCAACCTCACACTTCTGGGCTCAAGTGATCCTCTTGCCTCAGCCTCCTGAATAGCTGGGATGACAGGCGTGTGCCACCACGCTTGGCTAGTTTTTCTATTTTTAGTAGAGCTGGGGTCTTGCTCTTGCTCAGGCTGGTCTTGAACTATCTGGGTGTTCTTATTAATACCTCCAGATCTCACCCTCTTTGCTCCCTCTCCCCTGCACATTCCTCTTCCTCCGTGTAGGCCTTCCTTATTACTCTAGAAATCAGCCCCATCTGCTCCTGGCTAGAGCCCAAATCCTTCACCCCTGCTCTCTGGCCTACTTGACCATTTGTCAAGAGTTTAAAAACAACACACAATTTTACACACCACTGTCTATGCACATCATTTATTGCTGTGTTTTCCTGGGAACAGTGCCTTGGTTTCCCAGGAGGGATGCTCCGCTTTGCTCTCTGTTCCTGTGGTGTGCATAGAGCGGACCCACGCTGCACGCTGCAGGCCCGCTGCCCTTCCACCCTCCCCGCCACCGCTGCTTCCTGCATGAGACGGAGCACAGCTTGAGCCAATAAGTTCCAATCCTGGGACCTTTATTTTATTTTAACTGAAAAGAAATTTATTCCTTTTGCTCAGATTGACAGAGTCAGGCTGTTGCAAGCCTGGAGCTTCTGGGGGCTGTAGAAAATTGGGCTACAGAAAATTGGGTATTTCAAAACAGTAAAATACCAAGCAGGAAACAGAGAAAAACAAGGTCTGGTGACATTGTTTGCGCCCCTGGACTTTTCTTTTTATCAAATGACAGGATAATTTGCCTTTTTTGCTTAGGCCTGAATGTGATGCTTGTCACTTAGCCTTGCATGCAAGGAAGTTCTGATCAATAGAGCACCTATAACTTCTGTGTCCAGGCCTCAATGACTGTGGGGTATTTGACAGCATATTCCCCAATCTCGTAGTTGGGGGACTGTGCACTATCCCCTCCCTCACCTCGGGTATTTCTCCAGGCGTCTCACATATGTATGCTCCTCTCACACCCTTCAGCTCCAATCTCTAGTTGAGGTCTCCTGCCCACGTGTCACTTGAGGGAGGGCCTCACTGCTGTCCAGGCTACCTGGGTTCCCCATGAGGACTGACCGCTGTCTTAGTCCTTTGTATTGCTCTAACAGAATACTGGGAACTGGGTAATTTATAAAGAACGTAAATTTTATTTCTCACAGTTCTGGAGGCTGGGAAGTCCAACAGCAAGGCACCGGGAGGTCCAGCTGTCTGGCGAGGGCTGTTCTCCACTTGTGACATGGCGCCTTGCTGCTGCATCCTCTGGAGAGGAGGGATGTGTGTCCTCATGTGGTGGAAGGGCAAGTGAGCTAAAGATGAAGGCTGCGTGAGGCCTCTTTAATGAAGGCCTCATCCCGTTCACCAGGGGAGGAGCCCTCATGACCAATCACCCCTTAAAGGCCCCACCTCTTCAAACCATCAGATTAGCCATTAAGTTTCAACACCTGAGTTTTAAAGGCGACATATCAAATTATGGCACCACCTCACTCTATAATTTCAGTTTAGATTCCATTATAAACACAAAGCAGCTGCCATGGATGAGAAGGTCAAGTGAGTTCTGTGTGTAGCAACATTGAAATCCCTCATCGCCACATGAAGAAAAAGTTGATGATTTATTACCAAAAAGGTGCTTTATATAGGAAGCCAATTTTAAACGGTAAGAAGCTTAAATATGTTGACTCCATGAATAAAAAACCAGAATTCAGAACCAGCGAGGAAACCCATGATAGTTGTGTAGTAAACATTTCCAAGGTTTCATGGAAACTTGCTAAAATGAACATATGTTTAAACGTCATTAAAAAAACATATAAATGGGGAAAGTGAAATTTAATTATTGCCTTAAAAAGCCAAGAATACTAAATCTGTGTTAAGAACTACTGCATAGGGCTAGATTACTGTCCACAGTTTAGTAAATAATTCCAAATGGCTCTGAATTTATTAAGTTAATTGTTTTTACTGAGGACAATTGTCTACATTAGAATTAAATCAATTCATGATTGCTTCATTTAGAAAGCATAAATTCCCAGGAAATCTGTCAGTATACAAGAGAAAACTCAAAAGCCAATCTCTTCTGCTCTTTAAGAAACATGCTTGATGATTGGTGCCTAAGTTTTTGGAAGAAATACCTGAAGTGATGGAAATTATCCCACAGCACTTCTGAGTTGTTTCATGATAGTCCAACATAACTATAATTTTTCATTTAATGCAAGATGGTGCTTTGTGCAACCACAGTCTGAACAAACCTGAGTTCTAATTTCAGTTCAAAAATGAGCTTATCCATCTACCTAAGTATCTTCCACCCAAATGGCTCTCCAGGGAGTACTTGGATGAGCCCTTTATTATCCTAATCTATTTCCATTATTATTATTATTATTTTTAAAACAGAGTCTCACTCTGTTGCACTGGCTAGAGTGAGTGCTGTGGCATCAGGCTAGCTTACAGCAACCTCAAACTCCTGTGCTCAAGCGATCCTTCTCCCTCAGCCTCCCAAGCATCTGGGACTACAGGCATGTGCCACCATGCTCGCCTAATTTTTTCTACATATTTTTAGTTGGCCAATTAATTTATTTTGATTTTTAGTAGAGACGGGGTCTCACTTTTGCTCAGGCTGGTTTGAACTCCTGACCTTGAGCGATCCACCTGCCTCAGCCTCCCAGAGTGCTAGGATTACAGGTGTGAGCCACCATGCCTGGCCTATTTCCATTAGATTTTAAAGCTATATCTGACAACTGCAAGCAGAAAAAAAAAAAAGGAGATGATGGGGTGGGCGAAAATTGAAGTTTTTTGAAAGACATGTCACCCAATAGCAATATGCAGGCCTTAATCAAATTATAAAATAAATTTATGACCCTTATGAAATAATTAGAAATTTTAATAACTACTAAATATTTGGTGATATTAAAGAATTAGTATTGATTAAGGCATGACAATGGTATTTTGGTTATGCTTAAAAAAAGTCATTGGCTGGGTATAGTGACTCAGGCCTGTAGTTCCAGCAATTGGGAGGCTGAGATGAGAGGATCACTTGAGGCCAGGAGTTTGAGACCAGCCTGGTCTCTTCAAAAAAAATAAAAAAAGTCAGCTTAGCCTGGTAGCATGCACCTGTAGTCTCAGCTAATCAGGAGGCTGAGGTAGGAGGATTGCTTGAGGCCAGGAGTGCAAGGCTATATGATTGTATTACTGCACTGTAGCCTAGGCAACAGAGTGAAACCCTGTCTCAAATAAATAAATAAATAAAGTTCTAATTTTTCTACTTGATATGTAATTAACCTGGAATTGATTTTTGTGTATGTTGTGAAGTAGAGATATAACATCATTTGGTACAATGTAATATGATAGGGAACTATATGATAGATATGAGATCATATGAAACCAATTATTTCAGCACCATTTATTGAATAGTCAGTCTTTACCTCACCGATCTGCAACGCTACCTCTGCCAAATATGTTCCTACATGTGAGTGGGTCTGTTCTTGAGGTCCCTATTTTATTCTGCTAATCAATTTCTCTATCTTTTTACCAACACCGGATTGCCTTAGTTACTATTATTTTACAATAAATCTTTAGATCTGGTAAGGTATGTCTCTCTGCCTTGTTCTTCTTCATAATTGGTCTTGGTTATTCTTAGCTTCTACATAAATTTTGGAATCAGACTGTCAAGTTTTGTGAAAACCCCTGTTGGTATTTTTATTGGAATTACATTGCATTAATAGATTGATTTGGGAATATTGAAATGTTTAATACATTGATTTTTTCTCACCCATTAAGATGGTATACCTTTTATTGTTTTGTAGTTTTTTTCCAAATAAGTTTTGTACAATTTTTGTTAGATTTATTCGTAAGTACCTTCTAGTTTGGGTTGCTATAGTAAATGGTATCTTTTCTTTTTAAATTAAGTTTTCTAAATTTCATCAATGATATATAATAGGAGTTGAAAACTATGGCCATGGGTCATGGCCAGCCTGCTACTCGTTTTTTGTAAATAAGATGTTATTGCAACATAGCCATGCCCATTTGTTTACATAATGTCTACAACAGCAGAGTTGAATAGTTAGGATAGAGACCATATGGCCTGCAAACTCTAAAATATTTACTATCTGGCTCCTTATAGAAAAGATTTCTTGACTCCTTGGGTATAGGAGCACCACTAACTTTTGTATATGTATCTTATATTGAGCCACATGGCTGAACTGTCTTGTGAGTGTTAATGATTTGTATGTTAATTCTCTTAGATTGTTTATGTAAATAAACTATTATGTTTATGTAAATTATTATATTATCTATGATTAATAATACTTTCGTTTTTTCCATACCTTATGCTAGCTTGGTTCTTTTGAACAATGTTGAACAGAAGTTGTGAAAGCTAGCCTCCCAGCTTTGTTCCTAACTTTAAAGAAAATGCTTCTAACATTTCACCATTAAGTAATAGGTTTGTTTTTGATTTTTGGTAAATACCATAAAGCATACTAAGGAAGTTCTATTCTATTTTTCTATTTTTCACTTTAGGCTGTTTTTTAATCATTGATGGGGGCTGAGTTTATCAAATGATTTTCCGATATCTACTGAACACCTATTGGATCGTGCCTTTTCTTTTGATTCTTTGATCATTGTGTATTATAGTATGAAAAATCATTAGAACAAATAAAATCTATTTGTATTTTTCTTCCTGTTTTCTAATTTCCTTTTCCTTTCACCCTTTGACAATGAGACCTCTATTTTGCTCAACCACACAAAGTTATCAAATTAAAATGAACCTCTTGACAATAACTAGAGTGGATGCATCTTATCATATCTGAACTAAGATTAGTTAAGTGGTGTCAATTCACAGTCTATCACAGGAGGGTCTGCAGGTTCTTTCCTACATTCAGAGATGAGAGAACGAGGGGCATGGGAGGACAGCACACTGCTTGGTCATTGCTCCCCCAGGCCCATGCAGTAGCTGTTAATTCTCTGGAGAGGGTTATAGTATCCACATTTCTGCAAGGAACAGAGCATGGCATTGGCCCATTGTGGCCTGAAGGGATAGCAATGTCTCTTGGCACATCAGAGGTTTTATAGGTTTAGCAGGACTGACAACTGTGTGATGGGCAGAATATGTTCTGAGGTTCAGCAGAACACTGGCAAAACACTGGCTGGCAGAAGGTTGCAGAAGCTCAGCAGACTCAGCAAAGCCCTGAGAGTGGCAGTGCCTAGTGTGTGTTGATTTATTCCTGCACACTCGGAGACACCCATGTTATTTCCCAGCATCACTTAGGGTCTAGAGTGGAGGTAGGGAGCACTTAGCCAGGAATATATTTGGATTTAAATGTTATATAACCCTAGGCTGTTGGGGTTTGAGCAATTAGGGCTCCACAACCCCACCTGCAGTATTCTAAGTGCTTGTTTTCTTAGATAAAAGGTTTTGTGTGTCAGTAAGAGCTATTGTGGACCTTCTGAAATGCTGCTAAAGACTTGCCAGTGAGCTATTTGATGGATTTGCTATTCGCCAGCATATTTTCTACCATGGGCCATGCTGTGGCAATTACACAGCAGAAAAATAATAAATGTAAAACACACAAGCACATTTTGGGATTCTTTTGCTTTGTTCTTGATTTCCTTGGAAATGCTGCATCCAACCACCAAAGTACCAGACAGTAAATCTTAATTCTTTCCTGTTTCTACAAAAATTGAGGGTACTTTCCTGTGGGTTCTATCATCACTGGTTACCAGTGACATGTTCTACAGACTGGATGGAAAAACCCAGCTGTATCTTTGTGTCTCTGAATGTCATTAATTAATTTTCAAGTATTCAAGGAAACCACAGATAGACTTAGCCAAGTACTTGCCCTGAGTTTTTGAAAATATGCACATCTTCAGAAATGTATTGCATATGTTTCTTGTTCATTTATTACTAAATGTTCCAAACCTTGCATTATAGGAGTTAGAGACTGTCCAAAGAGCTTATTGAACCATTTTTGAAAATGTTCTTCTACAAAAACAGGAAGCCACAATATACCACATGTCAAGTAAATTTGAATTTGAGAGGAGTTGGATTAGGTTCAAAACTTTTGAATTCATAAATTTGAGCTGGTTCTAAATCAGAGTGTTGATTAGTCCCCTACTTTCTAGTTATTTTTTCTCTTCTATGCTTGTGTGTGTGCATGTGTATGTGTATAGTGCACACTTCTAATGCACTCTAAGGGCTAGTGATGAGAAGAAGCAATATCTGTATTTGGGGAGGGGAAAAATCATCTTGTGGCTACAGACTTGGAAATTCAGGATATATAATATTTAATCTTCTATGAGCAGTGTGAATTAGGTCCTATTCTTTGTCACTTGTTAAAGCTACCAAAATGGTGAAAATGTATACTTAATAATTCACTTTGAAGATATATTTCAGGCAAAGCATGGTAGCTCATGTCTGTAGTCCTAGCACTCTGGGAGGCCAATGCAGGAGAATTGCTTGAGGTCAGGAGTTCAAGACCAGCCTGAGCAACAGTGAGACCACATCTCTACTAAAAATAGAAAAACTTAGCTGGGCAACTAAAAATAGAAACAAAAATTTAGCCAGGTGTGGTGGCAAGTTCCTATAGTGCCAGCTACTCGGGAGGCTGAGGCTGGAGGATCCCTTGAGCCTAGGAGTTTGAGGTTGCTGTGAGTTAGGCTGATGCCATGGTACTCACTATAGCCTGGGCAGGAAAGCAAGACTATGTCTCAAAAAAAAAAAAAAAAAGATATATTTCATAAATTACTTAATATATTATTGAAAATAATGCTTTGCTAAGATAATAAAAAGCATGTATGGTATATATTTTAGTGTGTTTGTGCTGCTACAACAATACTGGAGACTGGGTAATTTATAAACAATAGAAATTTATTTCTCACAGTCTGGAGGCTGGGAAGTCCAAGATCAAGGTGCTAGCATTTGAGGTCTGTTGAGGGCCTTCTAGGTGGGCCCTCCCATGGAAGAAGGGGCAAGCTCTGTGTCCTCACATGGCAGAAGGTGGAAGGGCAAAAAAGAGCCTAAACTAGTTTTGTCCAACTCTTTTATAAGGCACTCATCTATTCATGAGGGCACAGTCCTCAGGCCTTAACCACATCCCCAAAGGCCTTACCTCTTAATACCACTACAGTGGGAATTCAGTTTTAGCATCAATTTTGGAGGGGACACATTCAAACCATAGCAGTGCACAGTATAGATTGAGTCCATGATTTTTTTTTTTTTTTTGGTTGAGGGTCAGTGGGGAGATTTAGAAATGTTCCAGCATCTGCAAACATAACAAAAAACTGACATAACTGCTATGCCCTATATTTCCTTAATGGATGAAACTGGACAAGACGATCTAGAGAAAGCAGCTGACTTTTGGAGTATGAAGAAAGCACTAGCTTCTTAACAATGTCCTATACATCAGAATAGAGAACTTTTGTTCAGTTAATACAAATTTAACTGAGGGAATATCATATGAGTAGGTACTGTATACGCTTGGGATAAAAAGGTGAATTTCAAACGAGCCCTGCCCTTGAGGCATTTACAGTAGAGAAAAATCGTCATTGTCTAAAGTGGGATATCCAATAGTAAGAGCTTATATAAGTTACAGAGGTTGGACAAAGGAGGGCAGGATTAACTGTGTCTAGGGTGGTGAGGGAGGATGGTAGAGACTCAACAAATGTTAGTTCCTTTCTCCCCTTCCTTTAGATATAATGTGTTGACCTTTATTTTTATCTATTTATTTATTTATTTTAGAGATAGGGTTTTACTCTGTTGCCCAAACTGGGTGCAGTGGCATGATCGCAGCTCACTGTAAACTTGAACTCCTGGCCTCAAACGATTCTTCAGCCTCAGCCTCCCAAAATGCTGGGATTATAGGCATGAGCCACTGTGTCCAGCTGTGTTGACCTTTATATGTAAAGATTATGATGCCACTGGGTCATAATCAAGGAATTTTTTCCTTGTGGAGTGGTAAGTTAGTACTGATTCCTTTACCTTTAGAAATTTTTGATCCTTCTGGGGATGGGTGACAAATATTTACAAAGTTGTTTGCCAGTCTAATGGGCAAGCTATGAACAAAAAAACAGACCCACAAATCAATACTCAGCGATAAACTTGGCCTCTGATGTGAGTGTACCGGCCACATTTGCTGAGGGTTCTTGGGCCATGTTTCTGTCTTTGTTTCATTTTAGCAGCATGGAAGCCTACCAGACTTCTAACAGTAGCACTTTGTTGTTGGTAAACTTTTCCTAAGCTCCCCAAGTGTGTAAGTGGGCAAAGACTTATTCCTAGAGCCTGGGATCGTAAAGGTTTGGTGGTGGGTGGAGGGAGACCGTGCAGAGTAGTCTACTGCAAACACAAAATGTTTGAAGTCTCAAGTTTATTTAAAGATGTTTGCAGGGCTGGGCGCGGTGGCTCACACCTGTAATCCTAGCACTCTGGGAGGCCAAGGCGGGCAGATTGTTTTAGCTCAGGAGTTGGAGACCAGCCTGAGCAAGAGCAAGACCCTGTATCTACTAAAAAACAAAAATAGAAAGAAATTAGCTGGACAACTAAAAATATGTAGAAAAAATTAGCTGGGTATGGTGGCACATGCCTGTAGTCCCAGCTACTCGGGAGGCTGAGTTAGGAGGATTGCTTGAACCCAGGAGTTTGAGGTTGCTGAGAGCTACGCTGACACCACGGCACTCTAGCCTGGGCAACAGAGTGAGACTCTGTCTCAATCAATCAATCAATCAATCAATCAGTCAATCAATAAATAAAAAGATGTATGCAAATGTTACAGTCCAGGCCATACTATATCTGTTTTTTTTAATGTAAATATTAAAATACTACTTTAATTACTTACCGAGTTAAATGGCTTAGTTCCCTGAATTATTAAGTAAAATTGATGCCTCAGAATGAAGAGCTGTGTTTATCCTGTGACTAGCAACTAGCATTTTCAGCAACCTGGTCTTTTAAAAAATATTAGTTAATTACAAAAAGTAGAAAACTATTGGCAGCTTGGTCCTAAAGAAAGAAAGAATTATATATATATATAAAATAAAGTTTCTACATATTTCTATACATGATATATAAATGTATTACTCTAAAGTAGCAGTTATGTGACCAGGTAATAAACTGCTATCATGGCTTGATTGCTACGTTCCTCATTTCCCACTTGTCCTATCTTTTGAAGCAGTCTGGGTTCTCATCCTAGTTCAGTACTAAGATACAGAATCTGTGCTCGCTTCAGCAGCACGGGCATTAGGTCTTACACATGATAGGGTGGAAAGGTGTCTCCCACGCCCTTGTCTCCATAACATCATCCCATGATGATGGGATCCCAGTGACATTTCTTGTCACTTTCTCTCTTTTTTTCTCTTTCTTTTCCTCATCCCTTTGAGTCAAGCTTAGTCGCTTTCTCATTATGATAATGCCATACCATTGTTCTCTCTCTCTCTCCCCTGTGTATTTCTTTCCACTTTTCAAATCATTTTCATATATTAATACATTTTGTTATATGATTCTGTATGGTATTGAGGATAGGCCACCTTAGCCTTATTTGACCAGTGATAAACTAAGGTTTAACCAGGTTAAATGATTTACTCAAAGTTGCATTCATTCAAAAATATTTACTCTGCATCTACCTTGTGCCAGATACTACACAATAAACTAGAGATACAAAGGTGAATTAAACACAGTCTCGGCCAGGCGTGGTGGCTCCTAGCACTCTGGGAGGCCGAGGTGGGCGGATCGTTTGAGCTCAGGAGTATGAGACCAGCCTGAGCAAGAGCAAGACCCTGTCTCTACTAAAAATAGAAAGAAATTAATTGACCAACTAAAAATATATAGAAAAAATTAGCTGGGCATGGTGCCACATGCCTGTAATCCCAGCTACGCGGGAGGCTGAGGCAGGAGGATTGCTTGAGACCAGGAGTTTGAGGTTGCTGTGAGCTAGGCTGACGCCATGGTACTCTAGCCCGGGCAACAGAATGAGACTCTGTCTTAAAATAATAAAAATAAAATAAACACAGTCTTTGTCCTAAAAGAGGACACAGAAATATAAACAGACAATTATAGGATCAAAGGACAAATACAGTAATAGGGGTTAAGCAGAGGGCACTAAACATAAACCTTAGGGAAATGCCTAATCTAAACTTGGGAGGTGGAGTGGATGAGGGAAAATTTGTGGGTTAGTTGATATCTAATCTGAGATCTGAAAGACAAGTAGGATTAATCAGATGAAGATGACATTGAGGTGGACCTGCAAAGGCTCAGAAGAAATACGCTGCATCAGGGGAGCTGCTTTTAGCACAGTGTATAAAGCATGACAAGGAGGCAGGGCTGCCCTGTGTAGTCTCACAGGTTGTACCCTGCACTACTCCAGCAGTCATCATTCACATAGACTAGGATGTGAATGGCGTCTCCCAGAGTTGAGCAATGTGGCTTCCCTGCGAGAAGAATGATGGGTGGGGAGGGCGGAGGACGTTGCACACCAGGCATGCTAAGGTGTTTGTGGATAGGCTGAAGGCAATGGAAAGCCATTGCAGGGGTTGTGACATGATCAGGCTTGCATTTTAGATTGTTAAACCTGTAGGGTGGAGAATGGATCTAGGGAAACCAGCTAGGAAGTTGTTCCGATTAGGCAGATAAACATGAAGTTGGCCTGGAGTGAGGTCCTCGAAGGTCAGAATTAGGGACAGATGTAAGAGATGTGAAAAACACAGAATTGACCAGACTTGGAAATTGGCAGGATGTGAGAGGTGAGAGGGGAAGGGAGGAGTGAAGGATGAGCCTCGGCTTTTGTTTTTGGACCAATCTGGGTCCACAATGTTGCATTTACTAATAGAGGGAACACAGGAGGAGGAGGAGTGAGATTAGAGGAAGATTATTAATTCCTTTTTGGATACATTGAGTATGGGGTGATTTTGAGACACCAAAGAGAAAAAAAGTAGGCAGTTGGGTGGGTTTGGAGGTCAGGAGAACTATGGTGGGCCTAAGACCCTGTGTTGTCCTCACGGGCCTGCGTGGAGCTGGTTGGAGTGCTGTGGTCTGGGAGGAATGGGCTCAGGGCTACCTGGCTGAGTGGGCGGAGGAGTGAGCAAGTGGAGATAAGAAAAACGAGACCTTTCTTTTGAGAAGTTTGATTGGGACAGAGAAGAGAGAGGGGTAGTTAACAAATTTTATGAATATGTGTGATCGTTTTTCAGGTGGAAGGGTGAGAATGTTTCTCAGATTCTGCAGTGTCCCAGGGAAGGTGAAGGACCGTCCTTGCATGCTAAAATGCCCAATCGGGGGTTTTGCTCTTGGGATGGAGCCTGAGGTTTTCATCTACTTCGCTCCTTTGGTATTTCTTGGCAGCTTCTCTGCTCTCCTTTCTCCCTACTTCCTTCCTATTCTAAGGTGAATCTTACTTTCTCACCCTCCACTGTTTTCTTTGATTTATTTTCTCCAGGACAGCTGTCTGAAGAAGTTAAAAATAAATGGAATAGAATTTTAAAACCACAGTAAAATGCGGAAGTTTTTAACCCAAAGCAAATGCAATATACATTTTAGCAACATCTCACAGGAAAAAATTTAAATACCTCATTTCTAAATCATTATAATAACTTACCTCTTTCTACTAGTTTTACTTCTGAAAGTTTTTGTGTGGTGTGTGTGTGTGTGTGTTGCTGATTTTTACACATTCAGTAGGAGGTGGGGTTTTAAGTAGGCCTTTAAAGGAAAAAGTCTTATTAATAGTATATATTGAGCAGAATAGCCAGCTAATATCATCTCTATTCGTGTGCTTTAAAAATCAGTTTGTCATTATTTATTGAATTTGTACTTAGTAGCCAGCACTACAGGTGATACCAGGTGAAGTATAAGGCATGGTTAGTGGCCACTAGAAGTTTATAATATAATGAGGGAAACAGCACATATACAAAATAAAATATAAGAAATTATAGAAGACTAATGCTGAAAACAATTAAAGAGAATAGATGACTAAGAGCAAATAAAACAATTAGGTACTTAGCTGAATGATACTGATCATAAATTTGTCAGAAGGTCAAGGGAAGTAAAGATCAAAAGGCAAGGAAGACTTTCCCTGGGATAAAGAACATGAATCTCAACAAATCAACACTAAAAGTAACTTTATGGTACTGATTTAAAAACCATATTTCTTCAATTCTAAGATGTCATCTCACATTTTAATACCATAGACATAATGGCTAACATTTTTCATGTACTTAACTTTGTACCAAGTACTGTTATAAGCACTTTACATGTGTTGCCTCTTGGAATAGGATATATACTTCATGGGGTGGAAATATTTCATCTTTCCCCCCCATGAAAAGTTGTTATTGAGTTACTAGTACAAACTTAAACTCAATAGCTGTTTAGAATCCAGGAACCATGGTTTGTGCAGAAATATATGGTGCCTACAGATATAAATTTATAAAAATTACATGAGGAAATTTTCTTTTTCTTTCCTTTTTTTTCTTTTAAATCATTATGGGTACATAATAGTTGTATTATCTTTTCAGGGTACATGTGATGTTTTGATACCGGCATACAATGTAAATTAATCAAATTAGGGTATTGGAATATCCACCACCTCAGTCATTTAATATTTCTTTGTATTAGGAACAGTCCAATTCCACTCTTTTAGTAATTTTTAAGTATACCCTAACATTATCAATTATAGCCATTTTTTTGTGCTATCCAATATTGCTCATTCTAACTATAGTTTTGCACCTAATAACCATCCCCATTTTATGCTCCCCTCATCACTACCCTTCTCAGCCTCTGGTAACCATCATTCTACCCTCTGTCTCCATGAGATCAATTGTTTTCAATATTTAGCTCCCATATATGAGTGAGAACAAGTGAGATTTGTTTTTTTGTACTTGGTTTATTTCACTGAACATAATGTTCTCCAGGTCTATCCCTGTTGTTTCAAATGGCAGGATTTCATTCTTTTTTGTGGCTATATAATATTCCATCATGTATATGTACCACCGTTTCTTTATCCATTCATTCATTGATGGACATGTAGGTTGATTTCATGATTCCAAAATCTTGGCTATTGTGAATAGTGCTGCAAGAAACATGGGAGTGCATATATCTTTTCCATATACTAAATTCCCCTCCTTTGGATACATACCCAGCAGTGGGATTGTGGGATCATATGGTAGTTCTATTTTTAGTTTTTTGAGGAACCTCCATACTGTTTTCCATAGTGGTTGCACTAATTTAACATTGAGGAAATTTTCTAATTTCCTTGGCTTAGATTGAGAGGCCCTTGGCTTTGTTTTGAGAGGATCATCTGATACCCCTAAGACTCCCTTGGACTTCCTGTAGCTTAACCATTCATTCAAGGGCCACCATAGCTTCAAAATAGAAAAGTCTTCATGCTGAGAGTGTGATTTAACCTCATTCAGCAATCATTTTTACATGGCTCTGCTTGTGGTTTTACCCAGGCCAGAAAAGTGGTTCTGATGTGTTTACAAACAGGGGATGAGCTGTCTAAATCACCCGTGTAAAGTCCAAATAGTTGATGCTGTTGGGTTGGGTTCTTCAGGCAACCGTCTTCTGAGATGAACTGCATGCAGGCGATCTACTGGCATGTGCTTTTGGGAACAACAACAGCGGGGACGAAGGGCAGTGGGACTGGGTAGAGGGAGAAGTTGATCTGCAACGCGGCTGCAGGTAGGTCCCAGCGGATCCCAGAGGGAGCAGTGGGGCTAAGATGTGCTTTCGGAGGTGTCCTGAGTACAGGTGAAGGGGCTGCCCCTTCATGCCTTTACATACACTGGATATGAAGAGTCCCCAGGGAGGGACTGTAACCTTGGTGAGGTAGTCATTTTGACTGAGAGCAATTCCTGGAGGAAGACTCAGTTTCAAGCTGTCAGCAGGCAACACTCCCAGCAGTTGGGGGACAAAAATGGCTTCAGTCCTGAAGGTGGGAACGGGGTGGCACACCCCAGCATTCACTGCAGTGATATATTGTATATTCACATGATTATGTGTTTTATATATACATAGGCATATATACACACACATATAAAATACAAACACGGATGTATAGACATACACATACATTTGTGTGTGTATTTATACTTATACAATTTTTTAAAAGCATAAATCAAGTAAATAAAGCAACATACTGAAATGCAATATAGTATATTGTAGGGATTTCTTAAAATCACAGGCTATGGTCACCATAGTACAGTGGTTCTTAAGATTGCTCCTTAGGGAATATTTCTGAAATTGGAAAGGGCATATTTGGTTGTACCAAAGAATGGAATGTTCCAAGCATTTGTCGGTTGGAAATGAAAGATGCTAGGTATCTGCAGTGTGGACTTTCAAAAAAAATCTGTCTGTAGTTAGCTTAGAACTTAACTCATTTGACATATAAGCACAATGTTTTTGTTTAGTTTGAAACAATTTTAATATTCAGTGGTTTTTCTTATTCTAGGAAAGCAATTATGTTGTTTTATCAGTCAGGACCTAGTCAGGAAAACAAACCACATTATTTTAACAGAAATAATTTCACGTGGGCAATTGCTTAAGCAGGTGCTGAAGACTGAAAAATCAAAAAGGGAACACAGAGATCACTTTAAGAAGCAGCTGTCACCAATAAGGCTTGAGACAAAGGGCAAAGATTAAAGTTATCAGAACTAAAGGTCTGGAAGAGAGGCCCTTTCCCTGGTGACCGTATCCTCATGCTTTATGCCCATTCTGTAAGGTGCACACACATCCCTCTTCCTCAGTCCTCCTTGCCACCAATCGCCCAATCCTTTTCTTTCCAAGTTGCTGACAATTTAGCAAAATCACCAGCAATTGCGTGTCGATCTATCAATACTATCATCAGGGGCATGCCTTGTAGGGATTGTAGTGCTGGAACAGACCCCTTCCAGCTTGTGCCAGTATATTCAGTTTACTGTCTGTAAACCAGTTAATTGGGCTTAAGAAACTCTCCACGAGGTCGAAGATGAGGAGGCACCGGGAGTAAGTGTCAAAGGAATCTGAGCCACCTGCTAAGGTAACTTGTGCTTCCTGGGCCTGCTCAAGCTCAGTCTCTCACGTACCATTTCCACCTGGTGAAGGACTGCTTGTGTGCATGCCCAGCCTCATGGGCTTGTGGGTCAGGGAACGCCCAGTTCATAATGGGCAGGTAAGGTTGCATAGTCACTTGATATCTCGTGGCCAATCATTCAAATTCACTTAGCAAGCAAAGTGCCATTTATCAAATGCAAAATTGTTATCTTCAGAAGAGGGCATGGCTTGTTTTAAAAACTAGGTAAGTCTACATTGTAGCTCTCCTACTCAAGATTCACCAGAGGCTCCACATAGCATCCCTATTTGCCACAGACACTTCAAGTATCATTGGATTCCTCTGGGTCACAGGTCTTGCTACAGATTCTTCTTTTTCTTTTTGTTTTTGAGACAGAGTCTCACTCTGTTGCTCGGGCTTGAGTGCCGCGGCGTCAGCCTAGCTCACAGCAACCTCAAACTCCTGTCCTCAAGCAATCCTTCTGCCTCAGCCTCTGGAGTAGCTGGGACTACAGGCACGCGCCACCATGCCCGGCTAATTTTTCTATATATTTGTAGTTGGCAAATTAATTTCTTTTTAATTTTTAGTAGAGACGGGGTCTTGCTCTTGCTTGGACTGGTTTTGAACTCCTGACCTTGAGCGATCCTCCCGCCTCAACCTCCTAGAGAGATAGGATTACAGGGTTGAGCCACTGTGCTCAGCCTCTTCTTTTTCTATCATTACTAAAAAAAAATGTCAGCCTTATGAGTTATTTAGTAAGTGGGTCAGAGCACCATGCTCTAATGTGGTATATATTGCCTCCAAAATCCAAAGAGGCCTAACAAATATTATGTCTCTTTTTTTAGTGATAGGTGATGCAAGGTGCAGCAATTTGTTTTTTACTTTGGAGGGGATATCTTGACAGCTTCCAGATCACTGGACCTCTAGAAACTTCACTAAGGTGATTAATTTTCTTGGGGTTTATAGCCCACCCTCTGGCTCACATGTGTTGTTAAGGCATCTAATCAGCTTGATGTCTTTCATAGAGTGATCAAGGTCTCTACAGATGAGATTATGGCAGAGAGGGGAAGAGTTTACATCCCACAGACAAGAATATAAAGATGCACTGTTGGCTTTGCCATATAAAACAAAATAACTTTTTATGCAAATTGGAATAGATGAAAAAGCATTTGCCATATCAATAGAAAACAGATGCATCCCAAGGGTAGCACGTATAGAACAGCAGTCACAACTGGCATTAACACCTGATTAAGTTTACAACAATTTGTCGTTATTCTCTAAGATCCATCTGCCTTCTGCATAGGCCAAGCAAGTGAGTAAACGGGGATGTGACAGCGCCACCACTCCTGCATCTTCCACATCTTTTATGGTGGTACTAATTTCTACATATCTCCATGAATGCAGTATTGCTTTTGGTTTCTTTTCTTTTCTTTTCTTTTTTTTTTTTTTTGAGACAGAGTCTCACTCTGTTGCCCGGGCTAGAGTGCTGTGGTGTCAGCCTAGCTCACAGCAACCTCAAACTCCTGGTCTCAAGCAATCCTCCTGCCTCAGCCTCCCAGGTAGCTGAGACTACAGGCACGTGCCACCATGCCCAGCTAATTTTTTTTCTATATATTTTTAGTTGGCCAATTAATTTCTTTCTATTTTCAGTAGAGACGGGGTCTCACTCTTGCTCAGGCTGGTTTCGAACTCCGGTCTCCCAGAGTGCTAGGATTATAGGCGTGAGCCACCACGCCTGGCCTTGCTTTTGGTTTTCTATTCTGGTAGCATGAGGAAATTCCAGAGTCTTTCACTTGGCTGGAACTACTACAACAGCCTTCATTTTGTGGGTCAGAGAAGTGATGTGGGGATTGTGCTAGTATTTGAGTATGTCTATTCTAATTATACATTCAAGAATTCAGGAAATAACTGTAGTTTGGGCCTGTAGAGATACTGGAGCCACAGTGAGTTATATTTGGTTGAAAATTCCATTTATCACCTGACTACTATAAATCCCCACTTTGATTGGTAGATCCAGTGGATTTTTTTGTTTTTTTTTTGATTCCCAGGAATTAGCATAAATTCAGAAGCAGTGTTGAGTGAGTGATTCCTGAAATGTCTGGGTATTTCCTTTTTTCCCCAGGTTGAGTTAGCCTAGCAAACAACATCAGGTTCCTTTGGGGGAAGCTTGAGTGAGGATTTATAGTATATATTTATGGCAATGCTGCAAGGCCCTCCTATAGGAGACCAGCTTCCATTTTTATCAAGGGGCTCTGTGTCCATGAACTGGCTTAGGTATGGGAACTTGATGGGAAGGATGGTTTCTCATTTTGATGGCTCAAGTCAGGTTTCAGGTGGCAGACACCCAAACAATTTTCCCTGTTATAAAGATCGAGGGCTATTTCAGAAGTCTGACCATTTATTTCATTCCTAGGACCACCTAGGATACTGCCAATCTCCCTATAGGCCAAGACCTTTGAGTACTACTTTGTCGCCCATGATAGTAATGTGTCCACCTTGCCTCTGCCAGTTAAACACTGCCTCTTGGCCACTGCCATCTGGGATCCCACAATTATGGAAATCAGGAAGCTATCTCAATGAAAGCAACTCCCATTATCACATCCAGCTACCACAGAGTTTTTCTGGTGTTCCCATCACTAATGTGTTTTTCAATGCCTCAGTGTAAAGACCATCATCTGGGCCCTCCAGGGGTGTGTAGTTTGGGGTTGGTTGTACAGATTACACAGGATAAAATCATTCCACCATTTCTATCTCCATAAACATTGGGATTTCTTCTTTGGATTTCTTTCTCTACATTATGCCAGGCACGTTCTGATATCTCAAACTCATGGCATATAGACCACTTCAGAGTCTGGGTTTCATTTAACCAACTAAACGAATTTAGTAACTTTCAGTGTATGGGCTAACACATTAAATCCAGACTTTCTGGCAAATGCATCCATGTCAATAAATTTAGTTCAATCATTTGCTCCTTATTGTGTCTGGAACTGAACCAAGAGGTCAATTTTCTCCAAAATCACATAACCTATGACAACACCAATCTTGATATTTGAGTTGCTAAGACTACACTTCATATTGGTTTTCATTTGTAGTTCTCTCATTCACAATACTTTTATATATAGGTGCAAGTATCTTACTGTTTTATTTTTTCTAAGAGTGTTGTGCTATACCATTTACCTATTGAAATACATATTAATTATAAATTACTTTGTTTAATTTCTCCTTTATTATACAATTAGAGTATTAGGTTGATTTTTTTTGAAATTTGTATAGATAGGTAATATTATCTATAAATTACTTTTCAGGATAGTAAGGGGAGTGTTAAAAATACTAGCTACAAAAAGGGGATGATGGTCTGATTGGGTTGAGGACTGCTCCCTCCTTTTTTAAATCTGGCGCCAAAAACTTATCTGCAGTCATGACCACGGGGAAGCAGAGTGGATCTTGAGTGAATGCTCCAAGTTAAGTCATTTGTTATCACTCTTCTGAAATATAGCTATATTTAAGTAGAGAATTCAGTTAACTTGCAAAGCCATGCAGGATGATATTGGTAAATAGACATACCAGCAAGAGCAGTGAAGAACTGCCTCATATATAGGTGCACCATAAACAATCAGTTTTGTGTTTGAGAGAGGTCTTGGAACGAATTTTTTCCCCCATGCAACACTTATAACAGAGGAGTGGAAGCCAGGAGTAAGCGTCTTTGATCTGAATCATAATCTATAGGACTAATAAAAGTATATTTGAGATTTAGCTGCTTCACCAACCAGAGTGGTTGGATGATAAATGCAAAGATGCTAAGTAAATACTACTACTGCTTTCTCTCCAGTCTCATGTGGAATCATGGGGGAGGCTCTGAACGTAGGAAGGAAGAATGCACATTCAGTTTGTGAGTGAACAGTAGAGGCAGATGTTTGGTCTTGACTCAGGAACTCTGTAGCTCTAGTTGTTCTTCAGTGCTGTTCACTGCTGCCCTGCAGGTGTGTGCTATGGCCTGCCAGGGGCACGTGGGGCTGTCTGAGGCACTTCCTCTCCCACTTGGCCTACTTAACTCCTCCTCCTCCTCCAAATCTCAACTCCCTCACTTTCTCAGGGAGGCCTGTCCTCACCCACCAGTCTGGTCTGATCTCTTTGTCAAGGGCTCCTTCAGAAGCATGTTTCCCCCTGTGATCCCTTATCTGAGTTTGTAATTACATTCATTAGCAGTATGTGGTTTATGCTGGCATCATCTGAGAGTAGGTATCTCACCTGTTTATGCTCTCTGTTTATTCCCGCGCGCAGTCAGCGCCTGGTACAAGGTAGGCACTCAGTACATAGTTGTTGAATGAATAAGCGCTCCAAATTCCAGAAATATCAACACTTACTACGATTATGAATATTACTATTGTGTTTGCATCCCATGGTCGGTGACAGCTGTCTTTCCTCTCTTGAAGAGCAGGGTAGCTTGGGATTTTGTAGAAATGAATCAGTCAGGACTGGTGAATACGCTCAAAAGCCCTTCACTGCGGTAATTTAGGACGTTTTGCTCCTCCAGTAACTCTGCTCCACCTTCACCCGCCAAAACCCACACCCAGGTGTTTGAACTTAATGGTGCGTGTGTGTGGGGGTGTGTGTTTAGCTGGAAAGGGGCTGGAGAACAATGTGCAAGGCAGGGTCGGAGTCCCTGTTCCCCAGCCCCAAATCGCTAAAGACTCACAGTGTGTGCTGGGCCTCCCCGCCTTAAACAAAGAGAGCATCACAACTGTGGTCCCTGACCGAGGTGGGGTCGTCGGAGCGCTGCAGCAGTCTGATCCCGGATTAGGGGAAGGGGAGTGACCCAGCCTCCCGGGTAAAGTTGGTGGCGTGTGAGTGGCGGCCTTTCTCGCCCCCTCGGGGTGTGTCCGCAGGGCTGGCCCGTCAGGTGCTGGCACTGCAGCCCCGGCCGGGCGGGCTGGCGGGCGCAGCGTGCAGGTGCGGGAGCGGCGGCGGTCTGGCCCACGGCGGCGCCGGGTGCGGGCGTGCGGGCGCCGGGGCCGCGGGCTGCGCGGCGCGGCTGCGGGCGGCAGGAGGCAGCGTCGGCCCGGGCGGCGCGGCCGCGAGCGAGCCAGCGCGCGGTGATGTCAGTGGCGGCCCGGCTGGCAGCAGCCGGTACTTCCTGTAGAAAGGCGGGCGGGCTCGGCCGCAAGCCCCACTAGCCAGTGTCAGCCTCTCGACGGAGGAGGCGGCGGCGGAGGAGGAGCAGGGGGAGGGCTGTCAAATTCGGGAGCCAGATTTCCCCCTTCCCTCGGCAATCCCTTCCGCTTCCCCGGCTCCCGGCGTGACATCTGCGGACGCGGGACCTGTATGTGCGTGCGCGCGAAGCAGCGGAAGAATGGCAGTGCTCAAACTCACCGACCAGGTAGGGGGCGGCGGCGCCGGCGGGCGGGACGCGCGGGCGCGGGGCGCGCGGAGCCGGCGGGGGATGGGGGCGCGCCCGCGAGCTGTTTACTCGCCGCCGAGGGGAGGAGTGTGTGCGGCCGCCGGTGCCGCGGAGAGCCGGCGGCGGCGGCTCTCCTCCCGCGGCTCTCCTCCCGCCCCGGGCCGTCGGAACTGCGCGCTGGGCGCGGGCGCGGGGCAGGACCCGGGGCGCCGGCGTGCGGTGTGCGCGCGGGGGTGCGCCGACGCGGGCCCGGCCGGGCCGGGGGAGGGGAGGCGCGGGGCTGCTCGGGCTCCTGCCCGCTGCGCAGCGTGGGCGCCGCCAGCCCGCGCCTGCCGCGGGGAGGAAGGTGGACGCAGAGGGAGAAAGGATCGCAGCCTGCGACCCCTCCCCAAGCCAGGCAGCCGCCCGGCCCAGAACGCGGCTCCCGTGGTCGGGCTGTCTTTATCCGTTTGATCTGACATCCCGACTTCCTCTTTAGCAGCCCTGAGGCCGTGTGCGTAGTGCGGGACGGGGACCCTGCACACCGCGCTCTGGGCTCTGGCCGGTGTCTGCCAGGAGGAGGTGAAGTCAGGTCGGAGGTTCCACTCACAGGCGGCGGGCTGCCGTCTGCCTGCGTCCATCAGCTTTGTTGCTTTCCTTGCTGAGACACCACGCAGGGCAGCTCTGGAGTCCTGGCTTGGAGCGGTGGGGTGGGGTGCTGAATCGGAGTGACAGTCCCCTGCTGCAGGTCTGCGGAGTGGAAACACCCCACCTTTGCGGACTCTGCTGCTCTTAGGACATTGGCACTCACAGACGCCCGTCTGAGTTGCATGACAAAACTCTTTGCAGCTCTTTACACGAAAAATGAAAACAGCCTCCCCCACTCCTCACTACCCACCCTTTTATTCATGGGTGGTAAAATGGACATAATGTTAGGATCTTGGAAGGCAGAGAAGCAGTCTTAACTTTGACACTCGGGGTCGACTGTGCCAGCCCTTGGTATTAAACATCTCAAACTTGTCGAGTGGGTTTTATCTGGTGCCTCGCTTTCTCCACTGAGTATCCAGCCAGAACATCCTACAACTTAAATGCAATCCATCACCACAATGATTTGCAACAATTTGTTCTCCTGTCTTTTAGATTCAAATTTTCAGCTTGTTTTTTCTATTTATGGTCTATTTATGGGCTTTTTTTTTTTTTGTAGGGGGGAGGAGGAATCACTGAGTTAAAACTCATGTAATTATTAAATTTAGCTGGAAGAGCAGCTGGTAATTGTGATGAATCTACTTGTTCTCATTGGTCCCAGAGCATTTAAAAGTGTTTGTAAGTTGATATTAGGATTTCCTTCACCTTTTGGTCATGTACTTTGCCAACTGTTAGACATTTGCTGATTTTAGATCATAACAGTTTCAGTGTATCTTTGTCTTGTCATCTTGGCTGGTACATGTTATTATACTTGGCTGTTAATTCCTAAATCTTTAAAATACAAAAAATGGTTCTAATGGGCATTATTGTTAACATATGTATGAAAGAATGGTACATAGAATTTCAGAGTTGTAAGGATCCTAAAGATGAACTAGCCCCTTCATTTTCTAAGTGAGGGAACAGATCTGGAGAGGTGAAGCAAGTCTTCCCCAAGGATCATGGCCCTGGGGCTTTAGAGCTGGGGCTAGCTCCTGTGTTTTGCCTTCCAGGCTCCTGGGCTCTCTGAAAGAGGTTGTGTAAGATAGCTCCATCTTCTCACTGGATGTGTTAAAAGGTCGTTACAAGAAGGCCTCCTTTCCTAAATCAAGAACAACCCTAGTGAAAAGTGTATTCCTTAGTCTTGGAAAGAAAGTTATTCTTCAGGGCTTACTAGAGTAGAGCTTTCAAAGATTTTTGCCTTTTAAAATGTTTCTACATACACCCCCTTCCATCTTTTTCTTCCCCCAATAAACTAGTATGACTATGGAGAGAAAGCCACACAACCTTCATTTGGTTCCATCTCCTGATATATACCGAAGGAGTATGTGTCAGGAGTATAGAACTGAAGAAGTTTTAAGATTCAAGAGCATCTAAAAATTGCCAGTCTATCTTGGGGCAGAGTCAGAGGGAGATTGGGTGGGGAGGTGGTCTGGGTGGGGTAGGGTGGGGTGGTGAGTGATGATTTGTAGTTTTAGGTCCAGGAAGTGTGTGGTCTTTCTTGCCTTATATAGTCTTACCTTTTCTATCTGAAACTTTCAATTCTTAGAAGTCAGCTCCCAACCTCACTGACTCACTTTAAAAACCATTTACTTAGACCCCTTCTAGAAAAGTTTTGCTCCATCATTGTAGGTAGGGAGCTCTGTGCCTTGGAGTTTGTACAGGAGTGCCTTGTTCTCCAGGAAGCTATTTGTAAAACAATCATTTCTTAGTTCCTCCCTCATCTCTTAAATGCCATATTTGTGAGGTGAATCTTGATTTTTGCTAGGAATTTTAGTTTGAGGACATATCCTTACTGTTGATAACCTGAATCACAAGTTGTCTTGGTTTGTCTTTACATGTGGCCAAGTAAGGGGTGATGATGACATTTTCTGTCCTGCTAATGCTCGGTACAGGAGCTTGCTAGGTGAGGTGTTCACCACTTCAACAGTCAATCCTGCAGTGACCTCTCAATCTTGCTAAAGAAGGAAAATGCCTTTTCCCAACTCTGTTTAGGATAGTAAAAAGAAAGAGAAAAGGAATAGGCCAGTGTGGTTTTTAGTGTTTTTTTTTTTGCTATGAAAAGGAACTAGAAGCTATTGCTACAAACAAACAAATTTGGCATTTAGCACTTCTGCATTTGTAACTGTGTTTCTTCTGTTTTCTTCTTCACAAAACATTCATCATTTTTCTTGCAGTGTTAGGGGGACCAACCATCCTGGTTTGTGCAGGCCTGATGGGTTTCCCAGCATGTGGTAAAACTGGCAACATTTCAGGCAGATTGGGAGACATTGGTCACCCTATGCAGCATAGAACACACTCAGCTATGTCGTTAATATAATAATGTAATTATTTCCTCACAGACGGACATTAAGAGGTTTATTTATATCTTTGGTAAAGTGAGATAATTTCAGGTTTGGGAAGGAAAGTTTTGTTACATACAAATGTAATGAATTTTGGCTCAAGATAGCCGTGAAACTCTTGGCAATTTGATTTAATACGGCTTTTTTTTGGGGGGGGGTGTTCTTTAATGTCATATAGTTAAGGCACTACAGTGATCTTCAAGTGTGTGATCATATCTTCAGCCTGGGTCTCTCCCTGTATTTTTTTTTTTTTTGAAAGTTATGAAAAAACTTTGAAAGGGTGGTAAGTTCTGTTGGATGTTTGAAATGTCCACTGTTCTTATCTGAATGTGCTAATGACAGCAGAGCACTAGGTCCACCTCAAAGGCTGCCTGTAGACAAACTGTTTCAGCAGGTGGCCTTTTGGAGCTTCCTGCCTGGAGGCCTTCTGGTTTCATGTCCCCTTGCCAAGTCCTAGTTCACACTTGAGTCACTCACCTCTTTGCCAAAGGCAGTGGCTGGCTGCCATGGCAGTGGCAAGAGACAAGAAATCCTTTAATTTTGAAAATGGGATTTCGGGTCCACAGTGTGGGGCTTTGGGACATGTTACATACTCTACTGGGCTGCTCTTGTTTTTCCATCACTCCCTAGAGCACTGGTCTTAGAGCAAACACTATGCTTCAGTCGTGCCTTCGGCAGAGAAGAAAGAAATAGAAAGGCTTTATTCTTTGGACCCTTTTCTGGTTGTTTTGGGACCCAGTCACGTGGTTTTGAGAGTGTACTTGAGGGCTAGTGTTCACAATAGAGACCTAATAATGGCTTACCTTTATTGTGCTCTTATTGTATGCTGGGCCCTTGGAGTGACTCATCTCTCTGAATCCACATAGCCACACTAGGAGGTAGGCGGTGATGTGATTCCTATTTTATAGGTGAGAAAACAAGAACAGGGAGACTAATTGACTTGTTCAGGGTTACACGCCCAGTAAGTGATCTAGCACAGTGTCCTAGCTGGGCAGTCTGATTGCACAGGTGGGGCTGACCACAAGGTGATACTTTTCATAGTTGAAAGGGCAGTACAGTGTTGGACTAATGGGTACCTGCTCTTACTTGCAGGGAAGCCAGTGGATGTCAGCATTCCCCATGCTCCTTCTACCTCTTGGGGCCAGACCCATTTCTGTTCAGAGTAAGGAGCTGCTCTGAGGCTTCTGCTCCCGCCTGGCTTGTGCCTGGTTTATCCTGTTAGCCTTTCCACCTCCTCACCATGGTGAATGATGTGATTTTTTTGTTTGTTTTTACATAATAAATAAATAGCAGTCACTGAAGGAAAATCAGAAAGCTAGATAAATAAAAATTGTTAAAACCATCCATAGTCTCTATACTTGGAGATAACTACTCGACATTTTGATATGTTTTCTTCTAGTCTTCTGTCTAAGCAGCCAGGTAAAATTTTTGAACTTTCTATTATAATATCAGTATCTTTCACTTGTACACATGGCTCATATGTGTGTTCTGTAGACTGATAACTTTTCCAAATAAACTCATACTTCTCTTAAAGATGTGAATGACTACTCTAGCAAGAGTCCAATACCAGCACACGTGGCCTAGCCCTGGATTGATTCACTTTTTTAATTTCAAGTTTTACTTCCTCTTTCCCCTAAACGGAGAGCAAATATAAGCTCAAAAAGACACAGTTGTTTGTACCAGAAATGGGACTGAAACATTCTTTAAAAAGAATCTTTAAATCATATAAAAAATATAAGTCATATTAAAAAACATTCTTTTTTAAGAATGTTAAAGAGAATGTTAAAGAGAATTAAAAAGAATGTTTTTTAATATGACTTATATTTTTTATATGATTTATATTTCAACAAGATAATGTGAATTTTTATAGTCTACTAAAGTATAGAAGATATACTTTAGTATACATAAAATACATGTGTATGTGTGTGTGTATAATATATATAAAAAAGATTGGCCCAAACAGTGTTCCCTGAGGTCCTTTTAAAGACTGTTTGGGCTTGTATCATTTGAAAGCCCCTTTGTATGTGAAAACTACTGGTGCCTGGTTCAGTGTTTTTTTCCTGACATACCATGCAGTCAAACAAACATTTACAAATGTTTGTAGATGATTAGGAATTACATAGAATTAGGATGACCACAACATTTTTATTCAAACCGGACACTTTTGAGAATGATAGGGGGTACTCTTTAATATTAAGCGGGGAAACAGATGTGAACCAGGACTGTCCCGGGCAAACCTGTATGTATGGTCACATCACAAAGATTATGTTTGCTTTCACCTCAGGCTTGACAGTGACAGTGGTCTAGTTTAACTAGCAGACCAGTCCCTCTGTTTTGAGTCAGGTCTACACTGGAGCAGGTTTTACAAAGATTGTTTCATGACCTGGTGCAAGACCAGAGTTGGCAAATGGCTTCCATCTCACACATGGGTTCTGATCAGTTAGCTGGTCAAGGGGTGGCAGGAGGTCTCTGGTAGAGGCATTCTGACTCTTGCAGTTGAGGATGCAGGAAAGTGTGATGATTGATTATCGGTGTTTGCTGTGGGCATAAGACAAGGAAGAGAGGGCAAATGTTGTGCATTAGCCAACCCTTGGCAAGTTAAATTATCCTGTGGGCTCCAGGCTCCTCTTTGTAAAATGAAGATGTTGGACTGGATGTCTTTACAGTGCCTCAGCTCTGCTCTCTCCCTTCCATGACTCCATCCCTCTGATAGGGATGAGTGCTCTTACACGGTTTGTGTTATAGTCTTTCTTAAAAGTTTGGCTATGGGGGTATATTTGCAGATGAGCTCTAATGTGGCTCTCCAGATAACAAAGTCAAACAGTTAACTTCAGGTCAAGAAGAGGGTTTTAACCTGCGTCACGGACTTAGGAACTGATTCCCATTCTTTTCCCTAGTTCAATTTATAGATAGTCCAAAATTATCCATTTAATAGGTTACCCATCTTATAGAATATCCCAATGACCCTTTGCCAATACTTATTTGGCTCTGGCTGCTTTCAGGGGTTGGAAGAGAAGGTGTTTGCTCTTATCAGTGTTCATGTTTGTAAAAAAGTTGATAACCCAAGAGGTTAAAATTAACGATTTATGAATCTAGTTTTTAATTATAATATTCATCATTTTCAAGAATCACTTGCCTCCTATTTTGAAAACTGAAAACTTGTTTAGAACTCTATTAATTGAGCTACTCTTATAAGAAGTATATAGTCCACCTTTGGGCTGTTTCAGGCTTTACCAAGCCAATGCTTGCTTGTATTTCTTGGTTTTCATGTGCCTAGAGTCCCCTCAGTCCCACCTCAGTGAATTGTAAACATCCCAGGATAACTTTCTAAGGTATCTTTATGACTACAAGACAATTTTTCCCTAAGGGAGCTTCCAGACCTCCCAGTAAAATTAGGGAGATTTGTAGAAACATATTTTTGAGACCTAGACATGGAAATTTAATTATATTGTAACCATCTCTAAAAGTTTCAACATTAAATTGCTTTTGTTTGCTTTAGTTTATTTAAAAAATAACACTATTCCCTGGTGGTCTAGTAGTTAGGATTCGTTAAAAAAAAATATATATATATATATATAAAAATAACACTAGATTGAGAATCAGAAGACCTGGATCCTACTCATGGTTCTAATAGTTGTCTGGCTTTGGGTAAGTCCTGGCCTTTGTTTCTTTGTCTGTAAAATGAGAGTGGGTAGAGAATCTTCCAAATTCTTTCAAACTCTAAGATTCTAAGAAAACTCCCCACATGTCTCAGTGTCAGTCTCTTCTCAACTCGTGGGATCTTGTTTCAGAAAGTATCTACCTTCCATGAACTTCTGATTTCCCCACACCATCTTCATGGTGGTGGCAGCTCCCAAGTTTCCCAGGTCTGATAAACACATGTTGAGTTCTGCCTCAGGGTCAGAGGTCCTTTATCCAGGAAGGTTGTCTTCTGGGATCTCCAGGAGCCTGGTTGTGGGGACACAGAACCCCCGGGGATGTTCTCAGTCTGGTCCTTTGAGAATCCTCTTGAACTTCTTTCAGGGCCAGGGGAACAATCCACATAGACCCTGAGGTCGACTCTTTTGAGCTGTGGTAAGCTGGGACCACCTTAACCTTCCTCACAGGTGCTGCTTTAGCAAATACCCTGGGTTCTCCCAGGCAAAATCCTGGGCATTTCATTGAATGCCGCAATAATACCTGGGTCTAACAAGTTCCTTTCTCAACTGTTAGCCCAGAGTTGAACGCAGTTGACATGGTCACAGACTTCCTCAGGAAGCCTCTATGTACAGATATGGTTAGCTTCTGTGAGGAGACTTGCTTTGGTATCTAAGATTGGCAAGATGAGAAGGAGGATAGAAAAGTGAGCACAGGAGAAGAGTAAACACAGAAAACCAGGCAGCAGTTCAGGTCAATTGGGACAAATCAACCAAACAATTGTTGTTAAACAATGGCCTCCAAATGTGAGTGGGGCCTGTACCCCAGGGATGAGCAAGATGGTTTATTGTCACTCCTCTGCTCAAAACCCTCACACAGAATGAAAGCTAAGGTAATTGGAGTGACCTATTAGTCCCCCTCCACTCAGTCCCTCAACTTATCTCTTCTTGTCCCCTCATGGGCTCCTCTGCCCCAGCCATACTAGCCTCCTCCCTGTTGAGGTGCATACCAGCTACACCCCTGCCTCAGGCCCCCTGCTGTTCCCACTGCCTGTGCACCTCTTCTCTGGATGTCTGCATAGCTCACCTTTACCTCTTTGAGGTCCTTTCTCAGATCTTCTCAGGGAGTCCCTTTCTGGCAGCTGTGTTTAAAATGCCCAACCTACATTTCCTGTCCACCTTTTAAAATTTTTCTCCACGGTACCTATCCCTCCTACCATATATTTTCTCTCTTCCCCCCATTTTAAAAATAAACACTTGTGTATAGGAGAGATACAAGTAACAGGGCAAAGATTATTATGTTAGCTTGATTCTTTCACTGCCGTATTTTCAACACCTACAATAGGGTAAGGCACATAGTAAATGCCCGATAAATATTTGTTAAGTGAATGAAGTAAATATGCTTATGTGTGTGAATATATGTACCTGTTCCAATGTTTTTTACTCATGAAATGCTCAAACAAAAAAAATTAGAAACACTTCTGTAAACAGCTTCCATCTGCATACTGGGATAGTACATTTCCATTTAAGCCAAACTAAGAGAAAGTTTTCTGCCCTATCAAAAGATAAAAGATTATGCATTATCTTCTTTTCTGGTTATATTTCCCCTCTTTTAAAACTTTTAAACCCCTCTTTTGGTTGTGGGGATTGTTAGTGCTGTAGTTCATTATGAGCAAGTTCCATGTTTTCACATGGAACTTGTAGGTGAAGGATCAGGATGACACTAGGGGAAGGGAAATATTGACCCTAAATATTGTGGAAGTGGGTCTCCTATGTATTCATAGGAGTGTTTAATGAGCTTCATCTACGTGGCAATGACTCTGCGGGGCTCTCTGCTCTCCCTCTTTCCACAAAGGGTAAGGACAGGTAAGAACAGGTATCAAAAAATCGTTAGACACCTGGACATAGACAATAATCATGCTTTATGTGATTTAATTCTAACATTTCAGTGAGAGCGGTTCTCATTATTTCATTCTCAAAATGAGGGAAATGAGAACAGAGAGATTAAGTAACTTTATTCAGGGTCACATGGCTCTGGGAGTCACATCTGGGCAAGCTTGACTCCAAGGGGCAGAGTTTTAGCCATTATGCTCTGTCTTCCTGAAGTAGGTGTAGTGTCATGAGGGGTCCTTGCCCCTGGGGAGCTTATGGTCTAGTTGGTAGAGAGGTGATATGGAATGCCTTGTACATGAACGGCCCTCATCAAATGTTTATTGAATATCTGCTGCATATGAAACAGCTATTGGTCTAGGTGTAGTGCAGGTTTAGAATATGCTTGGGGGTACTGCTTAGGGTCCACAGGAGTCCAGAGATGGGGGAGTCAGCAAGAGGGCTTCAGGAAGCTGGAGGGAGTCCAGTTGATACTTGAGAAAGGGAATGATTTAGAGATGAGGGGGGAAGGCAGCCCAGTGATGGGCCGTGTACCTGCCAGGTAACCTGGGAACTAAATTTACTGACTCATAGGGTTCATGTTAGTAGGATGAAGAGGTAAGGAAAGAAATATCCAACATCCAAATTGGATTGGAGAGGTGTTTGTATATTAACAAATCTTTCTCACTTGAGTTCTTCTCATAGCTACTACATATCTTTTCCTGGAAAGGTGAATTAATGAATTTGTGCCTGGGCAAGATTCATGGTTTCCAGACACCATCTTTTACAAATTAATTTGTGCCTACCTCTTTTTCCCAAAAGTATAAAAGCATAAAGTGGGACTTGCCTTATGGGTCCTTCTGTCTCCACGATACTCCTTGCTTGAAGAGAACGTTGGGTACGTTACTTGCCATGGCAATATTCTGTGGACAGATGTGTGTTCTGGAGCAGCAAGGACTTTAGTTAGAGCTTGGATGGATTTTGTGGTGCAGGACATTGATGGTCTGGAGAGGCTTGTTTTCAACCTACATACTTATTAAATAAAAAATTTACACTCTATGGGACACTTATAGAAAAATAACACCATTTCTTTAAAAAATCAATTGCAAGAGAAAAAAAAGACGGAGAGGAAATATTATATAAATACATAGATTAAAAGACAATTAAGATACATGCAAATTAATTGCAGTGAATAAATTTGCATTTTGATTTAAACAAAAATCCCCATTCTTCTGTGGGAAAATTGGGGAAATTTGCATACTGACTGGATATTTGATGATTTAAAGTGTGAATATGATATTGTGGTTATGTTTAAAAAGAGAGTCCTCTTACAAAACAAGAAACAAAACCACAACAGTTTTAGCATGGGCACCTAACAATTTAAGTGACTCACTCTTTTTGGAAACTATTTCTCTTTTCTTTTTACTTCTTCCTGCTCCCTTCGTGCCCCTCCAAAGCCCTCCAGTCTCACTTGACAGAATGTCTTCAGTAATGTTGTTAGACTCTTTTTTGATTGTTTGTCAAAAAAGCACACGATTCTGCTAGTTTTGCTACCCAAAGAAATGTTTCTGAGCTAGTTGTGAGGGCTACACATCTATCAAATTAATTTAATTGGCTTTATAACTCAAATCAGACATTTGAACATCTGTCTTAGAATCCCATCTTGTGTGTTTTTAGAAAGACCTGGATTTGGCTTGTCCTTGTGAAATATTTCAGTGTAAGATATTTTGAAGGGAATTTAGATATTAGAGTTGCCAAAAGTCACTTTGTTACATTGACTTTTAACTATGTTTCTGTTTAAACTGTGTAAAGAATCAAACAGTTACAAGGTCTCAGTTGTAATGACCCTGGCCAGCCCGCTTCTCTTCTTACCTGCACAGGAAGTGGGTGTTGGTTATTGCCATCAGTGGTGTCAGCCTTGCTTTAGACATGCTGAAATAGCTTCCTTTATTTCTGCAAGTGTGAAAATCCTTCCATATCCTCCTTAATGGAGTCCAGATTTAAGAATAGGCCATAAGCTTAAGAAATAGTCAACTGGGACTTGAGTCAATGATATTGTCCTGAGTAATTTATAAGCCAAATGACCAAGATTTTAGGTACTTTGGAGCTTCAGTGTAATTATGTCTTGGGGCCATAAGGTGAATGTAACATTTAGTTGCTAATGCTCCTTTTCTTAGCAGCCAAGAGGAAACAATCTTCTTTTAAGGAGTTCTGCTTTTTATATTTTAGCAAAAAGTCTAATATAGTAAAGTTTCGGGGTAATTGTATTATTGTATATATAATATTTTAAAATATTGTGGTATCTTACTGAACAATTTCCAAAAATATTCCGTGTGGCGGTGTAACTAAGACAATACTGAAGTTGATGTGTACAGAATCTGTGCTATAAGCATGGCTCTGCTCCTAATTAGCAGTGTCAGTCTTCTCGTGACACGACTTCCCTTGACTGTAAAATGGGTATAATAATACTTGCTTTATGGGGAAGTTGTGACAATCAAGTGGGACAAGTCTTTGTATAGCAAGTGGCCTTTAGCTGGCACTGAAAAAATAGTCCCTGAATCTTGGGCTGGTTCCTCATTTGTCAAATTAAAGATATCAGTTTTCTAGGGTCAATTTCAGCTCTATGAAAATATGATTTTAGTTAGTTTTTGTTTTAAATTTATGACCTTTCATCTGATATTCTTTCTCTCTAACTTAAACAACATTGGAAAAGAGAGTTTCTGTTTGTTTCCTTTTTTTGTGTGAAGTCTCCCTACTTAGGTTTGAATCGTAGCATTTTGGTTCTTACAACTTTAGGAAATGCATTTTTCTTTCATTTTGGTTTTTATCAAATTAATTGACTTAGTTTATTTGACTGAAGAATCTTATGTTTAGGTAGATCTAGGAGGATTAAATGTGTTCAAGAGATTCTGAGGAGTTTGCAG
Organism: Microcebus murinus; assembly: GCF_040939455.1. Lineage (NCBI taxonomy): Eukaryota > Metazoa > Chordata > Mammalia > Primates > Cheirogaleidae > Microcebus > Microcebus murinus. The sequence goes on along the minus strand of NC_134111.1, from coordinate 71,133,067 downwards.
TTCTTGATCTAAGTTGTTAAAAAAGAACTTTGAAAATTACTTATAAGAATGCTACTTCCTCTTCACAGAAGTATAAAATTGTCTTTTTGAGGAAGTGTGTAATAACAAAATTGTAGATAGAGCAATCTTCATAAAAATCATCATGGCAGAATGTCTGAAAAACATTACTGTAAAATTTTAAATCTTGAATGAAGATGTAACAGGGTAGAAATCGACAAACTTGTCTGAAAAAATATAATTAAAAAAAGTTAGATGAAGGATACAGTGTAAAAAGTTACTTTAATTTGGGTTTTTTCTTTTAAGACTACAGAATGCTATTTAAATAACAGGTAAATTAAATGTCATTGGATATGTGCGTGTATTTTAATTCTAAAAGTGCATTTCAGTCAGAGATTGTACTCAGCAGAAGTATAGAGCAAAATACAAAGGGTCACAGGAAAGTGAAAATGAGAATCGATACCAAAAAAAGGTAGAATAAAGAAAGAAAAATAGGAGAAAAACATTTAAAAAGAGAGAGAAGGAATTAGGGGTGGGAAGGAGGTTGACTATGTTAGTTTCTTTTTTTTTTTAGACAGAGTCTTACTCTGTTGCCCAGGCTAGAGTGCCGTGGCATCAGCCTAGCTCACAGCAACCTCAAACTCCTGGGCTCAAGTGATCCTTCTGCCTCAGCCTCCCGAGTAGCTGGGACTACAGGCATGTGCCACCATGCCTGGCTAAGTTTTTCTATATGTTTTTAGTTGGCCAATTAATTTCTTTCTATTTTTAGTAGATTTGGGGTCTTGCTCTTGCTCAGGCTGATTTCGAACTCCTGACTTTGAGCGATCCTCCAGCCTCGGCCTCCCAGAGTGCTAGGATTACAGGTGTGAGCCGCCGTGCCCCGCCGTGACTATGTTAGTTTCTGAAATTAGTGTTAGAGATGCTCTTGGACTTGAAGCTAAATTGGTCTTCCCCTGCTATACTCTGCTCTTTGAAATAATTAACATTGATCATTGCTCTTTAGCCACATTGATACTTATTTCTTGGAGTTCTAGGATTGGAATACCAACGTGGAGGTTATTACTTAAGCTGCAAAAGAAATGATCAGAGTTGTGTAGCTCAGAAGGCTGGAAAGAATCAGGCTGATGGGTTCTGGCTGAAACAGAACCTTCAGAGTGAGTGCGGTAATCAGCAGATAATAGATTATTTTTACACAGTGGAAATGCAGGTATTGGGAGCTCCTAGGACTAGTAACTATTTTCTTGTGACACCTCTGGTTCTAAGGACCCCATGGCCTGTCCTGGTGAGTTGAACTCAAGAGGGACATTTCTTCATCATTCCTTTACCTTTTCAAGATCAGCCTTTCCAGAAACTGAATAGTACTTTTCTTAACTCCATTCCTGCCACAAATTGGCTATGAGACCCTGGCCAGGCATTCCACCTCTCTGAGCCTCAGTTTCCTCTAAGAAAGGAGGATGTTGGTTTAGATTATCTTGCAGCTGCTCCAGCCTTCCATAGCTCTAAACCAGGGCTTGGCAGACTACTATCCACAGGCCAAATCAGGCCTGCCATCTGCGTTTAAATAGCCTATGAGCTAATAGTTTTTACGTTATTAAATGGTTGAAAAGGATAAAAAATAGTATTTTGGAACAATAAAAATTAAGTAAAATTCAAATTTCTTTGTCCATAAATACAGTTGTATTGGAACACAGCCTTCCTCATTTGTTTATGTGGCTGCCACAACGGCAGAGTTGAGTAGTTGTGGCAGGGACTGTAGGGTCAGCAAAGCTGAAAACATTTACTCTCTGGCCCTTTATAGAAAAAATTTGCTAATCTCTGCTCTAACCGAAGGGCAGACTTGGGATCATACTCTTCAGAAATTGAATGCTACACTCTTAGAGTCTTAGCATTACCTAAGTTGCACTTTGATCTAGATTTAATTAGATTAAGATGGGAATTCTTGCTTTTATTATTTTCTCCAGGAGAAAGTAGAAGCTTAGTTAGCTTTTTTTGTATGTTTTTAATTAAAAAAAAAATCCTCTTTAAAACAATTGTTTGTGCTTAGACTTTTTTCTCCCTCTAGGAATCACTGTAGAGAAGGAAACCATATGTTTATATTTTAAATCACTTGCCTTTTAAATTGGATTTTTAGACACCAGATGTGGACTCAGAAACAGTTGATATGTACTTTTGATGCACTCAAAGATCCAACATGTGGGGAGGAGCTATTTCTTTTTATATTTGAGTACAGTAATCTTAGTATTTTCTATTTCCCATGTAGAGACTCTAGATTAATATGGGACTGGAAATGGCTTTAATTTTACAGAAAGCCAATTTTAAGTAAATACATTTTAAAGGTACAATTATTACAAATGGAAATTGTCAAATTAAAAATAAATATTGATACTGTCTACTTGTCTAATGTTTTCCATTATTCTAGAAGGTTCTCTTTGAAGCTAAATCTGGTAATTTCTAGTTTCTGTGAGTTATAAGTTTGTGTGTGTGGTTTCCAGTGTTCATTTCATTATAAGTTTGTGTGTGTGGTTTCCAGTGTTCATTTCATTATAATTATAAAGAGAATCTCTCTCCTGCTCTTGTACTTACAGGGTCATTTGAGTTATTATAAAACTCCTTCTAGGCCCGGAGTTCCCTTTGATCTTGGAAGAAGATGTGCACCTTGAACTGGTTAGCGAGGCCAGAATGAAGGTTAATCAACACATGTTATCTTTCATCTAAAAGTTACCTTTATTTTTCTCTTCTGATCCTTCAGAGAGAATGAATTAAGACTGAAGATACTTGCTTACAAAGAAGATTTATAAAGAAATGAATGTATACCTTTAGAAAACATTGAGAATGATTCAATACCTAATCTCTGGGGACCTCCAACATTGTTTGAATGATACTATAAATTGTCTGGAAGAGACAGGAGGCAAACTAGAGCCCCATTTTCCATAGGGAAAAACTGAGGCCAGCAGTTGTTACTTAGTGAAGGTAGAGCTGATTCTTAGTGAAGGTAGAGCTCTTGTTTTTTCTGGCTCAGATTGAGGTGCATTTCATTTGCCTGTCCTGTTCTTAAACAGCACTTATGAAATCACGTGTCATTTCTACTGTTATATTTAGGATACAGCCTGTAACACCGTATAAACACCCTGTGATAGAAGACTGAAGGCTGCCGCCTGGGTAATTATTATGTGGTTCTAGTGTTATATCATCTGCATTATCCAGATTAGAATGTATCACCCACTTCTCAGCTGGTCTAGAAGAGGGAGCCCATTGTGTACAAGGCCAAAAGGATATTGCCTCATTGTTCCCCTTTGGGTGAAGATCTTTGTGATACACACAAGACTGTGGCACTTCATTCTTCTTTGAAAACACTTGTAAACTGGTAATAGTCTGAAATACTAGGGCTTTCCCACGCCCTCACTCCCCAAATACCTCCATAATGTGCTTTGTCTTCCTGTTTGTTTTTTTTTTTTAGAATTTTGTGAGAAGTATCTGGAATTGGCCATCTGAAGGGAATATTTGTCACAGAACTGCCTAAGCTTTAGATGCATCTAAATGCAGATGTGTTTAATGAGCACTTTCATTTTCCTTCTTACAAGGAAGGGGGAGAGTCTCTTCACTGAGCCTCTCACTTCTGGTTTCAGTCCCTTTTTAGCATCTTGATGAGTATGTGACTTGGGAAGTTTGGAGCTAAGCCATTCATCTGCTCTTCACTTCTGGGGGAAGTTGTTTGCACCCCAACTTGTCAGCACACTGGGCTCTGGCTAGCCCGGTAGTAGATTAGCAGTATCTGTTGAATGAATGGACGATCTAGTGCCAGTCTCTGTGGCTCTGTTTTCCCCTTCTCCACCAGTTTTCTTAGTTCCTTTATTTACCTTCTTTTCTTCCTCCTGGGATCATTACTATGAAGAGAGGAAGGACAGGAAGTGATTAATTTTTCATCATGTAAATAGCCCTAGTAAACAGATTGGTGGTAGAAAATATTGTCAAATTTTTTTGGTGGATTTTTTATCTTGGTGCCTTGTTAACTCATATAATCCAGAATTTGTGGTTGATGGCTTAGTGTGTCATGACATGAACAGATCTGGGACAGCCTTCCCCCTAACCCTGCCCCCGCCCAGTCAAGGAAATAGTACAGGAAGAAATGTTTTGCTCATCATTTTTTATATTCTGAGGATTTTAGACAGGCTTTAACTGGGACAGCTCTTTACAGACTTGCACAGGACGTCGCTGTTAACATGGGTTGTAAGTATCTAGCTTAGTAGGGCCGCCAAAGGAGGCAGAGCTGGCCGCCAAATGCTCACCAGCAGCTCACTGCAACATGTTTTACCCCAACTCCCACCTCCAAATGATTTTTAAAAACTGTGTATCCCCCTGCACATTTTTTAGGTTGATATCTGAAGTTTTTCATCATAAAGTTAGACAGATACAAAGGATGTAATTCCAGACATAATGTAAATATTGACTTTTAAAATGAAAACATCATATCGATGTTTAAAATGTATTGAATGGAATTTAAACACTATTCTGGTTTTTTTTTTTTTTTTTCCCTTGGATACAGAGTCTTGCTTTGTCACCTGGGGTAGAGTGTAGTGGCATCATGATAGCTCACTGTAACCTCAAACTCCTGGGCTCAAGTGATTTTGCATCAGCCTCCTGACTATAGGCACATGCCACCATGACCTGCTAATTTTTCTATTTTCAGTAGAGACAGGGTCACTCTCTTGCTCAGGCTGGTCGTGAACTCCTGAGTTTAAGCAATCTTCTTGCCTCAGCCTCCCAGAGTAGTAGAATTATGAACTCGAGCCACCGCTGTTGGCCCACTATTGTGATTTGATGTGCCCCATCATCACTTAAAAAATACATGAACAAGCACTTTTTTGACAGTTGGAAATTTTACAACTTTTCTCCTTGAACTTATGCTTTCACTCTACTTTCTTATGCAGACTTTCATCCAAATGCAATATTTAAAAAAAATGGATTATTCTGTGATACTTTGCAATAAACATATGACCCTAGGGTGCTAAGAGTTAAATACATTTTTAGATTGAGTTTATCTTTATTAATGATTATTAAGAATTCATCAAACCATAATTTATTATAAAATTTGATAAATTATCAATAAAACATACAAAGGAAAGCATTTTTATTTGAAATGCATTTCTTGATCTCCTGATGGGTGTTCTTTCTTTTTTACAAAAATTAGTTGTGTATTTGTGGAGAACATAGCTTATTGCTGGAATGACACAGGGGGTTTTAACTAAAGGAAGTGCTCCTGACTTTGAGTCTCCCAATCAGTCCTTTCTTTGGCACCAGGACCTTTCACACCTTGGGGGGCGGGTCCCTTGGTCAGAATCAGAATGAGTGAGAGGCACATCTGCCTTTCAAGTGTGAGGAGGAAGATATGAGGGAAGTGTGTAAAAAGCAGCAGTGTGACCCCCCCCCCCAACCACAGGCAGGTGCATTTCAGAAGTGTACGTGTGGAAGCTGAGGCGCTGGAGTATGACTCCCACAAAATAGCCTGTGCTTCAGACCTCTGAGAAAGTCTTTGTGTGCTCCAATGGTACACGGCCCCCAGCATGGGAACCCTGGAAGAACCCTGGATGTCACCATGGGGGGTGACCTCCATTTCCACGTCCCTCGGAGTCCTATCGGTTGGCCAGGTGTGAGTCACCAGGTCACCTCACATGTGAACAACAGACACATTAGGCAACTCTCATAGGCACTATAGCTCACTTTTGAAAGCCTGTATTTGCAATTTGGAAAAACCAGGCTAATAGATGGTAAAACTGTAACTTTTGAAGGTAAGGTCCAGAGAGAAAATGTAATAGGTCTTTATGTTCTCACTTTTAAAATATTTTAAATTAATAAACCCAAATAACGCTTCTTTCATGATCTCTGTGTTTCTGTAGGGCAGTTCCAGTGAGTAGATACTTGATGAAAGTCAGTTTTGTATGTATGAAAGTTTGGGCAACTTATCTCTCTAACATTTGCAACTTTATTTGATGCTCATGGAGAATCCCTCTCGTATGGGTGGAATGATGTCTCTGTGGTTACCTCCTTATATTCTACTCTCTGTAGCTGATTGAATAAGAGTAGGATGTAAGTAATGGTGTTTCTCACTAGATTTTAAAATGTGATTAGAATACAAGAGTATTAGAAAGCTAATTTCTCATATTTAAAGGCACAGATCCTACTTGCATAACTGATTTTTGGGCAAATGCCAAATTTTTGGGTTTGAGGGGGTACATATGACAGCTGCTTTGGTTTGTTGATTGCTGAATTAGCTAACAAGTCCCCTGGTATCCTAAATTGAAAATAGATATTGTATACCAGCAATTATTTTACAGAGAACTGGGGTGAAATATCTAGATGTAAATTTCACAGTTGTATGTATAGGTTGGATGGATTTGTCTTGCGTTTTTGTGTAGTGTTCAACAGCATTAAAAATGGTTCTTCAGAGAGAGAGCCCTGATGTCTGATGACTACTGTTGTTGGTTCCTCTCTTGCTCATCTCTAGACCAAACAGAAACACACAGCTTCTCTGCCAAGTATTCTGCGGCGTTACAAGGCAGGCTGTACCGCACGGTGGCTTTTCCTTACACTTTTCCTTTTCGGGCTGCAGCAGAATTAACCTCTTCCTTAACTATTTTATCCATTGTTTTCATTTGGAGGATATATATTAATACCACTATATTATTTAGGACATCTAGAAGGTATACTTTTTTTAAAAATAGACTTTATTTTTTGGAGCAATTTTAGATTCATAGCAAAGTTGAACAGAAAGTACAGAGAGTTCTCATATACCTCCTGTCCCCCCAACTCGACGTCCCCCATTACCAACATCCCCGCCCCCGTGGTGCCTTTGTTACAATTGATGAACCCACACTGACACATCACGATCACCCGAAGACCATAGTTTACATTAGGGTTCCCTCTTGGGGGTGTATATTCTACGGGTTTTGACAAATGTATAATGACATGTATCTACCATTGTAGTATCACACAAAGTATTTTCACTGCCCTGAAAATCCTCTATGCTCTGCCTACTCATCCCTCCCTAACCCCTGGCAACCACTGATCCTTTATCTGTCTCCATAGATTTGTCTTTTGCAGAATGTCATGTAATTGGATAGATTCTTTAAAAATGGGGACATAATAGGATAAAAGAATTTCAAAACTTTAAGGGATCTTAGAGATTTTTCCATTCTGTGGTCTTTTCATGCTCACCTAAGTTACATATTTTTCAACAGTTTGAATAGAAACCAACTTGTTCAGTTTCGTAAGCAAAAAAGCATTTTGCACTTAAAAAAGTTAAGTTAGTAATCCTGGGAGAAGTAAAGAGAAGCATTTAAAAACAATCAAGGTGGCGGAAGTAGAAAGAAATTCTTTCTGTCCTTAGGTACTCCTTAAAGAATTTTAAAGCCAACTTTGTTTGCTATTTTGATAGCATTTAGGGAGATCTTTGGATTAAATGAAATCATATTGCTTTCAAATTGAGACAGATAATATTAAGTAGAAATGTGCTAAATTTTCTTGCAAGGTGGGACTAGAATCCACTGAGGGAAACGATGTTTGGAAAGGATAATATGCCTTAACAGTGTCATGGAGGACCCTTGTAGAGCAGCAAATGACTACATTGGCCAACCAACTGCAATGGCCAAATGGAAGTGCTTTCTTCCTTGTGCCAAACTGGCCAGCTAGTATCTTTATAAATTGGGTGGTACCACTATCAAACTCACCCAGAGTTATCTCTGGGGCTCAGGCATTTTGTGTGGGAGATGGAGTGGATGGTTGAATTACTACTATTGGCACTCAGTGATAGAACTGGAAGGCTTGATTTTGTCAGAGGATTCCCAGAGGTTACCACACTGAAATCTGTTCTTTTTTTTCAGAATCTGACATTATATCATTTTATTGATCTCTTTAAGCTCTGTACAGGTTCTTTGTCAGCAACAGTGGGGTTTTGAGTGTTCTTTCCTTTTTATTTTTCTGCAATCTGTTCAACCAAGGTTCATTTTGCAAAAACTTGTGACAGGGGGCATGCCTGAGACTAACAAACAGGCCAAGTCTTTAGGGCTGTGACACTTGGCTGTTAATAGCTTAAGAGGCTCTTGGTTATAGAAGTAAGTCATAAAGCCACAAAAGGGTTTAGCTTCTTGAGAAAGTAAAAATCTACTTACATGTTTATGAGAAAATAGAGAGAGTCATTACTCTATTAGAGCCAAGCATTAAAGCCTCAACTTCAACTAGAATGTTTCCCATAGTTTGGCAAGTTGCTTTTTAACCCGTGGCCTCCCACACTTGGAACCTGTTTTCTCTAGTTGCTCCATCACAGGCGGGCCGCTGTGTATGAATTAGAACCCAGAAGGGGAGCAGGTGGGAGCCAGGTGCCACAGGTTGCTTTTTATGGCATCTGACATGTTCCATTGACTAACTCTTGGCTGCCATGGCCCCAGCCATGTTCCTGCAGTGGGAGGGTTTGTGGAGCTCATTGATGGGCATTTCACAATGTGGCTCACCATGGCTGTAGGCCTCATATAACCTAAACTCCACGACTTTTCATTTCTTCCTGCAGAATGTGTTGTAGATGGGCTGAGAGATTTGACTAGAGACTAGTGGGTGATACTCAAATTTGCTTAAAGGGTGAATCCCTTAGGGAGCCTTCGACATTCATGTTGTTCAGAGTGCCACAAAATTAGGATATCACAGTTTCTGTCACATGGAAGTGGCCTTGCTTAACTAGCAGGAAATATATTTCTATTGTAAGTAGTGAAGGTCTTCATATCTTAAAATGTGACATTTAAAAATTTTTTGAGGAATCATATTTCTAAAATTTTATTTATATACAGTTTATATAGTATTTATGTGTGTGTGTGTGTGTGTGTGTGTATGTATTTGTGTGTGTATATTGTTTGACTGTATGTTACCTTAAGTCCTTGTTTGGCCATATGGTGGTAGGCACAAAGGTTTGGAGAAATTAATGGAAGCGTCAACTTAAAGAAGAGTATATGTTACATATATGTATGTTTTTTCCTTCTGAGAATTGGCAAAAGGTCTCCATTGTTTGATTTTCATGGTGAGGCAACTTGGACCTAGTCCTGAATATCTTGAAGGATGATAGTTGGAAACATTTGGAACCAAAATGTAGGGAAAACCCAGAGAAATCTTGTTATCCTGCCAGAGGCCTGAGTGACCCTTATTCATTCATTCTCTTTCAAGGTTTTTTTGCAAATGCTTTCACTACAGTGAGTTTAATCTATTTCTGTTGTTAGGTCTAGATGTCTGTCCATCTTTGGAGGTACTTTGGGAAATGATTGTATATCAAATGAACATGTTATATGCCTGTTCACAGGATGTCTCATGCTTTATTTTCTCTAGAAAAAAATGTAGACATTTCAGGCTGGGCGAGGTGGCTCACGCCTGTAATCCTAGCACTCTGGGAGGCCGAGGCGGGCGGATTGCCCATGGTCAGGAGTTCGAAACCAGCCTGAGCAAGAGTGAGACCCCGTCTCTACTAAAAAAAAAAAAAAGAAAGAAATTAATTGGCCAACTAAAAATATATAGAAAAAATTAGCCGGGCATGGTGGTGCATGCCTGTAGTCCCAGCAACTCAGGAGGCTGAGGCAGGAGGATCGCTTGAGGCCAGGAGTTTGAGGTTGCTGTGAGCTAGGCTGATGCCACGGCACTCTAGCCCAGGCAACACAGTGAGACTCTGTCTCAAAAAAAAAAAAAAAAAAGCAGACATTTCAATATTATAAATTCTTTGAAAGGAATTTTCCCCCCTAAAAGGCTTTAGCTTACCCATACCCTTCAATCTGGCAAAGAGACAATGTCCTGGACCTTTTTCATTTTCTTCTTGGCAAAATGAGAGTCATTTAGCTTAACTAAAACTGGAAAACCATTGTCAGCCCTTGTATAAGGCATCACTTCCAGGTAATTTACATCACATTTCTTTTTTTGAGCCTGGTAATTTCCAAAGCCAGCAATGGGGAGTAAAGTACCTCTTGAATCTATCAGCAGATATGTTTGGAAAATGAGGAAATGATGTTGCTAACTGTATTTTGGCAGATAATGTAATGGAGAATAGTTTGACTACTATTTCCTCTATTAAAGGAATATAGGCAAACATTTTTCCTTGGAATTGAAAATGTATGTGATATATTACCCTAAAAGCCTCCTAGTAATTTAAAACTGCTACTTTCTTGTTTATAACTTTACCTCATTTTCTTCCCAGCAGTGGAAGGGAAGTTTAAATCTCATTTAAATCTACAGTGAACTTTTCATATTATGAGGCCTGTTGGTAGGTGCTAGTGTCAGTGAAATCAGTTCTATCTAAAACTGCGTGAAATGATTCTGGCGTAAATATGGCAACTACAATGTCTACCATGTTTTCCAACTAAGTTTGTTTACTTGGAGGCTTTGGAGAAAGAAGATGGAAAGGCTTGTTGAGGAGCAGTTGCTGATGATGTTTGTGCATCTAGGATGCTGGACTGAGAAGTTCATAGTAACAGGCTGGTGTGAGGTGGGCAGCAATGTGTATTTAAGTGTCTGAGGATGACTCTGGCACAGTTGAGAGAGTTCCTGCCCAGGCTGTTTAAGTAGTTCTGATGTGTCATAGTGAGGACCTAGGGGTCTATGGCAGGCCTGAGGGCCCCCCTGGGATGTGGAGAGGTGAAACAGAGAGGACACATGTTGTTAGGAATTTTAGAAGGTTGGGTGGAAAAGAATTGAGCCAGCCCAACTTTTTACCTTTTTGACATTTGGAGGAGGTGAATATGAACCATTTGAAAGGGATTGAACAATAACTGGTATAGATGGTGGCTAATACTGTGCAAGTAGGTGAGTACTTCCACTGAGAGGAGAAGACAGAGGGATGGTCAGGAAAGGGACTACCAACTTTGGTAGGTGGAGAATATACCACAGGACTCTGCTTTTATGAATTAAAAATATAGCATCTTCTACATTATTACTTGGCAAGTTAACTGGTGGTATTTTATATATGTTTGGAAACTTTTAAAAAATAAATTTTTTAGAAGGAAAGAAAACATCATAGGAATGCTTTTCTAGAAGAGTATTTTTGTATCAGCTTCTAAGCTTCACTTAGATTCTCCCCAACCCACAAGATAGGCTAGTTTCTCTCGCCAGCACATGGAGACTGGTGAGGGAAGTCGATGACCACTGTCTCGGGATTTGTTACCCTTGTCCAACACAGGACAAGTGACACCATACTGTATTGGTTAAAATTTATTATAGTGAGGCCTGTTAAATTTTAAAAAGGCCATTATGATGAAATCCTCTAGGGACAAACAAAATGGAATGCAATCCATTTTTTGACCAATAAATATTTATTGAGTCCTGTAAAACTTTATACCAGTCTTTGGGCAGAGCCTCTGGATACATCTTTTAATACTCGTTCCACTGAAATTTCAGTATTAATCTCCATGTTTTTATGTAAAGCAATTCAAGTAAAACATTAATAAACAATTGCTAGCATGAAATGACTTTAAGTATAGCAAAAATTTTAATGTTTTCTTACAAAATAATTATATTCTTAATAGAAGCACAACTGTTGAAAGTGTCACAAATCAAGTACCTGAGTGACAACAATGAGCAAATAAATACATATTTTGATAATTTAAGAGGATAGTGTTTTACAAAAATTTAATGAAGTAATGAAATCATTGGGGGCCCTGTTACTAAAGTGGATTTTAAAATTTACATTTTCCCTCATTTTTTTAAACTTATTTTTTGTTTGCATATATATTGGGGGTACAAAGTACAATTTTGCTAGATTGATATATTGCATTGTGGTGGAGTCAGGGCTTTCGGTGCATCCATCACTGGAGCAATGCACACTGTACTCAAGCTACCTCCCATCATCCACTTTTTCCCTCTTGCAACCATATTTGCAGCAACAGAGGATCAATAAGGGGGGAAGTAAAGCTTGGGGACCACATTAGGCTTGAGTAGGTCAGGACAATGTCTGATGAGGGGTTCGGAGTTTGGTATGGAGGGTTTTCTAATATTGCACTGTTTTAAAGAGTAGCTCAATATTTTATTATTTAACTAGACAGCTGATACCAGATAGGGAGGGGCTGTATAGAAGAGTTAACACTGTTAATCTCTCTCTCTTTTCCCCTTTTGCAGCATCTATCTATGATGTGCTGATCCCCAGTTCACTGAAATATAGGGAGCATTATTGTTATCTTAGAGACGAGGTCTCGCTCTGTCACCCAGGCTGGAGCACAGTGGCGTGATCACTGCTCATGCCACCTTGAACTCCAGGGTTCAGGCTATTCTCCTGCCTCAGTCTCCCAAATAGCTGGGACTGCAGGCATGTGCCACCATGCCCAGCTAATTTTTAAAAAGTAAAAAAAAAATTTTTGTAGAGATAGGGTTGCCTAGGCTGATCTCGAACTCCTGGGCTCAAGCTATCCTCCTGCCTCAGCCTCCCGAAGTGCTGTTATTACAGGCGTGAGCCACCATGCCCAGCTGGGAACATCATTGTTGGAAATATTTTTATGAGGCGTATTGCAGCTTCTCCATGCTTTTTGTTCTTATGCCACCTTACGTTGTAAGTCTAGAGAGACAATGTTGCAAAGAGAACCAGGACTTAAGAATTTAACGTAAAGAGCATTCTAGTAGTGAAATACTGTTTTTTAAAATAAAGAAAAACAAAATCTTAGCAGGAGAGGCTTAGGTAGATGTTAATAGTAGTGAGATGGAATAAGGTCAGGGGAAAAGACTATGTTAGGAATTCATTGGTAACATGTGGCTTCAGTTGGTAAAATTCATGTGTTCGTTAGTGATGGGCCAACATGGGTTAGCTGGGTTTATCAAGTGGTAATGATATCCCTTGGCAGCTTTTACTTAAAACAATTTAAAAAATTTTTTTCTGTGTGCGGAGACAAAGTCTCGCTATGTCGCCCAAGCTGGTCTTGAACTCTAGGCCTCAAGTGATCCTTCTGCCTTGGCCTCCCAAAGTGCTGGGATTACAGGGATACGCCACCACACCCAGCCAGCAGCTTTTACTTTTTCACCAGTCAAATTCAGTAGTACCATTCCTAGCGCACCAAAATGTCATCAGTGAGGCTTATTAAGAGCAAGACTGCCGTCCAGCAGTTGCTCAAGGGTTACACGCTCCGCCCCTCTATCTCCACATAATTTGTCCTGACAAATCTTAAACCACAGAGTCAGCTCGAGATCTCTGTGTTTCTCTGTTAAGTTGGTGGTTCCAGCACAGGTAACTGGAAACAGATGTGCTGAGCGAAAACGCCACGATTTTTCTCGTTGCACTCTTGGTGATTTGGGGGTGGGGGAGTGAAACTGCCTTTTACAAACCTTTTCTGCTTTTGTTACATGCACAGTTTCCTGATCTCAGCGGTATTTGCGCATGTTCTCTCCAGATGCTTTCTAGTTTCTGGTAGGGATCTCCTCGGACTTCTGTGGAGAGGGGCCGCGGCCTCCTCCTCCTTTGTGCTGATCTTTCTCCTGTTGCCCGTTTCCTGTCTGCAGACTGCGCAGGGCCCTGCGGGACCCAAGGTGATTTTTTTTGACCTAGCAATCACCTCTTAGGATTTCTCTGTGAAATGCTCATTAAGCGTATTCGACAGCCCTAGGGACAGAGTGAGTTGGCAGTCCTGTCACATGCCTGGGCTCAAAGAGAGGGCAGTGACTGGACAGAAAGAAAGAGAAATAGGGTGGTTTAAAGACAGAAGCGTCTGAGAAATCCTAAGTCCCAGGGAGGACCAAATTCTTACAGGGATGATGGCTGAAGAATGATGGCAGCAAGGCTTTATAAGCATTCACTGCGTGAGGCCAACAGCGGGGAAGCTGGGACAAGACATTGCGCCCAGGAGGGTCACAGTCCAACTGGCGGCTGCAGGGGGGATATGGAAATAAGCACAAGGCAGGGCAGTCAATGGACGGTGCCAGCTGAGGACGCCCGTGGGAATCAGGGGAGAGAGCTTCTGGGCAGGCAGTTTCCGGAAAAGCGGCGGCTTTTTGCAGGACGTGGGATTTGAGCCGGGTTTAAATGCCTCCTGGCAGCACCAACTGGGAAGAGGGCATTTGGGGGCGGAGGTCAGCAAAGGAAGGGAGAAAAAGGAAGCCCTGCAGAGCGTCTCCAGGAACAGGGAGGCGAGCGGCGTGGCCGGAGGGTTCATGCAGGCAAGTGGGAGATTGGAGGGGGGAGAATGGACAGCACCCGAGAACCCGCTCAGGAGCCCGGGGTTCATCTTGTGACCGTGGGGACCCAAGGAAGGCTTTCGATCAGGGGTTGCGATGTGTGCAAAGTAGTGTTTTAGGACAAGTAGTCTAACCATGTAGAGAATCAATGGCTTATTTACTGCCTGGACTTTGTGATACTGTTTCTCAGGCCATCTTCCAGTTAGAGATGACTTTTTATTGGGCACAGGTGGGCTCCTGGCACTGTGTTAGGAACCGACGCTCACAGAGTTGTTAGTTAGGATAGGGAAACAGTCTATCACCGGCTTCTCTTAAATCCTCAGGGGCAATATTTCAGCAGTCTTTGAAATGCAGGCTGAGTGATGGATATGGGATCGACTCTTAAATACAGCACTGTTAAGCCCAGGCCTGCAATCATGTGGTTATGAAATATTACCCAGCCTGAAAGCATAAAAAAAAAAAAAACTCTCTTAGTCTGACCTACTCACAACACACGATATGGGAACCTAACCTTTGAAGGGATGTGGAAAAACTGGAGGACTGCTGACTGCACGAAATGCAAATGAGAATTCCATGTGCAGGGATTCTTCTTTCAGCTTTTGGTTATTTTCTTCTCTTGAATCTTTGCTCCGGGCCATACCACCTGTTTCTGCTCCAAATGTTTCCAAGGCCAAAGGTCTCTGCCTTGGAGACTTGAGGCACTTGCTTGCTCGTGACCTGAGAGAAGAGAAAAGGATGGAGGGGAAGAGAAGGTGGGCAGAGGGATCTTTTGGTCTTTTTGTCTAATAACAGCTGGGGCCACATGGCCTATGACATAGGGGTAAGGAGCCTCCATCTTTCCCTTTGTGGGGATAAAAATAAGTTGTGTATCTACCTGAATGCACATTCAGGATGCAGAATAAAAAACAGAATATGATGCATTTCATCTTTATTTCTACTCATTGTTGACTATTTCTGTATTAGAACACAGAAGCTTGGCACTTTGTAATTTAACAGCTAGTTAAACACCACTTAACCCCTTAGCACTTGCCAATTGCTTTTCTTCCCAGCATATTTCCATCCCCACCCTCCCTGCCAATACTGTCCTGATTGCTGTAGTCACTCACTATTAGGCTAATTTGCTGCCCTGGGAGACACTGTTAAGATGGCTCTCTGATTAGGTGGGAATTGATTAAGCGGAAACTGCTTCATTCTGTCGCTAGATCTGTGGAAGCAACGAGAGAGCTCCTAATTCTGAGCCTCCTTCCATTTTGCTGTTGTCTCAATTAAGTGACTTTCTATGGTTCGTGGCTCGTTAGCATCCGGGAGTCCTGAATGTCTGTTCTCATCCTACAGTCTTTGTAGCCATATGTGCATGATATCTGCTCAGAATTCCACACAATCCTGATGATTTCCTGTTGTCATTCTGAATGCTGGTGACAGTGCTAATAGCAAGATGGGAGCGAAGCTTTGGTTAGAAATCATACTTCTTGAAATTCCTTGAGACCTCTCCCATACCCCACCCTCCACCTCCCCCTTCCCTCTGGTCCAAGTCCTGAGTGTTAGCTGGATGGTTAAGACCTGTCCCCTGGGACTGAGGACCTGACTTTGAGGACTTCAGTGAAGTTACTTGGTTTCTTTAGGCCTCACTATCTTCTTCTGAATGGCAGGAATAGTATTTATCCCAGAGTGAGTTTTTATGGGGCTAATATAGCTAAAGGCTTCTGCAGTAATGCTCTCGTTGTTTTCTGGATTTTGACCCAATGAGCCCTCTGTAAGGCACCTCTTCTGGGTCAGCTTCTCCCTTTCCTGAATCCCAAAGAGATAGTACTTTGGTGGCATCTCTTTCTGGCATTTAACGATTATGTGCCATTTACTTTCCCCTTTTAGACTGTGAGCACCTCTAGGCTAGGGAATGGCTTGGGGCACCCTGTCTCTGCATACCTGTGTGTACCATGCCTGGATGGGCATCAGAATCACCTGGGAAGCTTTGAAAAAAAAAAACAGAGTCCTGAATTCTAGCCCCAGAGAACATCCTTGTGAGTCTGGTTGGAACCTGGGAACCTGGATTTTTTCATGGATGCCACAGGTGTTTCTGCTGTGGGTGGGCCTCAGACCCTAGTGTTAGAATGAATTCTGTAAGTCAGTGGTTTCCAAACCTATCAAACCCAACGTCCCCTTTAATATATTTTGTAACATCCTCTTTACTTCCTGAAATGAAACTCATAGATAATGGGAGGCACATACAATATTTTTTAAAAAGCCCATAAAACTCTAACTGTAATATAAAGGGGAAATAACATGGAAATAATTTATAATAAAGTAACACTTATTTCAATATGTGCACAGCTATATTGAAGACATAAGGAAATAGTTATATTTTTGCTCTTATAATAAATTAGTTTGGATTTATGAAATATTCAGCTGAATAGTATCAATTATATATTAGTACTCTTATATATAACTTTAGAGTATAAGGGCTAAATAAGTCTTTTCCTGTATGTCACTAAGAATATGACAACTATAAATGTAGGCCAATATAGGAGTGTTATAGAGATGACTCATTAATCATGAATGACATTGCTGTAAGAGTCATGATTTTTGGAGATGGTAAAAAAACTCTTTGAAAGAGTAAAGTTCTGAAAAAAAATACAGTACATCCTTCCTTTGATTTATAGGGTAATCAAATTCCTAAAAAATTTAGTATATTTAAAACCAAAGAAAATATTTTTGTGAAATGCAGAGTTAAGATCTAGACTCAGATAATTATATAAACCTTTTTTCTCTCCTGTGAAAGTCATGTGGGATGTGGGACAACCTGTCATCAAGAGGAATTTCTGGAGCATCTTAGGACTCTAGCAATCCTATGTTCCCTTCCCCAAATGCCAGTGGAGGCCCCCAATCATCGTAACAACCGGAAGCCCCCTACCCAGTTCCGAAGCCCCTCGGGGCAGGGCCGCCCCACTGAGAACCGCTGCTGTGGAGAAAGACTGATGTGCCAATAATCAGCACACAGCCCCCAGCAGGTTGCCTCCAACACAGGTGTTCTGCACATATTTGGTAAATAAAGAATAAACTATCAGACTTTGAATACTTGGGATAAATGGCACATATGCCAAAAGGAGTTTATGAGTGTGATTTTTTTTTTTCTCTAAACCAGGATTGGCTTTTGTTCTTCGTCACATTATAGAAACCGTGGGGTACTATGAACTGAAAAGGGCTTTGTTGCAGGTTGGGTTCTCTAGAAGCAGATGCTGAGATGGAATTTGGGGTGCAAGATGCTCATCAGGGACCAACACCCAGGAAGGGAAGAAGCAGGATTGGGAGAGGAAGAAGGTGAAAAGGCACCAGCCAACCTGGCAGGAAGCCCTGGAGTGAGTGTTTGCAGTCACGGGCTAGAATGGCTGGGCCTTTGCATCCGTGCCTCTCAGTCACCAGACTCAGGTTGTCACAAGCAGGGCAGGAAGGGTGTGCTCTCAGGCGAGGCGGCTGTCTGCAGCTGAGGCAGGTGCTGAAGGAGCTGGCAGCTGGAGGCAGTGTGCTCACCGTGCTCCCCACAGCTGGGCAGCCAGTGCTTCCTTGAAGGGAGATCTGGGCTGTTCATCTCGGTGACCACAGGCTTTCATATACATCCTCACTTGCGCCTGACAGCAACGCTGGGAGATAGGTGTAGTTATCATTCCCATTTTACAGGTGAGGAAACTGAAGCTTAGAGAATTTTCACTGACTTCCCCTGTTTACATACCTAACTAGTGTCTCAGTGAGAACACGAACCCAGGCCTTTCAAATTTCAGGTGCCCACATGGGCTTGATGATTCTCATTCATTCATTCATTCATTCATTCATTCTTTCATTCATTCATTCATTCACTCACTCACTGGTATTTGGTTGGTGTGAGGTGTATGCCCCATGCTACAGTGAGAGAACTGAGCTGCTAAAGCCTGTCTCATTCATACTGGGTTTTTTTTTGTGCTCGGTTGAGTAGCTTACAGGTAGATTAGCATGAGGTGGAAATATCTGAGTCCTTTTATTTACAGCTTTTATCGCTTGATCAGCTTAAGGAATTAATTTTTAAAATCTTTGAAGTGCCCAAGAACTGCTTGTTTATGATAAGATTTTTTCTTTTATTGGTTGCATCTAACACAGACAAAGACATTTGACTTAGGGCCCCTTGCAAAGAGTGCCTTGGACCTCCAAGACAGCACCGCACAGGCCCCAGCCAACTGGTGTTTGTGGGCGACCCAGCCGCAGCTGCTGCGGGAATCTGACACACGCCCGGTGAAGCAGGTGCTGCCAGGCGCTGGCCTATTCCGAATCCTGCACCCTCTTCCCCTCTCTTTACTGGACAGCTTCATTTTGGATGCTCAGTGGCCCACCGAAAAGGCTTTCAAACCGTTCCTAGGTGCCCCAGGGGAAACTGCTGTCTTTAATCAAAGACAATGTGTTTCTGCTACTGTGTATTAGAATCATTTTGGCTTTTTAACAAATCACATGGGAAATGACTGTGAGGCTCTGAGGCTAGCATAGGTGAGTCCAGTGGAACTTTTAGAATTGTGAGCCTTACTAACTCTGGCAGATGAAATAAACACCACATAAGCATCGCTCTTTGTATAATTTTAAAAATATTTTTGGGACCAGAATTCTTTTAAAATAAACAATTAAAAATATTACAAAATATGTGCTAACTGTAGAAATGAAATCTCCTGTCCCTGTCAGGGCTGCCACGCCTTTGAATCATCAGTATGAATAGTTGTATGTGTTTCTGCCTTACTGTTCTCTGTGCTTATTTGAACATACATAAATATATTGCTCACACATTATTTTCTCCCTTTTCAATGAAAACATGGCACTAGATATGGGTATGTTATAAATTGATGTGTCCATAAAACAATGGATTATGGACATCCCCCCCCAAGGTTAATACGTAGCTTCATAATATTTTATAGTATGGCTGTATGAGGATTTATTCAATCATTTTCCCTATGGATGGCATTCAGCTTGTTTCCAGCTTTTGTTATTAAAATGGTGCTGCTCCTGCAGCAGGAACCTGGGAGCTGAGGTGGGTAGGGAGACAAACAAGGGAGAGATGCTCCCAGCTATCCAGAACTTGACATTATAGTATAGGAGTTCATATAAACAGATAAAGCAGTTAGTAAAATAGGAGATAGCAGTTAGAGATAAGGACTATGAGAAAGAAAAAGCAACATGTTCTGGAGTAGAGGAAAGGCCTCTTTAAGGAGGCAAATTTAAGCTGAGACCACATGACTGGAGGAAACAGCCGGCCCCTCGGATATACCCTTTTGGACACCTGCAATAAGAACATTCCAGGTGAGGGAGGCCGGATTCTCATCCTGGGGCCACTCGCCATTGGAGTCTGCCAGATTGCCTTTTGCAAGAGTTGTCATAAAGCACTCCCCACCCAGCAGTGTCTCAGAGGCATTTTCTCTGCACCATCCTTAGCTGTAGGTGTTAATAAGCTTTAAAAATTTTGCCAATCTGATATGCGAGAAATGGATATTTCCCAGACACCTTTTTTATATGTTCATTGACCTTTTGCACCTTTCTGTTCCTTGAATTGCTTATTCATTTACTTTGCCACTAAAAAAAATTTGGGTTAACTGTGCTCCTCTGACGAGTTTGTAGGAGCCCTTTGTCTGTCAGAGTCTGTTGTCTCTTATATAGGGTTCTGGTGAGGACCCTTTTCCCCTTGCAGACTGCACACTTCTTGCAGATCTCACATAATGGAAGGGGCCAGGTAGCTCTCTGGGGTCTCTTTTATAAGGGCACTAGTCCCATTCATGAGGTTGGAGCCCTTATGACATAATCACCTCTCAAAGATCCCTACCTGCTACATGTGAATTTTTGGGGGAAGGGACATAAAGTTTTGGGAGGGACATAAAACACTCAGACTACAGCACCTCACTAAGAGAGTTTTTTTTTTTTTTTGGAGACAGGGCTGTGTCATCCAGGCTAGAGTGCAGTAAGAGAGTATTTTAAAACTCTCATTTGCAATTCATTAGTGGGTTGTGAATTTAATAG
Source organism: Microcebus murinus (assembly GCF_040939455.1). Taxonomy (NCBI): domain Eukaryota; kingdom Metazoa; phylum Chordata; class Mammalia; order Primates; family Cheirogaleidae; genus Microcebus; species Microcebus murinus. The sequence continues at coordinate 71,112,880 of NC_134111.1, read as the reverse complement.
GCTATGATAAAATGGAACCAGGAATATAATTTTATATCACATGTAGTAAGGTAATGTCTTAGTCTGTTTGGGCTCCTTTAACAAAATACCTGAGACTGGATCATTTATAAACAACAGAAATTTATTGCTTGCAGTTCTGTAGGCTGGAAAGTTCAAGACCAAGGCACCAGCAGATTCAGTGTCTGGTGAGGGCCTGCTCTCTGCTTCGGAGCTGGCTCCTTACTGCTGAGTGCTCACAGTGGTGGAGGGGGTGGGCAGTTTCCCTCAGGCTTCTTTTATAAGGATACTAATCCCATTCCTGAAGGTTCTTCCCTTAGGACCTAATCATCTCTTAAATGCTCAAACTCTTAATGTCTAATGCTAATGTTTCATATGAATTAGGTTGGGGGGTGGGGTGGGACAGACATTCAGGTTATAGCAGGTAGATATCCTTTCATGAAACTTTTGTTAAAGCTGTGCATTCAGTCAGGACCAGCCTCATACTTTGTGGGATCTAATGCAAAACGAAAATGAAAACACTTGTTGAAAAATTCTTGAGAATTTCAAGGTGGCCACAGCAGAGCATTTAACTGAGAATGGGACCCTTCTGGGCACAGGGTCCTCTGCAGCCACACAGCCCATAGAGCCAGCCCTAGTGCATGGATGTGTATGACCTGGGTTGAGACATAAGGTTATTTTCTAAAGCCACTGTTCAGAGTATGCCAAGATCCACAAGAAGGGGTGGCTGGTTCCAAACCGTGTGCTTTCAGCCACTCCTTGCTCTGTTCCCCTGCACCTTGCCGGCCGGCTCCACCCATTCCGTTCTACTTGCCTGCGCCCACTTTCTGCCGTGTTGGTGCCCGGTTGGCTTTGCCCGGTTGACTTTGCCCGGCTCCAGGTTCCCCTTTCCCTGGCTTAGCAAGTCTGGAAACACCTGGGGGGCCCTTGGGGAATGGCTTGGGCACAGCTTACAACTAAATGCTAAGATTTCTTTTACCTCCAACCTAGAGGTCTCTCCTCTGCATTTAGTGTGCTATTTATTACTTCTTAGAAATTTCACTGGATGTCCCTTAAGGGCTTCAGACTCATTTTCTACCTTCCCTTTCCATCCCCCTCCCTCTTGTTCTTACTCCTGTATTCATCATGTCAGTTGGTGCCACTAATGTTTACCCAGTTGTCCAAGCTTAAAACTGTGGGGCTTGTTCTTTATTCTTCCCCACCTCCTCAGATCCCACGAGTTGCCAAGTCTTGTTGGTTTGGCCTCCTACATAATTGTTTTAGAATCTGTTCTCTCTTCCCCGAGTATAGCGTGGAGACTATACTGACTTCTTGGCGGGACATGCAAGGTGTTCACTTTGGTCCTCATCTGTATTCTCATCCACAACTCCTGGTCCCCTCTCCCCACAAACCCTGCTGCAGCCACACATCTGTTCCCCCAAGTTCTTGGGTTTCTCAACTGGGAGCAATAGCATCCCCTTCATCTCTGAGGACATTTGGAAATGTGGGGGACATTAGGTGTCATAATGATTGGGAGCTCCTGCCAGCAATTAGTGGGTGGCATCTGAGAGGGCAAGTATCTTGCAGTGTGTGGGATGGTCTTTCAGACATGGAAGTGTCCCACCCAGAACGCAGGTAGCTATCCTGCTAAGAAATAGAACGTGTTGTTTCATGCCTCTGTCCTTTGCTATCCCCTTTGTCTGGGATGTCCTTCTTCAACCTTGTCTCCCTGGGGGAACTCCTACATATTTTTTGAGTCCCAGCTTGAAAATGCCACCTTCTCTCTGAAGCCCCTTGCGCCCTTTTTTCACACTGAGGTTAATTTGTTCCCCCACTTTGTTCCAGGGTTCTTGTACCTTCAGGGGGTCACTTTGAGTGTGTCTTTCCCTGCAGAAGAGCTGATCTTATTCAGCTTTGTACTCCCTGCACCTAGCATGGTGTGACAGGTAGAGAGTGGCCAATGAGCTAAAGAGGGTGGCATGTCTGAGATAAATGACACCGATAGTTTTTCAGCTGTGCAGCTCTTGGATTAGGCTTTCCTTGTTATACTTGAATTCTTTCTTCTCCTTCCTCCCCTCACCCGCCGCCTTTTCCTTTCTCAATTGCAGCCTCCCTAATGCTGGCATGCGCTTCTCCATTACTCCAGATTGGCTATCTTCCATGGTTCCAGTCATCTGCAGTTCCTCGAGGCATCTAAGAATTGAAATAGATCTTGGCCATCTTTGCTCCCGAGGTGTGATTGCAGTAGTTACAGCTCCCGTTTCCAAGGCAACAGCCTTCTGGTTATGAGTAGAGTGCTTTTCTCAGTGCATCTCCATTAGGAGAGCGGAGTCTTACTGCTCGCATCTCCATATTCAAACTTTCCTTGCTTTATTGCTTATTTATAAAAGGCCAGTTTACATTGGAACAGGGCAGAGATAAAATATGACTCTGCTCTGGCAGTTGAAAAACTTTACTGAAGCATGCTATACATCCAGAAGACAGCACATATAATAAGTATATATCTTCATAAACACATTGTGTAAGTAGCACCCAGATCAAGAAATAGCACATTACCAGTACCCCAAAGCTTAATGGTTTTTCATGGACATGTTGGATTTTTTTTCTAATATGCATTTCTTGTTTTATCTGAGAATCGCATTTCTTTCCCAAACTGGTCTTAAGCTAAGATTCCTCGAGATAGGTCCTGATTGAAGACCCCTGGGCAATCAATACACAGATTAGATAGGTAGATTTAGATCATTACTATTTAAAATACCATTGAAAAATGCCATTCCCATGTTAGGGAGGTGTCCTGTGGATCCTCCAGTCTGATGGAGTCTCCACTGTGTTGTTTGAACGCAGGGCATGCCGGGATGGCCTTAGTCCAGGCTATTCCTCAAGGCCCTGTAAATCTATGCATGCAAACACATGGTCCTCTCCCTACCCCGTCCCCCCCCCTGCCTTTTTTCTTAAAACCACTGCTTCCTGTGTATCAGTTGGTGCAAGTAGGGATTTTGGAATCAGATTATTCCAGAGCGAATCCCACCTCTGTCAACTGCACTGTGTAACTAGATACAGTTCCTTTCACCTCTCTGGGTCTTAATTTCCTCACCTATAATACATACTTCTCTTGCAGACTTAAAGTGAGGAATAAATGAGATAATGAATGTGAAAAATACTAGCATTGTGCTTGGTTCACAGAAAGTCACAATAAATGATAGTTTCTCTCTTTTCTCACCTAGAGTTGAAAATTGCCAGAGCCTTCATCACATTGTTTCTGGATTCCCCTTTTGTCCCCTACGTGATCTCTTTGCCTTCTACTTCCTCCCCTCCTCCCCCGTTCATCTCGAATGCTGGTCCCTCCAGATTAGCTTCCTCAGCCACTACTTCCACCTTCGCTATTCCCTTCTCCAAAAGATGAATAGATTTTCATGGCACATGCGCTAAGGCCTGGCGTGGAAGGGCTTCCTGGGTTGGCTGCAAAGCTTCTGGCTTATCCTGCTGAGCTGCGTCTCCAGCTGGCCATTTGTCTCCTTGGTGTGCCTGTGCACTCACCTAGCAGCCAGGCTCTCTCACTGCTTAGCCATGCGGGCATTTCAGACACACAGACCCCCTCGCTCGTCTTGCTGTGATGCCCTTAGACCATGGTGGAGGAGGTAGTTGGCTCCCTCTGCCCTTCTCTTCCTGTCATAAAGCCTGTGCTGGCTCCTCAGCCTCGCCACTATCTGAGACATTCGACCCCTCTCCGGAGAGCTCATTCTGGCTCTGAGGATTTAAGGAGCACCAACCCAACCCTGGGACTCTGTGTCCAGTCTGGTGCTTTGTGCTCCATATCGGGAAATTGGGCTCTGGCTTTGTTCCCAAGTTGTCCTTCCTACCTGGCCCCTGATTCTGGTGACTCTCTCAGTTCCTGCCTTGGGGGCTCTCCTGGGCCCCCACAACCTCTGGAACGGCTCTCTCACTCAGAAACTCGGCACAGGCAGGCAGCCCTACCTGTGTTCCTGGTGCCTTGTCTTGGACACCCATACTCTGGCCCTGGCCAGCTGCTTACTTAGATAACTAGTTATAATAGAACTATAATGGAACTAAGATAACTTAGTTCCCAGGGGCCATACTTCTAATGGACTAATCGCCTCTTAGCCCCAGGGCCTGTCATCTCAGCGAGTTTATTCTCTACACTCTCTTGGAACGTGGCCCTCTGGCCTCTGAACTGTCCAGAACACAGTGGAGAATCAGGAAGCATTAGAAACACAGTTATGATCAGCCAAAAATAGGCCTTGCAAACTCTAAAAATCACATTCTTTATTCTTAGGAGTAAGCCTCAGGCCATCACTTACAGCCCTGTGCTCTTACTTTAGACACAAGGCTGATAAGTTGTGGCTAATTGGCTTTTAAGTGCACCATAAATCAGAAACAGCCAATTACAGGCAGTACTTTTACAATAGGGAAAAGAGAGAAATGACAACCTAATAGAAAGGGAAGGGTGGGAAAAGTGATAAACCCATAGAGGAGCTGAAAAATTACACACAAAAAAAATCTGGAGTGATTTAGTATTTTAAAAGACACCAAGAGCCTTTTTGAAATATAGGATGTTCACAATGCTGACCCTCAGCCATCTGCAAAATGTGTGATTAAGGTCTTTATAATCTTTTCAAGAAGGCAAGGAAGAGTGCTACTCTACATTTTAAGATTTCTAACTAAAATGGCAAAATAAAAAGCATTTCCACATTCAGGCTACACCTTCATTGATCCATTCATCTAATAGTTATTGAATGCCTACTCTACCCCAGGCGTTGTTCTAGGTGTTGAGAATATATTAGGGAGCAAAACAGACAAAAATCTCTGCTCTTTTGGAGATTAATCTAGAAGACTAGAATAAGTAATTCTCCATGACCTGAGAGGGTCAAGATTTTTCCCTTTATTATTTTTAATAGACTATATAGGAAGCTTTTCTATGCTGTGAATAGATTAAATGAAAGAGATTATTTCTAAGACTTTCAAAACTGACTCTATGAATGTCATCCACCATAATGAACGTCTCTGAGGAGCTTGCCTTACTTTGGCTTTTTGCTTTTCATCATAGCAGCAAGCAGGAAGTGTGGTTTGCTTTTTGCTAGTGGAGACATGGCAGAATAGAAAGGTGTAGTAACTTGCCTGAGGTTATACCCGGGTTAGTGACACTCTTGAATTCCCATACCTGAAGATTTCTCATTTACAAGTTCAAGTCCCTTTGTTAGGGACTGCTATTTTTTTTAATTCATTTTGTATAAAGAAAAAGCTCAAATGTTAAATATAAAAGGTAAAAATAGAATGATTTAATGTTTATGTAATCAGTCCTAAAATGAATTCCTCATCCGTGGACTTGAGACTTGCTTGTATATTAGTGGCTTAACCGGTTCTCTTAAGGATGTGATTTCAACTGTAATTTTCCATTTTTTCTCCTTTTTCTCTGGCATACTTATAGAAAGCTCTTAGCTGTTATTTGAGGCTTTCTAAAAATTATCAAAATGAAATAGCTGCTGAGCTTTTATTTTGGTCCTTAATCAGAAAGGACTGGAAATGATGGTGTTTGGTGGAGAATTCTTTAGATAGTCACCTCCAGGTGATCCTCTGAAAGACTGTGGGTTCAGCCTGGCCAGGTAGCTAGCACCCCTGAGATAGCTTCCATTCGTCTGAGCCATCACTTTGCCATTAAAGCACAAAGCCTTCATGTATGGCTTTCTACTTACCTGGTATACAGTTTGTGACTTTCTGCTTGGAGAGTGAGCATTTGATTTATTATTTTTTACTGAAGGTAATTTTTCTATAGGGATATGTCATATGCTTTAAATTTTAGCCCTTGGAAGATATGATAAAACACTTTTACTACTGGATTTCAATTTGTGAAGACATAGGTTGCTCAGATTGGAACTCTTATGTTATACTGCTAATAAGGCCAAAGAGTTGAAATATTATAAAAACCCTTTCTTTTATCTTTTTAATGTTATGGAATTCTGTGCTCTTTCAAGTGCTAAAGGAAAGTGACACCCATTGGTTTGTGGTATTTTTGTGGCAATATTTAATATGCTGTGGTCATAAATGGTCTCAATTATAATATTCTCTGCATATGAGAAATCCTACACTTAGGAGTTAAAGAATCACAAAACAAAACACTCAGTCATTTTTATTAGACAAGGCTGAGGCAGTAAAGGAAAAAAAAAAAAAAGCCCAAGCTTTCATTTTTAAAAAGCTTTTACTTAAGGAAATGCATTAGCATTTCTCTGACTAAAATAAGAAAAAACTACCTGGCATGTGGAATGGGTTAGTGATGTGTTTGCTGTTATTTGGATTTTTGGCTAGAATGTGATTGGGGGTTGGTGTTGGGCAGAGTGTTCTGTGAAGACTGAATCCTGCAGGAAGCTCATGGGCATTCTCAGGGTGCCCAAGATGTTTTGGCTGCTGACTCTTCCATCATTCTTGTCAGGGAGCCAATTATCATTTTCATTTTGTAAATGGCAATGGCGATTATAAAATTGAGAAAGTTTAGTGTCTTTTAAAAGTAAGCTGTGTGATTTTTGAAGAACCTATGAAATCCAACCTGGTAACATTGACCTAGTATTTAGTCCATTTTGTCCAGATGTGGAGTCAAGGGTTTTGAATTATTGAATTTGAAAAATGTTATTTTCTCATCATTCTCAGAAGTCTGGGAGAGGTGAAAGTAAGGTTCCTATTTTATAAATGAGGTGAAGGATTCCAGTGCCCAGGAATATCCTACCATCCCTTTGCCAGATGGGTGCTAGAGCAGAAGGCTTTCTCCTTCTGTAAGGATGCCCTGAGTCAAAGGTGGGAAAGCTGTCCCTTGTTATGAATTGGTTATTGCAGTTCTGATTACAGGAATTGTGAAAATTGATACTAGAAACTTAAAAAAAGATAATGCTAACATTCAACTAACATCAAACCTCGACAATGCATGCTAAAAACATGATGGGAAATTCCCTGCCAGAAATCCAGGGTGTTTTCTGTTTAAGGAAAGGCTATCAAAACAAAAGATAGGAAAAAAACAATACAAAAAAAAAAAAAAAGATAGCTGTTGAATTCAAAGTGCTTCAAGAGATGTATTAGTTAGAATGCTGATTTGGTCAAAATAACAATATAGAAGTTTATTTTACTCTCATCTGTGATGTCTAAACATAAACAGACCACGGCTGAGAAGATGACTCTGTGATGCTGGGAATAAAGTTTTCTTCTCTCTTATTACTATGCCCTCTCTATCACATAGCTTCTATCTTACTGCTAGGATGGTTGCTCCACTTTCTATCACCATGGGTAAAGGAAGTAGGAAATGGGAGGGAAGCCTCTTATTCTTTCTTTTTTTTAAATAGAAGAGATCTCACTATTTTGCCCTGGCTGGTCTTGAACTCCTGGGCTCAAGTGATCCTCCCTTGCTTCAGCCTCTTGTGTAGCCGGGACTACACTTTGCCCAGCTTTTCGCCCCCTTTCCTAAGAGCATGCCCTGGAAGTTGCAAACATCATGTGGCTCATATCACTTGGCCAGAACCAGTCACATGACTGCTTATTTGTAAGGGAGGCTGGGAAATGTCATCTTTAGGTGGCAGCCATGTGCCCAGCTGAGACTATAGAGGAAAGGAAGAATGGGTATTGGGGAGACAACTAGGAGCCTGTGCTCCACAAGAATAGTAATAATATGCCATGCAGTGTGGCTGTACTGCTGTGGTTTCTAGACAAATTCAAACTTGACACCACAAGTCAAGAGGCATAATTATTATTCACAGACAACATTAGACCATATCATGCAATGTTTATATCTTAATGTATCGTTTAGATATCCATGTTAGGAAAGTAAATTTTGGATGTATTGTCATTCTTAAGTTAAAAGTGATTGTACTTTATAAAAACATTCTGTGGGAAGAATGAACTCATTTTGTTAGGTTGAAATTTTCACTAGCATTTCTGTTAGCAAAAATCCATATGCATTAAAACGAGAAAAGGCTTCAGAAAGGGCAACCCCTAGGGAGTAGGTCAACATATTTCATTCTGGATGGGAATTTGATTCTGGAATTGTCAGTGGTCGGAAATTAGAGTTCATTTTATGATGCTGATTCTAGGCATGGAGCCAAAACACTATAATCTCATTTATAACTTCCCCCACCCCTGTGGGTAATCATATTAACAAATAATTTTGGGGCCTGGGTTCTAAAATAATTTTATTAAAATAAAGAGATGTTACTTGTTTCTCTATAAGAAGATAGTGCCAGAAAGCTCTGCCATTTATTCTTTCTGGCTACTTCCTGTCTGGATTTTGTTTATTGCTCTCTGCCCAGAGTGCTCTATCTGAGGGAACTACTGTATGGCCAGGAAGATTTCTTTGTGTAAAAATGTGTGAATATTTTGTTCTGGTTGGTAGGAAGTAAGCTGTCTCTGATATTCAGATTCTTGTTTCAAAGTCTAGCACACACTATACATTATAGATTTTTAGTTGAGATTTCTAGCTGTGTGTGCATTTGTATTTTGCCCTCAGTTTTTTCTTATCCATCACACACCCAGAAAAGGTGATTTTGATGTCTGAGTTTTTTCAGATTCTATTTTCTTCATAAGAGTGAACTAGACTTGTAGTCTATCTCTTCTGGCCATCACTGAAGAGGTAACAGGCCCTGTCTCTTGTTTATGTTCTTGTTGGCTTAGTAGTATAGTATCTCAAGCACCATTCTGGGTTTTCGTTTAGCAATGAAAAGTCTCAGATTCACTGGGGTCCCTCATTATCACTCCTCCTTAAACACTCTTCAGAAGACTGGGTAGTAATAACAGCTACTACAGAAGAGACAGGGTGTACAGAGTCTTCAAAGCTTCCTCTTTGGCATAGAGACTTAGGTTTTTAGAAAAGAAGAAGGAATTTTTTAAAGGAAAGATTGTCTGTCTTTTTTGTTTGGCAAGAAAGCTTTTGATGAATTTCTTTTAAAGAAACATTGGTTTGGGTCTCTGTTTCTAGGAAAAGTGCCATCACCATCTTTCAGGTGAGGCCACTGAGATGAGTGATTTTGCTCTAGGTCATTCATATAGGGCAGTATGGCCTGTTTCCTTTACTGGACCACATTCTTTTCAATGAGTTATAGCAAGAGACTCTCTATGTAGAGAGGAGCAAAGGGTGATCATATGCTCCAGGAGATGATTTAGGACTTTAGATAAAGCCAGGAGCTAGAGAAGGCAGACTCCCCCCATGGCAAGTCCTTCCTGCAGGGCCGTGCCCTATTCCTCATGGTATCTGCTGCGCCAGCTCCACACCTGGCCCACAGCAGTCTGCAGCATTTGCTTGTTTCGCTGCTAAATTTAATGACTTGAAGATTTAATGCCTTTAATGAATTGAAGAACAGTTTAACAAAGAAAAAAGAAGACAATATATTTGAAAGTGAAATTTTCTCAGGCAGCCTAAGGAAGGTTGGATCAGCTTAGATGGAGAAATGGAAAGAGATATAATCTGCAGGAGTTTGGAAAATCATAATGGGCTAGAGAAGAGGAACCCAGACCTAGGGAATTTAAACAAGAGCTGTCTTAAAACTGTATTTTTAACTCCCAGATTTTTTAAGTGCCTGTATTTGGTCTTGCTGCTTAGGTTTATGAAGTTATTTTGAAGGTTGGAGCTGTTGCTGTTTTGTTCTCAAAAGTGTAGCTCTGTCTGGGGGTGGGACGGGAGAACGCAGATGCGCATGCGCGAGCAGGAGCCTGTTGCTGTCAGGCCTCTGATAGGGTCTGTGACGCTGGACCCTAAGAACCAAACTCACCAGAGCCCTGGGACCATCGTGCCTTTTATTCACAGAGCTCGTTAATCTTCTTGGACAATAAAAACTTAAATTATTGGCTTTGTAGGAAGACTGTACTTTAAGGCTGCTTTTTCTAGTGTTTGAGAACCTGGAAGGAAACTTTTGGAGCTATCTTTATGCTCAGGCCCCAAGGTTTTGGTACCTGGTTGAGACCAAAGTCATGGAAACTTTGGTTTCTTAGTTTTAGTATATTGAAAGTTCTTCTTCAGAACTCCGAGAGAGAGCATTTCATGAGTATTGAGAGTGGTGATTACGTTTCTATCCTGCAGAAAAGGATACTGAAACAAAACAAGAAGACATATTTTGAAACACCATTTCAAAGGAAAATGGAACATTCACTACTCATTAGGGAAATGCCAATCAAAATAAAAAAATGAGGCCGGGCGCTGTGGCTCACGCCTGTAATCCTAGCTCTTGGGAGGCCGAGGCGGGCGGATTGCTCAAGGTCAGGAGTTCGAAACCAGCCTGAGCAAGAGTGAGACCCCGTCTCTACTATAAATAGAAAGAAATTAATTGGCCAACTGATATATATATAAAAAAAAAAAAATTAGCCGGGCATGGTGGCGCATGCCTGTAGTCCCAGCTACCCGGGAGGCTGAGGCAGAAGGATCACTCGAACCCAGGAGTTTGAGGTTGCTGTGAGCTAGGCTGACGCCACGGCACTCACTCTAGCCTGGGCAACAAAGCGAGACTCTGTCTCAAAAAAAAAAAAAATAAATAAAAAAAAAATAAAAATAAAAAAATGAGACACCACTTCACACCCAATAGGATGGCTGTTATCAAAAAATGAGAAAACAACAAGTGTTGGTGGGGACATGGAGAAATTGGATTCTTTGTGCTTTTCCTTATGGAAAACAGTATGATGGTTTCTCAAAAAATTAAACATAGAATTACCATTTGATCTAGCAATTCCACTTCTGGCTGTATATCCAAAAGAATTGAAAGCAGAGAGGTGAGCAGGCATTTGTACATTGACATTTGTAGCAGCATTATTCAAATCGGGCAAAAGATGGAAACAACTCAAATGTCCAATGACAGGTGAATGGATAAACAAAATGTGGTGTATACATACAACAGAGTAGTATTTGACCTTAAAAAGGAATGAAATTCTGACACATGCTATAACATGGATGAACCTTGAAGACATTATGCCAAGTGAAATAAGCCAGACACACAAGGATAATTATTGTATGATTTCACTTATGTAAGGTACCTAGAGTATTCAAATTTATAGAGGCAGAAAGTACAATAATGGTTACCAGGAGCTCAGGGGAGGAGGCAATGGGCAGTTATTGTTTAATTGGTACAGAGTTTCAGTATGAGATGATGAAAAAGTCCTGGACATGGATGGTGGTAATGATTGCACAACAGGGTGAATGTACTTAATGCCACTGAACTATACCTTTAAAGATGGTTAAAATGGTAAATTTTTTATGTATATTTTACCACAATAAAAAATTTGTGCAAAAAAACCCCCAAATTATTTTAAGATATTAAAAAAAAAGGGCCATTTTTGGAATCTTAAAGGTATATATTTTTTTCAGACTCAAGCCTGAGAAGTAGATGTTTCGCTTTAGGTTCATGACATATTTTTTTCCTGTTCATCTTCCCCAGGAAGTGGAACTGAAGAAATGGAACTGAAGGAAGTCATGACTGTTTTTTCCCAAAGATTTATAATAATCTATAATCTAATTTATAATAATCAGTAAAAAGTTAACTATTACTGTTTGTTTATTCTTCAAGTTTTATCAAGTAAAAAAAACTTCTCTGTGTGCTTTTAATTTGTTTTTATAAGAATACCTCTTAAAAACTATTGTCAAACCATATTGAATTGGCAAATATCTAGCTTTCCCAAGTCTACATGGTACTCACATTTGGCCAACTGACTTCCTTGCAAAATGATCTAAAAGAGAGCTACTGACCTTGTCTGTAAAGAAATCCCACACCGGGATGGCTGACGCCTCCGAGTGAGCCCTGGAATTTGCTTAAGCTGCAGCTCCTGCGTGTTAAACCATAACCTGTGCAAGCAGAGTGCTTTCTCCTTGGGGATTGGATAGATATTTTTACCTATTCCTCTGTTTTTTTGAAGATGAACTACTTTTAGAGGTTTGGAGTCATCAGCTGACTTCTCTCTTTTCTGTACCTCCCAAGGGATCCAAAGTATGAATGCAGTTTTCTCTCCTTTTTCCCTTTCCATAGACTTTGTCTTTTTTTATTTATTTATTTTTTTGAGACAGAGTCTCACTTTGTTGCCCAGGCTAGAGTGAGTGCCGTGGCAACAGCCTAGCCCATAGCAACCTCAAACTCCTGGGTTCAAGGGATCCTTCTGCCTCAGCCTCCCGAGTAGCTGGTACTACAGGCATGCACCACTATGCCTGGCTGATTTTTTCTATATATTTTTAGTTGGCCAATTAATTTCTTTCTATTTATAGTAGAGACGGGGGTCTCGCTCTTGCTCAGGCTGGTTTCGAACTCCTGACCTCGAGTGATCCGCCCGCCTCGGCCTCCCAGAGTGCTAGGATTACAGGCATGAGCCACTGCGCCCGGCCGACTTTGTCTTTAATCTGTGATCTGTGAGAAGGCTGAAGCCCCCTTACAGGATAGTTTGTGATTTATTGGGAGTACATGGAAGTCTCGGACTAGGGGAATATGGTTGGCTCAAATTTCACAGGAAGTGATTGGCTTCGAATATGAACTTCTTGACTCCTGTTTATACACAAGGCCTTACATCCCCTTCTTTTCCTGTGCCATTTTCGGAAACACCTGAGCCTTTGTTTTAAATCTATCCTATAGGGTATTGGTGTATTTGCACATACATGATACCTTCTTCAGAATGAATCTTGAAGGTATATATTTTTTTCAGACTCAAGCCTTAGAAGTAGATGTTTCACTTTAGGTTCATGACATATTTTTTTCCTGTTCATCTTCCCCAGATTGATTTATTTCCTGACATAATGACTAATGCACTTTGGCTCCGTTGCTTTGATGTAGATAACTTTCATGCAAGTTGTCTTATGTTTAGACTCTGCTGTGTTTACATGTACCTTTTGTAAAATTGTCAGTATATGGAGAATATCTAAATTTTGGAGTGTTAAAGTTGAAAGGTCTTTCAAAGACATATAGTCAAGGATACATAATAGAAAAACAGGAATCTTTTCTACTCATGCTCCTGATAGTTAGGGGTCTAATCCTAACTGTTGTCAAGCTCAGACACTTGGTGATTCAGAAACCAGCCTGGTCCACTGTTGGACAGTTGCTAGAAACTTGTTCATCATCTAAAATCTTTTCTTTCTTTCTTTCTTTTTTGTTTTTTATTTCTTTCCCCCCGGTCTTAGTTTTCTGTCATCTAGAACATTAAATGAGAATGATGTGAATTCAGTGACACTGTGTCTTAGCTTTGAAAATGCGTTCAAATTATAGCTCATCCATACATTTTCTCTCAAACCAGACATACAAGAGACAGCCCCCATTAAGAAAGCATAAGTTCACAATACCTTAAGGATCCCCTCCAAACATTTCTTTAGATTTAGACCAGATAGATCGAGATTCCTTATTTTTAAGCTGTACTTAGTAATGACCCTTTGAAAAGGTCTCCTTCAATGTACAGCACAGATGCATGATTAAACATTTCTTTATTTGGTGAAAGCCTTGCATCGGGTGCAGTGTCCTGCTCTGGTTTTCATTATGTGCGTGGAGGGGCGTTGTTACCTTTGTCAGCACTCCAGCCCCGCTTGCTTGGACTTGCTCGTCCTGGCTGCACGGCTGCCTTAGGTAGGGTGGCCTGGCTGGGGAATCCCAGGGGACCACTCTTTCCATGGTGTCAACAGTGACAACAGCAAAGCATGTCACAGCCTGGAGAAAAGGGAAGTTCACAGTACTACTCAAGACAGGCCTGCAGTTCTTTTTCTTCTTTTTGCTTTGGACCCATAACTTACAATTTACACATTCTCAATTCCAAAACTATGACAGTTTAGGCATGTTACATTTGTTCTTCTTGCTAGGTAAGAAGGAATACGTAGTTTATATCCAAATGGAAGCCTGCAGGGTTGTTAATTTGGTTTTTCTTTTGCTTGTGTCTTTTTTTTTTTTTTCCTGCTGGGGCAAGTATGTACCCACAGCAAGTGATTCCCCTCATGGTTGCCATATTGGGACTGCCTTTTTTGTCACTTAGCTCGTGTTTCTCAAAAGAGTGCTCTAGGTATGCTGAAGTGACTACCCAGGGAGCTGTGCTTCCAACATGGGGGAGCCCAGCCCCAGAAAGAACAGTCCCACAGACTGGACTCTGCAGGGAACCGGGCAGCATTTGCATTGTACCTCTTGCCTGGGCTTCTCTTCGAGTATCTTCTTCATTCTTTCTTTTTTTGAATACCACCTTTCCTAACTTATTGGACCACAGTAGTGGAACATGTGGCTACAGGTTCAGCCACAGAGAGACTAACTCTCACTCTCTTTTCACCTCTTCCTCACATTCTCTGGATGGGGAATCTCCTTGGTTGCCCTGAGCTGAGAACTTCCCTGGTTATGTTGACTATGGCCAAGGGCCTTGGAGCAGCACATTAGACGATTGGCTCTTAGGAATCTGCTTTGTAGATGTGTTTTACAGATGGAAGGGGAGCATTTTGAATAAGGCAGACCATCTGATAGGTGTGCACCCAACTGGGGACATAAAGTGCTACAATATACCTAGTATATCCTCCTGGAGTATCAATTCCCCCCCCCCCTAGTTTTAGAAGAAACATTATTTTGCTATTAAAGCAAATATATATTCATGCACACACATACACACACATATATGTATGTATAAAATAGGGACTAAGACATAACATTTGCAAGAATTTTTATGATACCCATGAGGGAAAGGAAATAATTTTGTATTTGGGATGCACTCCTCTGTTGTTAGGATACTTTGATAGGATAGTCCAGAAAGTGCAGAGATTTCTGGCCAATTATAGGCTTGGAAGTTTAACATGAAAATATGTTAAGTTATTGAGTACTTTTGCTTATTTTAGTTCAGTGGGTCCAGAAGATTTGCTGCCTGGGTACTACAGAATTAAGTACGGAATACTCCCACTGGCTGTGGCTGAGCTAAGAAATATTCATGTAATCTTCCAGGAACCCTGCACAGATTATGAATGCTCTTTTTGGAATGAGCCTGAATAGTATAATTTATCCAGTTTTGGGGGCATCAGTGTGCAACAGGTAACTTTTTCACTTGTTGACTGCAGGACCACATAAAGTCGCCTACATCTGCTCATAGCCCACTTCACGTAGTGGGACTTTCTTTTTCTGGACTTTAGAAAGAAGATAAAACTCTAACCACAGGGCTTTCTCTTCACCCGGTTGAGCGCCCAGCTGAAGCGCTTTTCTGTGACTTAAATACCTGCATGGAAATACCCTGGAGAGTTAGAAAAGAATTGAGTCATGGAGGCATCTATATTAATATCTTACTAGTTTTCAAGTTCTTCCAGATTTCTGTATATATGTATTCCACATATATGTCTAATAAATATGTATAGAATAATTCATATTAATAGAACAATGCAGAAATCATTATTGAAGACATTTTTGAACTACCTACCATTTTTATTGAAATGTGTAATATGTGTATGTAGATAATATGTAATAATAGAATAATGTGGGTATTAACATTATTGAATACATAATAAACTATCCACTATGTGTATTGACATCTTAGAATAAGGTTCTAATCTTATTAACTGAGATGATGCCCATCTCCTAACTGGCAGTGAGGAGAATTCAAGAGCAACCAGTGGATAAATTGGGAATGCCACAGGTTTTTTACGAATCCACTTTTAATTTTCCCTGAAGCATAAATATAACTTTCCCAAAACCTTAAAGAAAAGTTTAAAAAATTAAAATTACTCATGGTGTACCACCCTTTATACAAGAGCTTTTGGTCATTTATGAGTGTTATTTTCCTAAAAATAAACAAAACCACAATAACAACAACAAACTTTTTGTAATAAGACTAAGAATTCCTGAATACTTCTTTTCGGGGAACATTCTAAGGAAAAATTAGACATACGGATATTGATCCTGGATGGTACATGATCTACGCTCAACTTGCAAAGAGCTTTTAAGTGATCAGATACCATAAAAAGTGAAAAATGTTTGTCTCTGGCCTCTGCTCTTTCTTAGGTAAAGAATTAATTAAGACTGTAAATTGTCTTTCCAGAGCTCTTTTCAAAGCACTACAGAAGTAATACAAATCTTTTGCTCAGCAGCGTTTAAAAATCACTATAAATATTAGCCTTATGGTTCTTAGTAAGAGTTAGTTGAAAACAATAATTTTGCAACTAAAATATTTGAAAACTTAGGGGATATCTAAAAAGTATAGATTATCAGGCTGCAACCCCAAGGATTTTAATTTGTTAGACCTGGTGCAGGGGGGCAGAAATCTATATTTTTAAAAGATTCTCTTAGGTATTCTGGTTTGGGAATAAATATTTAGGTAACAGAAATAGAAAAGAGACAAAGTGGCAAAGTAAAAAAGGTTCAACAATGTGCTTCATATATTTTCTTTTCTGCTAAAAGATTGAATACTTTTTATCGTTATGTGTTGGGTTTTTTTTTTTTTTTTTTTTTTTTTTTTTGAGACAGAGTCTCAGTTTGTTGCCCAGGCTAGAATGAGTGCTGTGGCGTCAGCCTAGCTCACAGCAACCTCAAACTCCTGGGCTCAAGCAATCCTGCTGCCTTAGCCTCCTGCTTAGCTGGGACTACAGGCATGTGCCACCATGCCTGGCTAATTTTTTCTATATATATTAGTTGGCCAGTTAATTTCTTTCTCTTTATAGTAGAGACGGGGTCTCACTCTTGCTCAGGCTGGTTTCAAACTCCTGACCTCAAGCAATCCGCCCGCCTTGGCCTCCCAGAGTGCTAGGATTACAGGCGTGAGCCACCATGCCCAGCTCTTGTTATGTGTTGTTTTGGGGAGGTTTTTTTCCTACTTAAGCAAAACGAAATCTGAAGATATTGCTTTTTCCCCTCCTCTGATTTTGCACTAACCTAGCAATTTCAGGATGAAAACACAAAAGAAATCTTATAATGGCTATTATCCCATTGAAAAAGAATAAACCTTTATTTACAGAGTATAATTGATCATGAAAACAAGGACTGATTTATAACTGTTAATATTACTCTTAGAATTTTTGAGTATAATGATCCTAGTATGTTTTTGGGGAAAAAATTCTTGTTTTTTCTGAACAAAAATGTTCAGTGGGAACATTCTTGTTCATATTTTTTATAGCTAAGATTGACATTAATGCCTCAGTTGTTGAAATTTAGGAGGTTGAAGAAACAAGTGGAATTTGGGTGGAATTTGGGTCCACCCAAGTGTAAGTCTAGACGAACCAGTCATTCAGTCTGCATGCAGTTTGCAGAAATGAAATTAAGCCAACTTTGTTTTGAAATATGTGAATCACAACAGCACTAAGACCCAGAAAGATTAATGGGTAAAGATTAAGGGCAGATTTTTCACAGGAGGAAATACTTATAAACACGCCTATCGAGAAACACTCCGAATCAAAGAATTGGAATTAAAAAAAATGAGACACAATTTTATGGCTATTAAATTAACACAAATATAAATAAAACAAAGCTGCTGTGACCTCAGAAAATGAATGTATTCTTACATTCCTGGCAGCAATGTTAATTAGCTCAGTTCTTTTGGAAATCACATTGGCAGTGGATATAAAAAGTCACACAAATGTCCAGACCATTTGACCTAGTAATCCCACTCCTTGGAATTTATTGTAAAGAAGAAAAAACCTATAAGAACAAAGATATTTATTGTATTATTCCTGATGGTGAAAAATTAGAATCTGGATGGCTAACAATGGATAAATATGGAATATTTTTCAGCTATTCAAAATGATATTCAGGAATACTGTGGAGACAAAGAAAAAGGTTTGGAAGAAAGCATAGTACAATGTATTTACATATATTGCATAAAAGATGTCAAAAGACCATAGAGTTTTAGCAATATATATGAATTTTACATTTAAAAACATATTACCAATTAATAAAAGAGATTATAAAGAAGCATCATAAAGCTTATTTTTTTTTTTTGAGACAGAGTCTCACTTTGTTGCCCAGGCTAGAGTGAGTGCCATGGCATCAGCCTAGCTCACAGCAACCTCAGACTCCTGGGCTCAAGCATTCCTACTGCCTTAGCCTCCTGAGTAGCTGAGACTACAGGCATGCGCCACCATGCCTGGCTAATTTTTCCATATATATATTAGTTAGCCAATTAATTTCTTTCTATTTATAGTAGAGACGGGGTTCGCTCTTGCTCAGGTTGGTTTCGAACTCCTGACCTTGAGCAATCCGCCCACCTCAGCCTCCCAGAGTGCTAGGATTACAGGCGTGAGCCACCGCACCCGGCCCCATAAAGCTTATTATACCTGGAATAATTTTCCTTCATTATTAACATAATGCAGTGAAGATGGGTGAAATGAGAAGTTTTACATTTGAAATTTGAAGGGCTGTACCAATTCTTCTCCTTTTACTAGCTTACCTACCACCCAAAATGAATTTTCTAGCCCCTTCAGTTGTCTTTTCTGCTTTTAAAGTATTACAGCTACCCAAGTCAAGTCTTTGCTGGCTTGGAGGTCAGACTATCCAGATTTAAATTCTATTTCTACTACTTATCAGGTGTAGACCTTGGAGGAGCTATGTGACTATTCTGTGCCTCAGTTTCCTCATCTGGGAAATGGAGATAGTAATGGTCTCTAGCCAGTGAGAATTGAAAGAGATAACGCACATAAGGCATATAAGCTAGTATTCTTTACCTGTGTTTGGGAGGTAAAGAATTCTTGATTGTCCTCTCTACTTCCTTCCTTTCTAACAGACTGCAGTTTTGTTCTGGCAGTCGGCAGCCATGTGCCCAGCACCAGGGGGTGAATAAATGTTTCTCCCCTAATCATGGCGATCCTAGTCCCATTTGCCACATACTGTTTTGAAGTGAGCGTGTGACTTCATTCTGGTCCATGAGAGTTAATGAAAAGTCAACTGGGATCTCCTGGGAAAGGTATTTTTCCCTTATAAAAAAGAGAGAGGTGCAAGGAGATATAGACCCCTCACTTCTCCCTGGCCCCAGCTTTCCTGCTTTGGACCTGCCTGAGTGATGATTTGCTGTTGCAGCCACCTTGCAATCACAAATGCGTGACTGCCAGCAACCAAGGCTGGCAGAGCAAAAAGGTGGCTAGAGCCTGGCCCTGCGGTGACGTTGCTAAGCCACTATCCAGTCACTGACCTACTGAACCCAAGACCACCTACCTCTAGAGAGTTTGTTAAGAGATAAATAAGTGTCCAAATTGCTTAAGCAAAATTTAGTTGGCTATTCAGTTATTTCCAGCTGAAAACACCCCACCTGGTAAGTGAAGTTTAATGGTCATTGTCTAATGTGATTTTCAAATTATGCCTCCACAAAGAAATTTTTCATGGTTGGATTAAGAGTTCTGGAATACGTTAGTACTCTTGTATTTGTATTTTACCTTGGATTTGAGCTTTTCATAAACAGAAATAATACTTTTAAAATTTAACCTTAAATAATAACTCTCTTGTTATTTTGAACCTAGAAACTTTTACTTTGATAATAAAAGTGAAATGTAGATGGACTTGTGTGCTTTAATTATCAACATGAAAAATATTCTCAAAATAAATACTGTAATGTTGTAAGACATTTGGTGAGAGTGAATGTAAACCTGTAACTCTACAATTGATGATCCAGCTGCAGCTGTGATAGGATTATGGCTTAAATATTTTGAATATCTGTTTAAAAATAAACTTTAGTGCAGCTGATGAAGAGATTATGTGTTTTAATGGATGTGTTTGCTGAAATTACATATCTAAAATAAATAGGAAGTTATATTTTTTTCTTTGCCATAAAAACTTTTTGCTCCCCAGCATACTGTTTGGATAATAGTGTGCTGGTGGCCAACAGATTCTCCCACACATAGAGCAAAATTGGAAAGTTCTTCCTCTTTCATAATGTGAATCTTGCCCTGTTACAAGAAGGTTAAGTTAGCTGATAAAAATTGTCAAATGCATTTTCTAGAGGGATATTCATAACCAAAGTGAGCTGTATACCATGTTTTTCTTATATATTGTAGACTTTTCAAGAATAATTATCTCTTTCTCCATGCATAGCTGAAAATATTCTCCTTAAGCAAGACCCTACCATCACTTCCTGAAGTATCTGTATGTCAGTACCTCCCACCACATGGACACCACATGCCACCCCTGCTGAGGCCCTTCCTCTCATCTCCCCAGAGAGCCTCCCTTGTCTACAGCAAGGACTTGTTCCCACAGTGGTCCACACTGCTCCCACAGTGGTCTTCCACTGCAAGTTAGTCCCTGTATCAGGCAGGGTTCTCCAGGGAAACAGAACCATTAAGATATATATCTATTTCACCATCAGATTTATTATAGGTATATTATAAGGAACTGGTTCACATGGTTATTGAGGCTGGGAAACCCAAAATCTGCAGTGTGGGCCAGCAGGTTCGAGACTTGAGTGAGCAGATGATGCCGTTCTACCCCCGAGGTCACCTGCTGGAGAATTCCCTCTTGCTCGGGGAGGCTCACTTTTTGTTCTATTCAGGACTTTAATGGATTGGATGAGGCCCACCCACACTCTGAAGGGCAATCCGCTTTACCCAAAGTTCACTCATTTAAATTTAATCTTATCCATCCTGCCCCCCATTCCATTCCCCTCCAAGTTAAGGGTGATTAGGTTCTGCTCTCTGTCCCCACAGCCACATGGGCAGGAAGCCAGGAGAGACAGGTGGGAATGTGGCTACTTGCTGCTTCTCTGCTTCTGGGTTGCTTGCGTAGTTTTTGGGGGGAGGTGAGGCAGGAAGGGGGATGACGAGGTGGGCGAGGCCCTGTCTAGAACCACTAGTTACTGTGAGCAGTTGTTGGACTGAGTGCCTTAAGCCCACAAAGCCTCAACTAGGGCCCTGTCCCGAGCCCTTTCCCAGTTCCTCTTGGGCTCCTCCATTCCTTCCTTATCAACCAGCCCAGCTTGGATTCTTGGTCTGAGTTGGGCAGGACCTTCCTCTACCACGGCAGAGGCTGTAGGTGTGGGGTAGAGACTGTTAGAAAGTAACCACTCCTCACAGCTGGGACCCCTGGGCTTGATTTGGAGAGAGACTTGGGTTCTTGTCTTACCTAAATGCTGTGATTTGGGGTGTTCCCATCATCTTTGCAGCTCAGTTTCCCTGCAAGGGATTATGTGAGAGGTTTTGTGTAAATAATTTGTATCCTGTAAAGCACTCCTATGCATTAAGTTTGAGTTTTCACTTTATCCTACTTGTTGCCACCAGACAAAGCCTAATTTATATAAAGCAATTGATTTTGCACTAAGTAACCAGGACTTCTGCCAATATGATTTCCCTATGATAGATTTGCTGAATTTTCTTCCAAGGAACAAAAGGATATATTGTAAGGAATCTGTTTCCTGGACCCAGGAGCCATATTTCAACATCCTATGCCGAGCTACCCCTACCCAGTGTGGCTTGTACCACGTCTGGGATGCAGATCTCTTAGTACTGCTTTGCTCAGAAGCTCTTGCTGACAGCAAGGAGATGAATAATTAACCTAACAAATTCTTGTGCAATTTCTTTGTTGCCTGGTGTCATGTTTGGAGATTAGACTTTCTGGGCAAAAGCTGAAACAATTTTTTTCCCTATGGCATTGAAAATAAGGACCATGCTTGCATGAAATAAAAACTGACTGTTCATTCATTAGCTCAGACGTTTATTCAGTCAACTCATATAAATCACAAGGACTGCATTGTGCACAATTGTGCCAGGTGGTAAGGAGGGAACAAAAGGGGAGAGAGGGAGTTACAACTGGAAAGATGCAGAGATACTTGATTGCTAGGCTGGGGAGTTTGGATTTTATTCTGTTGATGTTAAAACATGGGGGTTATGAGCATCGGGCTTGGAGTTGGGTCACCTGGGATTCAGTTCTGGCTCTGCTACTTCCTAGCTGTGTAATCATGAGTAAGTTACTAAACTGCTCTGTGACTCAGTTTGATCATTTGTAAAATGGAAAGAATGATGATATTGTATATATTTCATAGCACTGGAGTGACGAAATGAGAGGATGCATGAGATTCACTTAGAATAGTGCCTGGCCCTGGGGAATTGCCGTAGGTGTGTGAGTTGTAGAAAATGTACGTCAGGAAGACAAATCTGATAGCAGCATGAGGGTAGGGTGGCAATAATGGGACAGGTTAGAAAGGGTGGGGTTGGGAAGACTGTTGCAGTACAAGCAGGATACTTGGTAGCACGGGGGGTGGGGGGGTCTGGGAATTCAAGCCCTCATTGTAGGGATAGCTGGGCAGAATGATTTACAAATTTAGGAGCCCTGCTTGGCAGGGAAGGGTTATTCGTGGAATTACAACTGGACTCTTATCTCCCACTCCGTCCCTCCCTTCCCTTTCATTCTTTGAAGCCTGGCCTTCATCAGGGCTCATGGGGCCAGGTTGTGCTCATGTCTTTGATGTCATTTTCTGGTTTGAGGACAGATCAGAGCATTAGGTATGGAGCATGGAGTAGAATCCAAACTATTTATTCACTTCTCCCTTTTCCCACTTTTTTCTACTGCATCGGCATATATACCAACCTAGAGGCTGATGACACATTCTTCTTATTTGCTAAATTAATAAGAGGGTGGGAAGTGCTCTTCTTCTAATGCCATTGTATCCTATGATGCATCTACCTGACTGAAGTGAGAGTGTTGTCCACTCCAACTTCAATCAGGTAGAACTATACTAGGGAATGTATTTTATTTTTCTTGCCTTCTTGGTTTTCAGAATTTCCTGGAAGAATTTAGGTGCGACTTTAATTCAGTCAGTCTCTATTCACTTTCCTGTCCTTTTAATTTTCCCTGAATGTAAAGATATTTCAGAGTCACAGTCAGTAAATGATAGCTCCAGCTGTCTACTGGAGTAACATGTACTGACAGAGTGCAGCTTCATGGCAATCGCCATGTGACAGACAGCTTTTACCACTGTTAGGAAGCATAACCCCTCAAACAGCTTTGCTGTCAAGATTCCCCCTTCCCCTTTAGCCGAGAAAAACTATAGCAAATGGCTGCCTTATTTTGTTAGGTAAATGAGCACTCTCAGGTTTATTTGCTTGTAAATCAAGATGTTCATATATTTTCTGAAAATAAGTTGCATATGCCTACTGTTATCCTTCAGCATCCATGGGGGGATTGGTTCTGGGACCCTGGTAGATACCAAAATCCAAGGATGCTCAAGTCCCTGATAGAAAATGGTATAGTATTTGCATATAACCTATGCACCATCCTCCCATATACTCATCTCTAGATTACTTATAACACCTACTACAATGTAAATACTACGTGAATAGTTGTTATACTGTGTTTTAAAATTTGTATTATTATTTATTGTTATTTTTTTTTCCCAAATATTTTCTATCTGTGGTTGGTTGAATCTGTGGGTCGGACCGTGCAGATACGGAAGGCAGACTGTACCTTCAAGATTGGCTGCCCACAGGATCACTCACTCACACATGCACTTTTAGTGTGAATGGAATAAGATGGATCATCATCTTGACAGAGCAAGGAGATACATAGCTAAAGAGAAAAGGAGCATCACTTCTTGAGATGTATAGTCAGCTCTATTTAAAAAACTGTCAAACCTGGCCAGGCGCGATGGCTCACGCTTGTAATCCTAGCACTCTGGAAGGCTGAGGTGGGTGGATCGTTTGAGCCCAGGAGTTCGAAACTAGCCTGAGCAAGAGTGAGACCCTGTCTCTACTAAAAATAGAAAAAAAATTAATTGGCCAACTAAAAAAAAAAAAAAATATATATATATATATATATATATATATATATATATATAAAAAAATTAGCTGGGCGTGGTGGCATGTGCCCGTAGTCCCAGCTACTCGGGAGGCTGAGGCAGGAGGATTACTTAAGCCCAGGAGTTTGAGGTTACTGTGAGCTAGGCTGACACCACAGCACTCTAGCCTGGGCAACAGAGTGAGACTCTGTCTCAAGAAACAAAAACAAAAACTGTCAAACCAAAGCCTGGCATTAGTTGGATTTGTAGGGATGGAAGATGAATAGCAAATTGCCTTTGTACATGTTGTAATTTTCCCCATCTTCCATTTTTCTATCTCCCCAACACAGTTTCAACTGATAGATGAATTCTGACATGTGGAATTTTTTTTTTTACAGTCATGGAATATCTTTATTACAGGCAAAGGAGACAGTACAACAATGATTAGAAGGATATAAATTGAAAGGATCTGCAGATCCCAGTTTTTGGCTGCTTTGTCTTCCCTCCATTGGGTTGCCGAGGATTCATGGACAAATCATCAGCTTTGAATCACATTGGCATGCTTTTGAAGCATCTTGGTACCAGAAAGCCCAATTCTGCTTATGATGGGAATTTCTCTTATATTATGCAAATCTCAGGCACATTTTAATTCCATGGCCACATCATCAAAATCCCCAATTTCTACAAAAACCAGGTGGAAAACATAAATCCAATTATTATCGCTAAGCAGTGCTGACAGGTGCGTATGTCCTGCCCTCAAACAACTATTGACTCATGATTAGAGGACATCATTTATCTTTAATATATTAAATAGATTGGTCAAGACACCATCATATTCCAGGCTACTCTGAAGCTAAGCATTTGGTAAGTTCAAGTCAGCTAAGGTTAGCTCATGCTATGCAAAGAGGATTTCAACTCTCCCAAATTGGGACATTCCAAGAATTAAATAACGTAATAATATCAATTGATAGCTACATAAAAAGTTGAATAAAATCATTACATATTACTCAGAAATAAAGTTTTGTTCAAAATTTATCATTTTGTCAGTTTTTCCTAAATATTTTATCATTAACATATTAAAACATTTATTTACATTAAAAGAATAGTAATAATAGAACACCCACACATCCAATTTTTAACAATTTGCCACATTTGCCTTATTTATATATTTTTAATGAAACATTTCAAAGCAAGTTGCAAACATCACATTTAATTCCTAAAATTACATCTTGCCACTCCTGAAATAAGGACTTTCTCTTATATAACCATATATCATTATCACATATGAGATAATTTTAATTGGTTACAATATCATTTAATAAGTCTATATTCAAATTTCCCCCTTGCACAAATTGCCTTTTAGTATTTTTTTTTTTCAGGATCTATGATCCTATCAAGTTCCATGTATTGCATTTGGCTACTATTAATATTTTCATCCTATTTCTATCATTCTAGAATACGTCTCACTTTTTTTTTTTTTTTTTAATAACCATTGCTCTTTAAGAGAACAGGCCAATCATCTTGTAAGGAGCATGTTTTGGATTCATGTGATTGCACGTGGTTTCATTTAACTTTGAAATTTTAATAACTATTTTACATGGACATTGTAAGTTAAGACTAAAAAGCTTTATTAGTTTTTTTAAGATACATTTTTGCAAGAATATTTTATAGGTGATTTCGTATTATATCAGAAAGCACACAATGTTAAGTGACCCCACTATTAGTGGTATTAGATTTGATCACTTGATTATGATAGTGACAGGCAGATTTTTATTTTGTAGAAAGGATTTCCATTTGCATTTGCATTTAGAAAGTAATCTACAGGGTAATACCTGCTTTCCATAAACCTTTTATCTAATGGTTTTAGCATCCATGCATGATATTTGTATGAATCAGTTATTTCATTGGGGTTTGCAAAATTGTGATTTTCTAATTCTGTTAATTTTTCTTCTTTTATTAGCTGGCATTATTACCTAATGATAAGAGTTTGATCATCATCCACTGGGGTGAAATCCAGTGCCTCATAAAAGTACAGAGGAAATGATTAATTTTGTATCTTCGATTTCCAATTTTAAAGCAAGGAGTTTTTGTAATAGTCAATGTCATTAGTGGCACATGAGTTTTTTTGCTTATTTTTTGACTTTCATTATGGATTTTTCTGCATTTAGTGTCTAGCCATCAATTATAGATATTATTTATTTTGATGTTTATATTGCACCTAATTTGGTTGGTGATATCCCAGGTGTCTCTGAGTTCCAAGTTTATTTGATATAACATCAGTCATGTTTAAATTCTTCTTTGCTTTATGGCATAACAAGATATTCTGCAATTAACTTATATTTTCCCTGTCCCTTTCATGGAATAGCAATTTCTCTATGATGCTCTTTTTTCTCTTAGTTGGGGATGGTGTTTATAACCAAGACTTGACCACTATGGGTACTCATTGCTATTAAAGTGACATTGATTCTTCTTACATTAAGTGAACAGAGCTAGGAAATATTTTTAAAAAGTATGTTCACTTTGACATTTTTAAATTTTCTTGATTTTTATATCTCTTATTGCACTGAAAATTATGGTGCCTACTAGCATGAATATGTTCACATAATTACTTATTTGCTTTACCTTATACAGGTAGTATGTTTAGTATAATTTCAAAGTTACCATTGCAGTAATATTATTAACGTTATATCTATTGAGTTAACTTTAAGACTCCTTTGCTTTTTTGGTGTGTTTTTCCTTAAATATGCATCATCAAAAATATACAGAATGGAGTATTTAAAAGTCTCTTGAAATAATATTCCCCCTCTGGGTTACTGTTACCAAGTTCATAAATAGCTAAAATAATTTCTTTCTACTCATTTTAAACTTTTAGTATTTGTCTTTTATATAATTTTATATTTTGAATAGATAAAACATACATATATGTCAACATTACATAAAATCTTATATTCAGAGTCTCTTTTACATTTTTCAATTTAAATGAATACTTATTATTGATTCTTCATCCACAAAATCTCTCCTTTGTTTGTCATTAGATGTGAGTTTCATATACAAATATTAAGATTTGTGACATTTTGTTTATTTATGTTCCTTTCAGTAAAGAAATTTTTTTTAACAATACATGGAATTTATTAAGCCCTTATTAACTTAGAAACTTACAAAGCAAATCTAATCTTCACAACATCTTTATAAAGTAGATACTATTATTTTCCCCATTTTACAACTGAAGAAAGTGAAGTACCAAAAATTAAATAACTTGCCCAACATAAGATATCGATTGTGAAGACAGGCTGTTATCTCAGGTCCTGCTAACAGGCAGTGGCAATTAAACCACATTACAATGCTAAGATGCATCCTGATTTCAGGGGTGTTTAAAATATGGGAATAGGAGGTGAGGAATGTATGTTACAGAATCAATGAAATGCAATAATTGTGTTGGAGCCAGGATTTAATGTTGGGAAGTCTGTCTGACTCAAGCGCCTGCCCCACACTTTACTGCTCTGAAAATCACATTTATTGAGTACTCTATGGAACAGATATTGTGCTAAGTTTTTCTTTTTCTTTTTTTTAAGTGGGAAACTTTCCTTTATTTGAAAAGGAAATTCGGCTGGGCAAGGTGGCTCACTCCAGTAATCCTAGCACTCTGGGAGGCTGAGGCAGAAGGATTGCTTGAGGTCAGGAGTTCTAGGCCAGCCTGAGCAAGAGTGAGACCCCATCCCTACTAAAAATAATCAGCCTGGCATCATGGCACAGGCCTGTAGTCCCAGCTACTCAGGAAGCTGAGGCATGAGGATCGCTTCAGCCCAGGAGTGTGAAGTTGCAGTGAGCTATGGAGCTGTGGTACACCACTGCACTTCTTGCCCAGGCAACAGAGCAGCAAGACCCTAAGGAAAGCAGGGAGGGGGGTAGAGGAAAAGGAGGAGATGAGACCAGACCAGAAGAGGAGATGAGACCAGACGAGGAAGAGGATACCAGACCAGAAGAGGAAGAGGAGACTTGACCAAAAGAGGAGATGAGAATGGAAGAGGAGATGAGACAGGAGGAGGAAGAGGAGACCTGACCAAAAGAGGAGATGAGACTGGAAGAGGAGATGAGACAGGAGGAGGAAGAGGAGACCTGACCAAAAGAGGAGATGAGACTGGAAGAGGAGATGAGACAGGAGGAGGAAGAGGAGACCTGACCAAAGGAGGAGGAGATGAGACCAGATGAGGAAGAGGAGACTAGATGAGGAAGAGGAGACCAGACCATAAGAGGAGGAAGAGACCTGACTGGAAGAGGAGATGAGACTG
The DNA here is from genome assembly GCF_040939455.1 of Microcebus murinus. NCBI lineage: Eukaryota > Metazoa > Chordata > Mammalia > Primates > Cheirogaleidae > Microcebus > Microcebus murinus. Next base: position 71,084,978 of record NC_134111.1, on the reverse strand, counting down.
GACGAGGAAGAGGAGACCAGACCAGACAAAGAAGAGGAGAGGATACTAGCAACACATGGAATTTTGTTCCAACTCTGTTCCAACATATGCTGGGTGACAATCAATAGATATGATTATTAGAAATCATTTCTATAATGAATAATATTAGGAGATTATAAATGGATCATTGAATGGTCCTTCAGAAAGGGAGGTAAATAAAAATTACTGCCTGCTGCTTATATACTGACCAATCTAGAGGCTAATGACAGATTCTTCTTATTTGCTAAATAAGAGGATGGGAAGTGCTTTTCTTCTAATGTCATTTTATTCCATGATACACAAAGTTATCCCAGTTTTCTCATTGCATTATGAGTTGTTGCTTAAGAGAATCTTGACCAAGCATTTAGAAAATTACTCTGTGTTTTATGTTGCTGCTGACATGAGCTATTAAGAAAGTTGAAAGGTCAATAGCAGCTGCTTCCTTTGTTGTTTATAACCACCTCAGTTGGTTTGAATTTCTTTGTGCTTTGAAACGTAGCTCCCATTTGTGAGTATTTGGTTATCTTGACATTTTCGTTTTGCACAATGACAACAATGGGTGTTTGCTAACTTTTATAGGCATGTCATCTTGTGTTTGTGTTCATTGGTGACAGAATAATTGTTCTATGTTAATTAGTAATGCTATTTGATTTCTAAACTCCCTTGCTTTGGACCCACAAATATTTTATATGTCCTTCCATGCTATGGTCTGAATGTTTGTGTCCTCCCAAGATTCATATGTTGAAACTTAATCCCCATCGTGATAGTATTAAGAGGTGGGGCCTTTGGGAGATGATTAGGTCATGAGGACTCCACCGTCATGGGATTAGTACTCTTATAAAAGAGGCCTGAGGGGCTTGTTTGCCCCTTCTGCCATGTGAGGACCCAGTAAGAAGGCCCCATCTATGAGGAATGGGCCCTCACCAGACACCAAATCTGCTGCCACCTTGATCTTAGACTTCCTAGCTTCCAGAACTGTGAGCATTAAAATTCTGTTGTTTATAAGTTAACCTTATATCCAGTCTAAGGTATTTTGTTATAGCAGCCCAAGTGGACTAAGATAGTCCTCTTTGCCGGTTTTCTTGGTCTTCACTTATGTTTTAATATGTTAGTTTTTGGAAGACCCAATTAAGTTGAACTTATTAATACTGATTCTATTAACATTTATAAAGTTTATAGTTCAGGCACTAGTTTTTCTTACTTAATTTTTACAATAAAGTTGTATTTCTGTGACATTAAATTTCTCATTTCTTAAGTTCTCCATGAAATTTTTTTAAAGTCTTAATTCTCGTTGTTGGCTGAAATAGTGACTTCTTGAGACAAATTGAGCAGTATGAACTAGAAACATATTATACATATTTGGGGAACATATGTGTACAGTAAAAAATGGTAGACTTAGTTTGTTTTTATTTTGCTTTGGCTTCATTTGTGGAACTTAGCCCTCTAAAAAAAAGAGCTTTTCTAATATAATCGTATGAATCCACTTCGGCTATTAGAAAATTTGCTCAGTGAAATTGAAGGAAAGCTCAACACTTTCTAGAAACTCAGTTCCAACAGAGGTATAATTAGAGCAGGACAACGTAATTTTCCTAAGCAATTAAGTTGCTAGTTGCAAAATGTCCTCTATACTCAGGTCTGGAAGCAAAGGAACTTGAGCCCCTTATTGTACCCCTATTGTAGCCCTTATGTCTGGTTGTGATTAGCCTATTGGCCTGACAAATCTGACATAGTTTCCCTGTGTTTCTCCCTTTGAACTGTAGAGAGACTACTCTGAGACTTTCTGGGCTCATGTTGGATATTGCTGCCTAGTATGTCCCTTGTTTCTCTTGATAGGTGAATCAAGTCCCAAACTCTCCTAGACTAGAGTGTCCTATTGACCATCCTTGACTTTTCTCTCAGTTGAAAGGAAGGGGTCATTCCCAGCATTGCCTGAGAATGTTCCATGGGGAGAACAGCCTGGTGAATTAGAAGAAGAGTCTTTTTGTTTAGGGTGAACCTGGAGAGGTGGCCTTGCCAGTTTACTCTATTCACTGTAGTGGTAATTGGAGACAGAAATGCTTTAGCAAGAAAGTGGTTTGTAGACTTGCTGAAGATGAACTTTGATGTCTGGCTCCTCCTGTCTGTTTTGAGAAATCTGGTACAACTGGAAATGTAGGAAGCCTTAGGATCAAGCATATTGAGATTTTTTTTCCTTTGGCCAGGATTAGAATTTGGTTTTACTTTTCTAGATGGTCCAAGTTACTGTGATTGTCAAACTGAAATTAAGTAAGACAAAGCAATACCATTATATCATAAAATATTTGCCACATAGATGTTATAACTTTAATTTTTCTATACTAAATATTTTCTTTATCATTTTATAAACAGTATTATATTAGTTTAATTAGCTACTAAAATAACTAGTCATGTAGAAAGATCTGTTTTCATGGGATTTTCCAGTAAGAATTGGCATATTTCCTGGCACATAATAGGAGTTCAATAAATTGATGAAATAGTAAATAATAGAGTTTACACAAGGGTCTATTGATAAAGTTTTATTTATAATGCACCCAGCATGCTTTTATATATAGATTGCTAAACAAAAGATAAAAGATAAATCAAGATGTTTAATATAAAAGGAGATCTTTTAAATGATTAGGGAAGAACATCATAGTAGTATATATACATATATATATTTAAGATTAATATTATATAAGTATTTTTATTATGTTTGTAAGCTTTTAGTTTATTTATTAGTAGAGAGGAAAATCTTTAAAGAGTTTCTTTTCCTCTTTCAGACCACTGGCAGTATGTAATAAATCATTGAAATAAATTCTTCCTATTTATTACTCATATTACTATCAGAACCTGGCACTGTGGAGGCATATAATCAATCTTAAAGAACAATAAACATCTCTACTTCTTTTTTTTTTTGAGACAGAGTCTCGCTTTGTTGTCCAGGCTAGAGTGAGTGCCGTGGCGTCAGCCTAGCTCACAGCAACCTCAAACTCCTGGGCTCGAGTGATCCTTCTGCCTCAGCCTCCCGAGTAGCTGGGACTACAGGCATGAGCCACCATGCCCGGCTAATTTTTTTTTTTATATATATATATCAGTTGGCCAATTAATTTCTTTCTATTTATAGTAGAGACAGGGTCTCACTCTTGCTCAGGCTGGTTTTGAACTCCTGACCTTGAGCAATCCGCCCGCCTCGGCCTCCCAAGAGCTAGGATTACAGGCGTGAGCCACCGCGCCCGGCCCTCTACTTCTTTTAAGAAAGGAAAATCTTACCTTTAGATACTTCTGATTTTGAAAAATGTTTAAATAATATAGGCTCAAACATTATTTTTTAATCATATATAACGTTTTCAAATTATAAAAGCAATACAATTTTATTATAGAGAATTTGGAAATAAAGGTAGTTAAAATTATAAACTTCAGTACCCAGAGCTAGCTGCTGTTTCATTTTGATATATTTCTTACCAGTCCAGCATTTTTCTGTGCATATTCTACAGAGCACTTGCCTAATATAAGATGCTCTGGTGAACAAGAGTTCAAGTAGAAAAATCTGCTAACTGTGCCCCTCTTGGAGATCCATAATGTATATTGGCAATACTAAAGGTTCTGAGAAGGTCTGTAAGAAAGAAACCCTTTGCATTGTTTCCTCAGTGTTTCCCAAGCTTATTTGACTATTAAGTTCTGTGTGTGTGTGTGTGTGTGATGCTTATGAGCATTCTCACATTTTCAGATGTCTAATTCTATTTTCCTTCTATTCTTTTAAGATTTTTGCTTTTCCGAGGGTATGCTAACAGTATATAAATTTCCCTTTAATTTTCCAGGCCTGATCTCTTGGTAGGCCTCAGAAAGAGGGCAAAGATCCAGAAAGAGAGAAAATTTGCCCTGGAAAGGAGGACTAGACTTCAAACGTATAATCATTGTGGGCTACATAACAAGATTTTGTATCCCTCCAGTCCAAAAATCAAATTTCTTCATGGTCAATAAGATGCTTCTGAGTCTTTGCCAGCTGCGGATTATGCATTTGGGGAAAGCTGATGAAGAGGCCTTTGATCACAGGCTGGTTTACTGTAGAATTTCCTAATTGCAAAGAGCAGACAATTACTTTTAAGAGAGGGTGTTGGGGGACGGATATGGAGAAGTAGCTATGGAATTGTGAGATTCGGTTATTATGTAGTGTACCAAGGCCTTGGATCTGGCTTTCTGAGATGACTTTTATCCACAGTAAAACATGACCACATGCTGCTGTGGTTAATCAACAAAACTTGCTTCAAGACTGCTGTAGACACACCGAATCTAAACTGGGCACACAGTGTTGTCACTCTCAGAGAAAGACTTGCTAGAAACAAGTGAGGAAGCATCTCTAGCAATTTTGTGGAGGTTTCCTCTAAGCTTCTAGCAACTGTCACTAGTGCCACTAGATTGCTGTTTTTAGAACAGTTGTAGGGATTTTCATTTTGCTTCTTACCCAGCTCTTCCTTTTTCTGAAATGGCAGGAGCTTAGCAGAAGTCTGAATCACTTTTTTTTTTAAAAGAAGATATTGATTTGGTTTGACCTACCTCTTGAATATGTGTGTGTGTGTGTAAATATATATATATATATATTTACACACACACATGTATATATATAATATATATATATATATATATATATATATATTCCTATGTAAGCTTTCTTCTATAACCAACAATTCAACTGTAGGTATTTTAGGAAATGTAGAAATCATATGACCGAAAATGCATATATCATGAAGGGAGTATGTCTGAGAGATTTGCAGAAAAATGAAAATCCATCATCTGACTGAAAACCTACATTGCAGCCTTTTGAGAAGAATCAGACTGGTTGCATTTAGTTTTTACAGAACTATTCACCTGGTCATATTTTTATCTCTTTCACAGAGTCTGAAATCTCTTGCTATAGTGAAACTCCCAAAGACTTGTCACTAAAACAAGGAAGGTACACAGTGGAACTGGCAGGTATATAAAATGTGAAACATTAAGTCTGCCTTTGGGACAGTGTAAATGTTACAAAATTTTATCATGCCGGGTGTAGGGGCTCACCCTTGTAATTCCAGCAACTGAGGAGGCTGAGGCAGGAGAATCACTTTGAGGCCAGGAGTTCGAAGCTATAGTCACAGCATTGCTCTCCAGCCTGGGAGACAGAGTGAGACCCTGTCTCTTTTTTTTTTTTTTTGAGACAGAGTCTCACTTTGTTGCCGGGGCTAGAGTGAGTGCTGTGGCGTCAGCCTCGCTCACAGCAACCTCACACTCCTGGGCTCAAGCAATCCTTCTGCCTTAGCCTCCCACGTAGCTCGAACTACAGGCATGCGCCACCATGCCCGGCTAATTTTTTCTATATATTTTTAGTTGGCTGACCCTGTCTCTTAAAAACAAAAAAACGAACAAAAAACAAAAATAGAAAATAAAAGTAAAACTAAAAGCACATTTGCAGAATTCGGTGACCATTGGTTATCTTGCATTGAGCAATCTGTGGCAGAGACTATTGACTATTTCCCAACATCCGGTCTTCCTTTCTTTATAAGTAATTTATGCTTCTCCTGGATTGAAGACTACCTTTTTCTAGCTTCCCTTGTGGCTGGTTATGGATATGTGATGATATTCTGGCCAAAGGATTTGCATGTGAGATTTTCATATGGGGGGACATGACCCTTCTTCACCTGTTTCTTTCTTCCTGATGCCCGGAATTGGGTGAGATGGCCAGACTTGAGCAGCCATTGTGGATCATGAAGTAGAAGTCAATGCCATGGAGACTGGAGCAGCAAAATAGATGGAACCTGGGTCCTATCACCATAGAGCACTATACCAATCCTGGGTAACTTCCTATAGACTTTGTTTACAATGAAGGAGAAATACGTCTCTATCTTGTTTAAGACATTGTAATTTTGGGTTTTCTGTAACATGCTGCTGAACCTAATCCTTCTATGGTATTATGCTATCCTTAGGGCTAAAGCAATTCTTTGTTAGGGTCATCATCATAGCATTGATCAAGATAAAACTAAATTCACTGAGAAGAATCAACTTACTGTTGCCGATACTGTGTTGAGCTAGTTGACTAGACAGTTTTCAGAACAGATTTTTCTGTCTTCCTTATCACATCTTTACTTGCTGTGATCATTTATTACCATAGAGTGTCAGGACATGATATGGTTTGTTTGTTCATTTAGCACATACATTGAGTGCCTACTGTTAATAATGCCAGGCATTGCGTTAGGCTCTGAGAATCCAGTGTGAGCAAAACAGGCGTAGTCTTTGCCCTGACAGGGCTTACAGTGTGGTATAGAAGATGGATCTTCATCAGAGAACCACATGATGTCCCCGTGAACTGTGACAAATGCACAGGGATCCAGCGTAACATACACAACAGGAAAATGTCATCTAGACTCGGGGTGGGAGGGCGAGTCAGGAAGGCTATTGTGGCCAAGTGGCTTTTGAATTGAGATCTGAAAGGTGAATTGGGTTTGTTAGGGTCAGAAGGGTGTACAGGATGCTCTAGACAGAGGGAGTTATCTGTGCAGAAGCTCTGGGGGGGGGAGGGAGCTGCGGCATTCTCAGGAGTGCAAAGGCGGCCATTGCAGCTGGTGCCCTGTAAGCAAAGGAAAGCGATGGAAATAAGCCAAGCTTATCTCTCAAGGGTGCCACTTCTGTAAGGAATTAAGCGTTATCTTTTATTACATAATTATTTTAGAGAAGCTGATTACTTCATTCCAAATCCATCACAAAATAGATAAAAGAATCAGACCTTTGTATCTTTGGCAGTGATGCTCTGGGGCATGGACTTAAGCTCCAAGGTTTTCTGTGTGTTTCTCTTTTGCAGTGATTTACATGTTGTATGTCAGCTGTCACTTAGACATCTGCACAGGTGAATAGTGGGTGTGAATGCAGCCAGCATGACAGATACCACACAAACCAAAGGTTCTAGTGAGAACTTCTATGCCATGAAATATTTTTAATGAGCACATGTTCCTTTGAGCAGAATCCAACCCTACAAAAAGGAGTTTAGCAGAGTAGCTCAAATGCACGTGAGTTAGTTTTATTTTTTGGGAAAAGTATTGCTGAAATGTACCTTTTAATGCCACTGAAAGTAAAAAAAAAAAAAAAAAAAAAGCAGAGGCAGGAAATATCTGTTTTCCAAGCATATTTTATTTATAGATTGATGAGTTCTTAGAAAAGATGATTTAATAGTTGATTTCATGTTCGTTTTGAACAAATATAGTATTTTGTGCCTTTCTTTTAAGCATGGTAACTAGTACTGAAACATTCAAGGGTGTCATACTGTATGAGAACAAAGGTCTATTCTTAGGGCAAAAAATAATACAGTCAGCTATTGTGCAAGACCCACAATTGATGGCAAGCGACTTAAAGAAGTCAAGTTTGCTCCAAAAACGAGTCTGTGCTGCCTCTCATCAGCCCTGCTCTCCACCATCGCCACCCCTGCCCGCTGCCGCTTCAAAGGACACTTTGTTTCTTTTACTTTCTTGACTTCTAGTGAGAGACAAACAGCGATTTCTTGCTTCTCCCCATTTTCCCTCTAATATTTCTGAATGCATATATGGCTTTGCCGCTTCTGTAGGAGCGAGCTGAAAACAGGAGCCTTCAGACCTTGCCCCTCACCAAGTGCTATGTCTACACAAACTTGGGACAGAAGTGGCAGAGGGATTCTCGTTTTCTTAGTAGCTACTGCAAAATTTCTTTCCTTCTTTTTCTTCCATCCTTCCCTCTTTTCTTCTAATTGTTTATTTTAGGAACATGTTGAGGAGAGAGATTAGTTTTGGGTTTAGATCCAGACTATCTTTGTGGAAAATGGAAAGTTATTTAAAAGCTTTCTTTGTAATAGGCTCTATGGGCACACTCCTAGCCAGAGAGTTGAAAGAAACTAACTAGGCCCTATAGACCAAACCAAGCCTCAACATTATAGGAATAAGTTAAAACAAGAAATATTTTATAATAATTTTTTTTTTTTTTTTTTGAGACAGGGTCTCACTCTATTGCCCAGGCTGGAGTGCAATGGTGTGATTGGAGTTCACCGAAGCCTTGAAATCCTGGGCTCCAGTGTAATATCCTCTTTTTTATTGGCCTGCAGAAATACGTTATGCATATGTTCTTCTGTTGCTCCTCTTCTTATGAGTCCAGGCTCTACCATTTGCTGGTTGTGGTTCAGGACACCCTTGAGTTGCAGCCGCATTTTGAGTGGGTTGTTCAGAGACTCCTGGATGCTTTCAAGGCAGGGGGTGTCTTTATCTGGTCCTAACTTAGAAGCTGCCACATGGTAGATTCTTAGTGATGATTTTTGACTATAGTTCACACACAGTTGGCCTTCAGGAGAGGGAAAGTGCCTTAAACCTAAATTCTGATCCCTCTGAGAAGGCTTTTCAGAGAAGTCCTGTGCAGCCTGTTTTGCCTGCAGAAGGCGGGGGTGGAGTTCGGGAGATTCTGGGCATATTTCTTGAGCCTTTATGTCGCGTCCATCTGGTTTTCACCCCTTGGAACATTGTTCCCTCTAGTCCCATTCCCACCAAATGTGCGATTATGCTTGGATTCATTTTTCCAGGTGTCTCTTAAAGTCAGAATTTACTGTTTCATGGGATAGCACTCATCAATTAACTTAGCACTTTAAGCCCTCATTGCAATGCTGAGGGCCCTAATCACAATGACTCGTCTGATACTACTTCCTTTAATTTACTGCTGCTGAGAATTCCTTCTGAGTACTTATTGTCTGTATCATTGGCTTTTGCACTTAATCATGGACTCCTTCCTTTGCATGGTTAGTTTATTGTTTTGTTCATATAGACCTCATCTCCCTGTTTTAGAGTTACCCGAGGGCAGCGGTTGGATCTTACACTACTTTTGAGCCCCTCTCAGCACATAGTAGGCAATCAACAAATACTCAAATCTGGAAATTCCAAGTGAAGATAGTTTTGCACCTGTAGAAGATTCTAGCAATCTCACTCTATTTAGTTCTTTTGTAGAACCTAAGACCTAGCTTAAATGGGTAGACAGTTCCTTATAGCATGCTGAGATTTTCACATGCATGTCTTCTTTCTCCGTTCTGGGGGTGGGTGGGGCGAGGGAACTTCATTTAACATGGAAAACCTTGGATACAGCCTCACCCTCTCTGTGAGCGAAATATAGGGCTGACTGACCAACTGCTATTAACAATCAATAAGGAATGTAGCCTGAAAGATTTAGCATTGAGTCTAGCCTGCTTACCTTCTCTTTAGCCTCTTCTTCAAAGGCTCTACTGAGTTCATACTCTTTTCACACTTCTTATCATCGAGAGGAAAAGGATATTAGAAAGAACTTTGCTCGAAGCTGATTTCAGGTGGAATTTGGAGAGAGGCAGTCAAGTGGAATCCATTAACAATTCAACTTTATCAAAGCTGGCTGGGGATGCAGTGGCTCAGGCTTATAATCCTAGCACTTTGGGAGGCCTAGGTGGGGAGAATCACTTGAGGTCAGGAGTTCAAGATCAGCCTGGGCAATAGCAAGACCCAATCTCTACAAAAAATAAAAATAAAAAATTAGCTGAGAGTGATGATGTGTACCTGCAGTCCCAGCTACTTTTGGGAGGTTGAGGCAGGAGGATCCCATGAGCCCATAAGTTCAAGGCTGTGGTGAGCTATAATCATGCCACTGCCTTTCAGACTGGGTGACAGAGTGAGACCCTGTCTCAAACCAACCAACCAACAAACAAACGAAAAAACCCCCAAATCAAAAAACATTTATCATAGCGTTGTGATTGTGGAAATTGGGAATCACCATATTTCCATCAGTAGGGTTAAGTAAAATTTGGGGTGTCTACCTAACAAAAATCTTGTGTTACTAAAAAGAATGAAGTGGATGGGCATGTACAACATGGACAAATATAGAAAAAATTAAAAAAGCAAGTTGTAGAATAATTTGTAAAGTAATAATAATAATCCCAATTATTTAACAAAAGAAGAGACACCTATATACACACACAGAATCAATCTGCAGAAAGAAGTCTGGTCGGATGTAAACTCCGGATTGTCTCTGGGAAGGGAAGATGGGTAGGGTTATGGGGACTTTCTGGTTTACTCTGTATATTTTTGTACTGTTTGAAACTTTAGAAGTTTTAATTAATTAGCTAATTTTTGGTGTGTTAACACTTAATGAGTCTACACTTTTACATTTTTAAGTGCACAGTACAGTATTGTTAACTATAGCCACAAGGCTGTACAGCAGATCTGTAGAACTTATCTTGCATAACTGAAGCCTGTGCTTACTACACTGAGAATATATGTATGTATTATTTGGTTATAAAAAAAAGGAAAAAAATACTGCTAATGGTCCATAGACATTCCTCCGCCATCCCAGCTTTGTGGTGTCTTGTGAGAGAAAACTGCTAGAACAATTGAACAGTGTATAGTCTTGAAATGGTGGTTTGCATTGTTTTTTCTTGGCAAAAGGTGACCGAGGTTAAACTTGAGCTATTGTTAAACGATAAGAAGCTGTGATTTGAAGTAGAATATATTAGTTTCTGCTTATTCCCCTTCGTTAAGTTAATTTAGAAGTCATCAGATATTGCTTGAAGAAAAAAAGTGCAGCATTTAATTTGTTGAATAATATCATTTATGTAACCCAATTTATTCGTAGTATTTTCTGGCAGTTCTACCTTGGGTAGGGACATTCAGTAGCTGAGAGGCATATTGATCATTTCTGGGAAGAAATGATGGCACCACATTACAAAATGCTTTTGTGTATTTTATCCCTTTGGGTCCTTTGAAGAGCAATGGTGGAGTAAGGCAGGCAGCATTCTTGTTGCTCAGCACAGGAGGAAACTGTCCTAGAGAAAATTAGTGATATAAATAGCATCATGAAGGTAGCAAGTGCCACTGTCATGACTGAATGGAGCCAGGCTCTCCAGTTTCAGAATTAGTGCTCTTTCTACCCAATCCAAGGGCATGTACCACTGCAGAGCTTCTCCAGAGGAGAATGTATTGAGACCATCTTTTGTACATTTTTCAGTTTTATCCCAATAAAGCATCAAACCAATGAAAGGTGTCATTGGAGAACTTTAGGCTTGAAGGCAGAAGATGAAAATCAAATCAAATAACAAACATATGAAAGAAATTTCTTGAAAAACATTTTACAAATGTGAGGTTGTGTTTTGGTTATTATGGGGATAACAACACATCTTTTCATGGCATGCTTGTGAAAGTACATAAGAGCTCTGCCCACTTTTCCTTGGGAAAACTGATGCAGTGGAAGAAAAGGGGTGAGAAGGGAACAGAGCCAGGAGAGGAACCTCATGAACTGACTTACATTTGGATCAACTGGACTCCCTGCCATTAAGAGAAACTTCTTCCTAGGAGAGAGTAGACTGAGAAGTAGCCCCAGGGCAGAGCTGGTAGTATCTGATAGGCATCTCAAACACAATCAGCAGATGCACAGGTGATATGGAAGGAGATTTTAAAAAAACTGTTGTTAATTATGGTTATGAACCCTTGACCATAGTTTTTCTCAACAGCCATGTAAATATGTGGTGCTTACTTCTCCCATTTCTACCTGGCATTGCTGAGTCAAAAGTAAAGTTATATTATAAAATTTCCAAACCGATATGGAATTCCTATTCCAGACTTTAAGAGGCTCCTCTTCTTGTATGTGCAGAGATTTTGGATGACACTTTTGGAATTGTACCTATCCCATGTGCCATGTTATTAAAGCTGGAATAGTAGATGCTTATTCAGGGCTCAGATCAAATGGAGTTTATGCCGCTGCTGCGTAGTCGCGTGTATCTTCCTGTGTCTTTGGGTCTGTGTGAGGCTTTTGTGATAAGCAAACCTATTAGAGTGAGGCTTTGTGCTTCTTTACCGGCTGCTTAGGTCATGTGCTCCTCTGAGCACTGGGTTTTAATAGAATTGACTAGATTTTCATCTCTTTGCTGGTTTTTGTTAGGCTTTCAGAGTGGACAGTCTTGGGAACTAAATTCCTTCATCTTTTCAAAGGGTCAGAGCATGGGACACAAAATTCAGGGGACAAAATTATTCATCCATCCACTCACTTGACATATATCATATGTTAAGACCAATCTTTCCTTGCCTTGTAACTCATAGTTGTGGAGAAGAAGGGTAAAAAGAAATGTGGAGGTAACTATTCCTTTACAGTGTGATAGGTGAAGCACCTGGCACATACACAGTAGGTACTCAAAAGTGGCCCATGAATGGAAGTGTTATAATAAAGGCTTGAACAAGGCCCTACATTCAAGGCCTCAAGCAGATTTTCTTAACCTTGGTACTGTTGACATTTGGGCCAGATAGTTCGTTGTTATGTGGGGACTGTCCTGTGCATTGTAGGATGTTTAGCAGTATCCCTGGCCTCTGCCTACTAGATGGCTGTAGAACCCTCCTTCAACCTGTGATAACGAAAAACATCTCCAGACATTGCCAAATGTCCCTTGGCAAGGCAAAATTTGAGAATCACTGGCCTAGAGGAACATGAAACCATCACAGGTTTGGCAGGTTCAGGAAAGGACATGTAGGGCAGGACATTCTTAATTGATTGATAATTCAGCCTTAGCTCAGTTTATCCCTAAGAAGCATGGCCTCTGACAATGACTTAGGCAAAGACACTTCTGCCTATTTTGTCAAAATTTGGACTAATTTCCTTCCTCTTCCTCATGGCAGAGATAATCCTGTATTTCATGTGTTCTTTCCCTTCTGGGCTCATTTTCAAGCCTTCCTCTCAGTTGGGTTTGGCCAGGTGACTGACTGAGTTCTGGCCAGCGGAATGTGGGCAGGTGTGATGTGGCCACCTTTTGGCCTTGTCCCTATAAAATCTATCATGTGATTCTTTACTGTGTCTCTCTTGGTTTGTCAACTGGATCCAGTAGAGGAGCCTGAGGTGCTGGGAGATGATAGAGCCACTGGAAGAAGAGAGTTGGGACTCTGAGTGACTACGTGGAGTGCAGCCCTTTGCCAGCGCCAGTCTGCATTGGACTGTAACATGAGACAGAAATAAACATAGTACGCTACGTTATACCACTGAGATGTAGGGGATGTTTGGCATAGTTGTTAGCTTTGCTGATTAATATATTCTCTCCTGCTCCCTTTTTTCCACTGGATACCTAGAAGATATCATAAAAATAGTTTTTAATGTTACTTCTCTTTGGCCACTCTGGTGACCTACACCTGGCATAACTTTAGATATACCCCTATCGCAGGCAGTACCTATGATGGAATTATGTACCTTCCTAGCTGCACGGTTTTTCTTTTCAAAATCTTTCTTGGAAGGGATGAGTGTTTGAATCTATCTCCAGTTGGCCCTTTGGGACTTTCAGGACTACGGTCTTGGACTAAGGAGTTTTGGTTACAACCCAAGCAGAAAATTATTCCTGAATGTTAAGTTCATAGTAGCTTTATTCCCCACACATTTCAAATGGTGATATTCTCAAGGCAGAGGAAGAAAAAAGAACAGTCAATCCTTTTATTTAATTTTGGCAAGACTGCGGTTTGTGGTGCTCTGGGGAAATGCAGCCACAGATGTATCAACCTTTTTAAAAATTCTTGGCAGGCTAACCTTTCAGTCATAAACCTAAACACAGACAGTGCATCCTTGAAGAAAGCTTGTGTTGGTTGCATTGGATGCTGATGTCCTACCTTCCAAGATCATCATTCCTTCTTTGCTTGTGAAATGCAAGTTCTGTTTAGTTTATTTTAATCAGTATTTGTTTCCTGGATTATTTAGGTATGTTGTGATTTTGAGCATGTTAGACAGTTTTACGATTAGCTTAGCAATCACCATACTATTAGTATATATTATTCACTACCAAGGGGTGGATAAGCACAAGGGAGTTCCTCTTTTCCAATTCTATGGTGATAATGTTGGACCTCTATTGAAAGGCATCATATAGCAAGAGGGTTAAGAACATGGATGCTGGAGCCCTACTGCCTGGTTTCTAGTCCCAGTTTAGCATGTTACCTACTGTGTGACTCTGGGCAAGTTACTTAACTGCATTGCACTGTCCCTTGGTTTCAGGAACCATATTAATAATATTAATAGTAGGTACTTCATAGAGCAGTTGTGAGACCCAAAGGGTCTTGAATTTGTATATAGACTTTAGGGAAGTGCCTGGCATAATGTAAGTGCTTTATAAATATTATCTGTCTGTATTACTAAATGACAAGCACTATGTTTTCATATATTTTAATTACATGGTAATCAAAAGGAGAAACTAGTTATCATTATTTATTTCATTAGGTTTTTAAACTTTACTTACTCTATATTTTTAAGGGACTTAATTAGAATTATTATAACTCCTTTTGGGGAAAAATTTCTATTTTTACATATATGCAGATAGGGAAAAAATATGAAAGAATATATACCAGAAGGTTAATAGCATCATCTCTGGGAAGTTTGATTATAGATGATGTTAATTCATTTTCATTTTTCTCATTTGCATTTCTAGGTCTCTACACATATTAATTGTAGAATTTTAGCAGAATAAGGAACTCAACTAATATTTTTAACATTTTCAAAGAGAATATTATTTGTATTGTGTTTACATATGATTTGCATGAAGTTTCACATTAAGTGAATGTTTTGTGCCTTAACTTTTTGTGATTTTTTTTCCACCGTTTTCTTCATTCACATGAAAGTGTCAGTAGGATCAGTGACACAAATTGTCAGACACAGAGACTTCTAGAACATAGCTGAACATTTCATGTAACATCTCTTCAAATGACTTTTGTTCCTTTGTTTCCTCCCATTATGCCTGATTATTCTGGTAATTAGCTGGATCCCTGCCAGCCATCCTGATTTAGCTATGGGATCAAATGGCTATAGGACATGGAGCTAACACTGAAAGGACAGCTTCCTGCTTTTGCCTTGGGAAGTGCACGTAGCAGCTGGGGCCCTGGAGTGTGTATGTGGCCGAAGTGTGGGCGTGGCTAACTAGAACTCTCATAGCCCACGTGATGATACTAGAACTCTCACACTACCCGATGAAGCCTCTAAAGAATTGGACCAGGTCAAAAAGAAATCCCTTGGTGAGAAAGGGAAGAGTTTGAAAATGTGCCTTTAAAAATATTTCTGATTCTGCCAGGAGGGAGAGCTGGCGACTCCAGGAGAGCAGTGATGGCCATCTACTGAATGCTTTCTGTGTGCCCCCTCTTTACAAATCTGCTTCCTAGTGTTCACCACAACCCTGTGAGGGGGGGAAGTAATAACAAAAACACTAATTACTGTTACAATAATAACCACAGCTAGCATTTATTGAGCTATGCTCTTTACAGGATAAGCTCATGTCGACTTTGTCAAACCCCAAGAGATAGGTACCGTTACAATTCCCCATGTGCAGGCAAGAACACTGAGGCTCAGGGAGGTAACCTGACATAGCTAAGATTTGGCTCCAAGTCTGTCTGACTCTACAGTTGGGGCTGTCATTCACGACATTTATATTGCCGAATAATCATTCTATAGTTAGGTCTTTTGTTTAGGAACTTAGTACTGAATGTTTTAATTTTTTATCTGGTGACATAGGTTTCTTTTTATCTCCTTTGTTTCTCTATGTGCAGCTTTATAAATATGCTTTTATATAAATTATGTCTATATTTGGTTTTCATAACCTTACCCATGGAGCGCAGTCAGGATAGATATTATTCCAGCTTTACCTAAGAGGGTAATGAAGTGCAGAGACATGGATTTGCCCAAACACACGCAGCCGTGAATGGCAGGAGCAGGGCAGGAACCGAAGTCTTTAGGCCCCTGGTCCTTTGATTGTTCCATCCTGGTCCATCGTTCTGACATCTCGTCCTCGTGGGTCAGTCATCTTATTCTTCCTGTCCCCAGAGGATTATTTTTTACTAAAGCAAAGGGTTTTGTTGTTGTTGTTCTTTTAAGATAGTTAAGTAGGATTGGGACCTGCACATGGGAATGCAAAGAAGACAGCCCTTGAGGAGTTTTCACACCTTAAGTGGTGTTTATCAGACAGGAGGTGTTCACTAGACCCAGTGGGTTACTTGTGCTGATTCCTTTCCAGAATGTGGGAAGGGGCCAGCGATGCAGTGTGACACGGGGCGTGCTTAGGAGCCTGGCCCACTTCCAGATCCCTGCACTATTTTTCCAGTCCTCTGTCCAGCTCTCCCTGAAAGTGAAGCTTCAGACCACCCGTCAGCAAATTATTCCTTTCTCAAGAAGTTGCCCTGAAGCCATTTCTTTATATGAAGGCTTTCAGTTCATCCCTACACTAGAAATTCAATTTAACACTGAGTGAAATTTTTTTTAGAAGAGGTTGTTATTATTTCTTTTAAAGAGAAGGATCAGAAGACAGGGCTTGATGGAAGCAATAAAGAAAACCATTAATATAGATTGAGAATTAGGCTGCTGTTTTCTGGAGAGGGTGGCAGGAGGAGGGGTGTGTTCCATCTCGTGGGGCGATAGAGTTGTCATAACAGCAGCAAACTGCTGGATGTGAAGGAAGCAGCCAGACTGATTGTGAAGATAGCTGGTCTCTGGGAGCTCTCAGGGAATTGGGTCCAAATTGTGGTCCCTTTGTGGGATCAAATTCTGAGATCTAATTTTGTAAGAAGAAATAGAGTTATGAGAGAAGGTAATGTAATAGAGAAGAAAGAATTTGCAGACATGAGTTCTAACCCCAGGTGTGTGACTGATTACCTATGTGACTTTAGGAATGTCACTTACTAGCTCTGGGCCTCACCTTCCTTACCTGCTGAATGAGGTGGTTGGACTAGACCAGCCCTCACTGTGCATCAGAATGACCTGGGGAACTCTTAAAAAATACGGTGACTGGGTCCCATCTGACTTAATTGGATTTAATTGGGGATACATTGGTTCTGATTTAATTGGTGTAGGGTACGCCCTGGCGTCAGTACTTCTAAAGGATCTCCAGGGGATTCGAATGTGCAGCGTGAGTTGGATCAACTCTAAAATACTCTCTAGTTCTAACATTCTATTTTAAAATATATATATAGTTGGTCTCCTCCCAAGGGATTTATAAATGACACAACAGCTTGTAAAGGGATTTACTGTAATGAAGAACACTGATCATTTTTGTCTTGGAAAACAGAAAAGTTATTAAAGAATTATTGAAGCTGTGCCATTGATTTATAAGATAATTCTCCAGGGAAAGCCATAAAAGGTTTTTCTATGAAACATTGAAGATGGCAGAAATATGCATAGAAAGTTGAATATAGCCAGAAAGGAAGAATTATTTGTTCTTAGATAATTGAAAGTGTTTTATGTCAGAAGTTTATGTTAGGAGGATTTGTTCATAAGTTTAGAAGAGAATGTTTGGGTTGAAAACTATTTTTAAGGTAAATAAAGTAATTTCTACATCACCTCTTAAGTCCAAAGGGAGATTATTATATTTTGATGAATACCAAATTATTAGGTCTGTATCTGTGTCAAAATGCCATTCCTTGCAAAAGTAAATTACTCTTCGTTGGGAATCAAATTCCCCCAAACCAGATTTATGTTTAAGTGTAACACAATGGAAAAACATTAAGATTAATTTAATGTTCTTCTTATTTACTTAGTTTCAAATTATTAACTATATAGGAATTAGGCTAAATTATTTTATAGTTGATACTTGCATATCGAAAGAAAAATTAAGATTTGTGGCATAAAGTCAGACGCCAAAGCTTTCCATACTCTGTTCAAATCGTTGGTCCCTCAGATCCACAAAGGCAGTTATCATCCAAGGCTGAAGCCGGTCATAGTAAATCCAAAGCCCAAGGTCATCTCCCTCCTCTTCCCTTCTCTCCCTCCCGCCTCACACATTAAAAGCTTTGGCCATGTAATCCTCTTTTGTGTCAGAAGAATCCAGACAAGATTCTGAACTGTTGTGTTCTTCCAAACAGGAAGTCACCATCTGTATCCATGATGAACTTCAAATTCATTTTGAATTTTAGAGCCTATGATCTGTAACATTTCTACCAGGGAAGTGAATAGTAAATGGCCTTATGCTCCATCAGGTATAAACAGATGTAACTAGGTAAGAGGTGCTTCAACAACAATCAATGTTTATAATCATTACCAGCCCTTGACCCTTTTCCCTGGAAAAGGAAAAGAAATTGAGTTCGTATTAAAAAATTCTATAAGACTTAAAATAAAAATTGGGTATTAGTTTTTTTAAGCATGGAAAGGCATAATGAAGAAAATAAAAATGACCCCAAATTTATCACCCAGATAATCCTGTAAGCATTAGAAATTTAAAGGTCCAAAAAAGGCACAAAACTACTCCCTAGATATCTACTTTTAATAGAGAACTTAATTTATTTTCTTTTAAAAATGAGTTTAGAATATAATAAGTAATATTTATTGACCATTTATTATGTGTGAGTTCATGTTCTAAGTTCTAGTCCTCCAACAGCTATTATAAGGTAGATATTATTATCACTTTACTATTAACAGGTAGATGTGCTAAATAATTTGCCCAAGGTCCTGGTTAATATGCAGCAGAGCTGGGGTTTGAACCTAGACAGCCTGGCTTCCGGGGTCCAGCTCATAAACCGCTTCTCTGTGCCGCTTATCACAGAACATTTGGAACCTAAAGTGTAGAAAGCTATGACCCCAAATTTATCTGAGTAATTTGACTGCTATGAAAATAGAAAACTGCCATCTTAGATTTTTAAGAGGATCTCTTAAGACCATCTCCTTCTACTCCTTATTCAGGTCTACCCTTTGGGATCAGCTCAGAAAAGAATTATTTGGTTTTAATAATGATGCCTAGAAGATCACACAATTTTGTTATGCTGTATCAGGTTAAAATTATATTTACAAGGAAGCCAATTGTAGATATAATTTATTAAAGCTGATCTCCCTCTTTGTTCTCCTCCTTCCATTTCATTTGTTTCATTTTTTTCTTTCTTCAAACTGTGGTCAAGATTTAAGTCATGGACAGCCACTTCTGTTATGCTATGAAAATGATGGTGGTGGTATTTCTTATACCCTGCCTTGAAGCCTAGAACTTGACCTGCCTTCCAGAATGTAGAATGTCCTCAGGGAACAGTTTAAGAGAGCAAGATCCTTCCTCTAAATGTAATATCAGAAACCAGCATTTCATAAATATAGATGCAAATTTCTTTTTCTAAATGCATTCTGTTACACATATGGAAGCACATCTGTTTAGGGGGGTTTGCTTATACATTCATGAAATCATGTATTTATTCACTCCATCAAACTTTTTCTTAAAAATTGTTTTTGTCATTAAAAAACTTATTTATTATATAAGTAGTAAGTAAAAGCTACAAGAAGATATAACCATCAGATTTTCAAAAATTAAAATCATTAAATGACAAATGTTGGAGTAGATCTAGCTAAACAGGAACATGCATATACTGCTCCTAGGAGTGTAAATTGTTATCATTATTTGGAGAGTAATTCTGGGCCTGACCCCAGAGGTCGTAGAACAGGACTAGAGCCTGCATTCCCACATTTCACACTAAATGCTTTCTGCCACGCCAGGTTGCTTCTCTGACCCATCTTGCTGTCTAGTCCTCACCTTGGGATGATCTAATGTAATTTCTTTCCCTGTCTTCCACCTCAAACTTTGGGACTTTTTAAGGTTATCTCCAGTGAAGAGACATATTTTATGTTGTCCTGTTACCAACAACTTTCTGAATGGGTGAAAGATAGCCCTGAGGGTGCTAAAGATCATGCATTCATATCCTTAGGGAATTTTTCACTGGAAAAGATGAAAGGTTGAGATGATCTAAGTTATGCTTTGTCATTAGGAAGGACATCCCCCTGTAGTGGAAGGTAAGACAGAAGTTTGAGGTCAGGCTTGCTAGTCAAAGAATAACTAAAATATTACATTCAAAAAGGTTTCCCTATCTAGCTGTTATGTTTACAATAATTCAAATTATGTTAATTTTGGAGAACACCACCATCTCCCAATTGTTTTTGGAAAAATGACTTTCACATTATGGGAATATATCTCAAAACCCCACAAGGGCTAGCAAATTATCAGTTCTAAGCCTACCTGTGAGTCAAAATAAAGTGGGCTCCTGAATATCCATTTAATAAAAGGCTGTTAAATGTGTCAGAGGTTTTAGTGCTGATTTATACTAGCAGGTAAATTTCTAAGGCAAGGTCCTTCTGAGACTGATTGCTATGGGCAAACTAAATGCTTTAGCTGAGAGTGTGCTCGTAATCTCTTTTCCCCCAGAAATATAATCAGCCTGACAGCAATTAATTGAAGTATTCATCTTCTAACTGTGAAGCCTCCCTGCCAAGGGGAAGGGTATTTATGATTGAGTCTGACCACCAAGCAAATTATGAATGCCCACCTATGACAACTCTCTGTTGCATTGCATTTCTTTCTCTAGGTCATATTTCTTGTCTTGAAATACACACTGATGATACTTTGATGAGCAGAGAAAAAGTCAGAGAAATAAGAAACACCCATTATATAGAGAACCTGTTTTCTAGGCTAACAACCACAATCCCAAGAACATAATAGTGGCTAATCTAACTCCTTATTGGATCACAACACTGTAGAATTTATAATAAACTATTTAGGCATATTAATGACAGAAATTTTTTTTTTAATTATTTTTTTTTATTTTGGCATATTATGGGGGTACAGATTTTAAGGTTTCAATAAATGCCCATTTCCCCCCCTCCCCCCAAAAGTCTGAGTCTCCATCATGACCATCCCCCAGATGGTGCACATCTCACCCACTATGTATGTATATACCCGCCCCCCTCCCCCCTCCCACCTGCCCAATACCCTATTACTGTAGCACCTATGTGTCCACTTAGGTGCTACTCAGTTAATACCAGTTTGCTGGAGAATATATCTGGTGCTTGTTTTTCCATTCTTGGGATACTTCACTTAGTAGTATGGGTTCCAGCTCTAACCAGGAAAATATAAGGTGTGCTATATCACCATTGTTTCTTAGAGCTGAATAGTACTCCATGGTGTACATATACCACATTTTATTAATCCATTCTTTGATTGATGGGCACTTGGGCTGTTTCCACAGCCTTGCAATTATGAATTGTGCTGCTATAAACATTCGAGTGCAGGTGTCTTTTTTGTAGAGTGTCACTGGATCATTTGGGTAGATGCCCAGCAATGGGATTGCTGGATCAAATGGTAGATTCACTTGTATCGCTTTAAGGTATCTCCATATTGCTTTCCACAGAGGTTGAACTAGTTTGCAGTCCCAAGAAAATTTTAATTCCTATGGAAAATGGGGATATAATGTTATTCAAATTTAAATATATGGTAAAGAAGAAGAAATACAAGCTGTGAGAGAATTAAGGCCTGCTACAAAAAGGATTATGTTGTGACTATTTGTTTCTACATTTTAAAATATGATATGTTTTCATTCTTATGTAAGTTTTCTAGATTAATTTCAAAGTCACTTGTATTATGCAGGTTTTTCTGCTGACATTAAAAAAAGTGTTCCTGAATATTTCTCAGTTAAACTTTTAATAAATTATTTTTATATGTAAGGATAATATGGAGAGCAGCTTTCGAAAGCTTGTTACAATAAAGGGAATTTTTTATGCTAAGCCGTTCACTCTCTTTTGTTCCTTCCTTCCGTATTCTCTAAGGCTTCTCCCAGCCTTAGGAGATTTGCTCGTTTGGCAAAATTCTGATTTTCTATGTAGAATGTCTTCTCCCCCTGGGAGATAGGTTTGAGCTTCCTTTGCATAGTGGTGCTTTCTCCTATTACAAGTATAAAAGTAAAGAATTCTTTTCAGTGATTTATACCACATGATGCATTCATTTAATTATCTTTTCCTGTTCTTCCCTGACCCTGATTATTCTTCTTCTTAAATAAGGGTCCCATTTGCTTTTACAGTGCCAGAAAATTTTGCCTTATTTATTGTTTTAAAAATAGCTCTCATATCCTTTATGAGTTTCTTATATTAACTAATGTATACTATGCATTTATTAGTCAGGATGTTTTGGATGTGACAGAAATCCCACTTGAACTAGTTTAAGCAAAAGTGACTTCATGTTCCGGAGGTGGACAGTAGTGATGGTTGCACAACGATGTGACAGTACCTAATGCCACAGAACTATCCATTTAAAAATATTTTTAAAGAAGTGACTTAAGTCCCCCCTCCCAACATTGGGAAGTCTGAAGTGGCTTCAGACAACTCTGTTTCTTTCTCTATCCCTTGGACATTCAGTGTTTAACTTCTCGCCATTCCTTTCTTATGCTCCCAAAGTGCAAGTTTCCTTCAGTCCATGACAGAAACATGTGGAGGTAGAGAGTGGCCTGTGGAATGGGTCAGAGGTGGCTTCAGGAAGGTGGCCCTTCAACTGTGGTTATTGGCTTAGGAGCAATTAAAAGTTGAGTTCTCAAAATAAATTGATCTGCTTGAGCCAAGACAGGAAGCTGAGCAAACCTACATAAATAGTTTACTTTGCTGTAGAATGCCCTGTTGGATGTATGAAGGGGTGAGGTACGGTGAAGTCTGAACAAGGCAGCTGGGAATAGCAGGAAGTCCCACTGGTATTTCAGACTTCCCTGGAGAATGGAGGGATGTCCATGAGGATCAGGGTAGTTTCTCCTTGCAAAGGAGGCAGAGAGACTCCCGCTTCAAGGAATTTGGAGGGGGTGGAATGTTGGAGGATTATTATCCCAGTAAACATTTTTCAGTCTTTTTATTTCAATATCTTTTTTATCCTCTCAGTTAAAATATAGTCTTCCCATCTCTCTGCCATCTTATAAGACCTCTCCTAAAATATCCTAGGCAAATGAGAATCTGTTCTGTTTTGGTGTCCTAACCTCGAGCATTACTCTTTCCTTCTGTCTCACTCTAGTGTTGTAGCTGTGCTTTTTATTCATAAAAACTCTTATTTATAACATAAGTACTCATGCTATTGCCATCTTATTCTGTCCATCAATAGGAAGCAGAGGAAATGAGCGTTTTAGTCCAGGAGTGAAGGGTTTTTGTTGTTGGATGTCCTTTCCTCTGGAGCCAATTATTCAAATGCTTTTGGAAACTCTGTGGGAGTTGTGTATTCTGAGCTGAACTATAGACATTTTAGATCTGGAAAGAACCTAAAAAAAAATACATGCTACCCAACCTATTCATTTAACAGATGAGAAAACTGGATCCCACAGTTGTTAAATAACCTTATCATACTTCTATTACCTCAAAGGATAAAAATATCAAGGGTGCACCTTAAGGAAGAGCAGATGAGTAATTCAGAACCATTATTGCTCTGCACAAAAGTGGAAAATAACCTCTTTTGGACTTGTTACCCAGCCATTTTCCTGCTGTTTAATTTCTCAATTGTTTTACACAATTTTGAATGTTTTTCAGATACCCAATTGAGTGCGCTATTTCCATTGCCTCCCTACAGGAGAGTCTATTATGTCATCCAGGCAAATACTGGTCTTTCTCTAGTTCAATCACTTCAATTTTAGTGGGCTATAAGGACACCAGCGTTTTCTATATTAAAAAACACGGTTATGGTCCCTCATTGAAATTCATTTTGGGAGCTGTCCAACCTTAGTGAAAATCTGAGTCACTGGCTAGCTTTTGAACCTCATAAGATGACTCTATTTTGAATTATGTCCTGGTGGTATTTATAATACATCATATCGGACACCCTGGGTCTTTCTGTTCTTCTTTACTGGTTTTGACTAACTGAGAAACACATGAGTCAATCAGCAAACAGGAGGTAATTGTGATTATTTAGATAATCTAGTAATGTGAGATATCATTGGACCATGAAAAAAGTGGAAAGTAAATGAAATGATCTGTATTCATCAGCAAAACCAGGCTCACTCAGCAAACAGTGAGGAGAAAATAGTCAAAATTTCTCTATCTTCAGGCTCTCTTGGAGTGCTGGTGATTTTGTCTGGGAGCTTTTACATATCAGCCAGCTCTGCCTTTTTGTTTTTGATGGTGATTGAGTCTCTCTCTCTCTCTCTCTTTTTTTTTTTTCTTAAACCAATGTGCTTGCTTACAAAGCCAGCCATGGGCTGCCTTAGATTTCATGTGATTTCAGGTCAGTAAAGTGGTGCTTCCTGCACGTTGATGCTTATGAGGCTGGAAATGTTTCCCTGCTGGAAAAAGGCCAAAAAAGGTAGTCATGTGTGGGCTGATGTTCATACAGAAAGGAAAGTCTAGTGTCTTTCAGTTATAGAAGGGAAAGAGGAAGACGGTGACATGCACCTTTAACTCAGTATCTTGGAGAGAGGCCACCCTTGGTCTCCTCCCAAGATCCAAATCAATTCCTAAAAAAGACCCCTGTTTGGTCAGCCTGCGTCACGCACCAGCCCTGGTGATGATGATGGCTAAGAGAAAAGTCTTAGTGAATGGTTTCATCTGAATCACAAGGATTTAGGAGGGAGAAAGGACAAACTCAAAAGTCACAGGTTTTCCCTGCAGTAACATTGATCTTTGGGTGTGTATTCATTAGTTCACAGTGGAAACGCCGAAGAAATTTCTTTTATTACTGTATAGGATGAACCATAGAGGAAATATTGCTGCTCTCCCCAAGTGAAGATACCTTTAGGGTGAAATAACTCATTTCCTCTGTTGGATGGAAGTACCATTCTTGTATATTACTTCCAGATCAGGACAATAATTTTTGAAAACTATAGCAGATGCCCTGTATTTTGAATGATGACTTTGTATCCTCACTTGAGTTACTCTCTTGGTTCTTCAGAGCCTCCAGAAGAGGTAGGTGATTTTTTTTCTTGGTTTTACCAAAACAGGCACCAAGGACAAAGTTTCAGAGCCACCAAGGGGCAGAACAAATCCTTGAGCCCAGGTTTATTTGACTTTAAATTTTGTGTTCTTCCTCTACACCACAGCTGCTTGGGAGAGAGCTGCCAGATGTTGCTGTTAATCAAGGTTGTGAAGTCGATTACAAATTGAGAAGGAAATGAGGAGGAAACAGCATCATAAATCCAGACACAAAAGTTTAAGGCCTTTAAAGACCTTCAGTATGTCACTGCTCTTAGGCTCTCTGTTTGTTGCCATATAATTAGGCCCAAAGTCTTAATTGTAGGTTGATTTCTGAACCTGCATGCCCCCGTGCCAGCAGGTTTTATGCTGAGACATTTACTTTAATTAAATGGCTACTTAGTGTCAGGGCTTAAATATCTATCTTTTAAAGTACCAGACATATTCTTTTTCAGATATTCAATCAAGAATGCATCTCTTCGTCATTATTAATACATAGCATTTGACTAGAAATGTTTATTTCAATTAATTGAAGCCATTTGAGGCCATCAAAAATGATTTGGGGAGATTTTCTCTGATCTGTGGTTTCAGGGCTGGGTAAGATGTTAAAGCATGGTTTTACCACCTCACCTCTCCCGTTTTGAGTGTTAAACTGAGGGATTGGTATGTCTAACCCCCTGCACTGAGAGGAACCTCATGCTGCCATCCAGTGCCCACTGGAAGCCCATCCAATGCCACGCAAAATAGCCTTTTCTCTACCAAAAGCAAGAAAGAGCTTCAGTTGAAAAATTGGGGCTAATGTCCAGTAAACAGAATGAAATAAAACTAGTGCATTTTAGCATAAATTTAATACATCATCCCAACAGAGAAAATTCTGATGCAAAATTAAAGATGAAGCATATACTTGCTTTTAAAATACAACTGTTCTTTTAGTTCCCCAACTCCAATTTGGCCTAACTTGAAACATCCATTGGGGAAGAGGTGTCTGTCCAAGAATTTGCTTCTGCTGTAGCTGTTGGTATCATCAGGCTTCTGTGTTCTAATTACTCTTTTAAAATCCCATTTAAAATGCAATTTCATTTATACATCTGTTTTTGCATTTTGTTTTTATAGTGTTTCCTTTCTTTCTCAACTGATAGATATTAACTATAAAATGTAGAATATACAGATAAGAAAAAGGAAGGAGAAAATAACCCATGTGTAATTTAATTACTAAGAGGCAATTGTTATTGACTTGTAGGTATTTTTCCTCTTACTCTTCTCTTTATACTTGTTTATATATGTGTGTATTTAACTAAAATACCGATTTGCTATCTCATTGTATATGTTACTTAACGCAAAACAATTCTTTACATATTTCTGCTGTGTCCCAGACACTATGCAAGGCCTTGGATGCGGTTTTGGTTACTGGTTTGCTTTTTTGCCACTTAATGTTACATAACAAATATCTCTCTAAGTCTTTAAAATTCTTTGAAATGACATTTTTAATAGCTACTTAATACTCCATCATTTGGATGTGCTGTGTTTTATTTTATTATATCCCTGAGATTGGAAAATAAAGAAGCTTCTGATTTTTTTCTGTAATAACCAATACTCCAATAAACATCTTGAGCATCAATCTTTGTATTCATCTCTGATCATTTCCTTATGGTAATGTCCTACAAGAATTATGGGGGTAAAGAATGTGAAAATGGGTATGTCTCATTTGAAGGAACCCATCAGCTACTATATTCATCTTATTCTTTGACTCTTTGTCCCCAAAGTGACTTGATTGCCTTAAAGTGATCATACAATTCTAAAAGCTTTAAAGAAACCTAAAATATAATTTAGAAAAGATTCTATATTCCCAAAGATACATATACATATAATCTCTTAAAGTTGCTATAGTTGAGATATGTAAGAGAGAGTTCTAAACTTGTTTACTCAAAAAGTCTAATAAACCAGATCATTAAAAGCATTAGAAATTCCTTGTTTATAAAAATGTGCAGTTGGTTTAAATTGGCCATTTAAATTGGCCCAATTATATGAACCAGTCTCCAAGAGTTTGGCAGTGTATGGTCCAGTTCCATTCTTTGCTCAGTAACAGTTTTTTGCTTAGGCTTAGTGTATGAGGCTAATTATGATATGATGAGACTGCATGGTGCTCAAGTGTATAGTAAGCAATGCTTAGCTGGAATAGAGAAAATATTTACCAGTGCTCTGCTAATGAGCTGTTCTTTATATCATCTAATTAGTTGGATTTATTTTAGCTAAGGTTAAATATATTTCATCTTTTGAATGGAGGTCTTAAAATAACATGTGCTGAAATCAATTGGAGAAAAGGCAGAAAAATTCCAAGCAGGCTTTCTGGAATGATCATCTCACAAATATTAGTTTGGTTCATCTTAGAAAAACTGGAAAACTGGTTGGAAGAAGATATAATGAAACATGATCCACGCCACAAGTAATATTGTCTATATTATAGAGACTTCTTTTATAGACCACTTGTGTAACTAGATGTATAATGCTCCCTTTGGAAAGTTCTTCCCTCAGTCTAACCTTGTTTTGAGTGAGGAACCAAACTGTGTTAGAGGGGTCATAGCTTATTGGGCTAGATTGTCAAGTCCCTTTATGTGTGAGGCAGAAGTCTTACAGAGTCAAAATTACTCTTGAAAATCCCTTTGGAAGGCTCTTCTTTGGAGGCCTACATGCTATCTCTTGTTGAGGCCAACACAGCCACTTTTGCCTGTAGAATTGGAACCGCATCACTGTTTCTTTGAGCACCAGATAAGTGGTTGACATGAGTTAAGGGGCCAACTTGTATGAAAAATATGTTTCTTTAAATACTAGAATCCCACTCACACTGTGAGAAGCCTATTGGAATGAGACTGAAAGGGGGGGGGCATCATACTTTCTTCTCTTCTCTCTCACCCTGGGGCATGTGGTCATTGCATGGGATGGCTGGGGCATGTGTGTGTCTCCACTTCCCTCCCTTGTAGTGGGTGTTAGTTGAATTCTTTTGAGTGAAACATGTGTGACATGACACCACTGCAGTTGCTGTAACGCAGAATGTTTCCTCATGGAGAAGTTCTTCTGTGAGGCTCTGTAGTGACCTTATTGGTTAACCTCATAAAAAATAGGGTAGAATAGAAGAGGCAGGGTGAATGAATGTGTTATTTTGAATGAATATGAATTAATTTCCATGAATCATGAGCATAGACTTATAGAGAGCCTACTATGTGTTAGGTTAGGGATACAGTGGTGGCCGCAGTGGACCCGGTGCCTGCCCTTTTGGAATTTACAGTCTTTGTACGTCCTTGAGAATTTGCCTTTGTTTAGACAACAATGGACTAAATAGTCACTAAATCTATAGGGAGCCAAATATTTGGTGCAGAAAATGCTTATTTTGGGTTCTTAATTTGGAACTGTGTGATACAGATGGTTTCTTTGATAATTATCCATGATCTAAGCTCACATACCTACCGGCTTATAAAAGCCAGTCTTAGAGCCCAGCTGACCTTCCTGCCGGATGCCAGTGTGCTCTCGCCAGATCACCGTCTACCTGGGTGGGAACTCTGGGCTGCGGTACTGTCTGATCTCTGGTACTCTTGATCCACCAAAGCCCCTCCTTGTTCCAGTTCTCTTTCTCAGGAACTGAATCTCTGCAATATCTCCCCTTTCCCCTAATGACGGCAGTAGAGAGTGTGTGTGTATGTGTGTGTGTGTTTGAGAGAAAGAGAGAGACAGAGAGAGACTCAATGAAATAAATTCCTGTGCATGAGAGTTTACTTTTGATTACTAATCCTTCATCACTAGAGTGTTGGTCACAAGCCTGGAGAAGAAGGCAAAGTGGTTGGATC
Organism: Microcebus murinus; assembly: GCF_040939455.1. NCBI lineage: Eukaryota > Metazoa > Chordata > Mammalia > Primates > Cheirogaleidae > Microcebus > Microcebus murinus. The sequence goes on along the minus strand of NC_134111.1, from coordinate 71,056,464 downwards.
CCTAGTTGCATGTGTTCCTTTGGCTCGCTTGGTCTTGACCTGTTGACCTTTCATGGGCCTCCCTTGTTCTTGTGTCATCTCCCACTTGCTCTCTCCCACTACTCCTCTTATCTGAGTTATGGTTTATAACCTGCTGTGTTTCTTAGTGAACACCCTGAACCTCAAAGTTGGTAAAAGAAAGCGAATCTCATGGTAAGGTGGGGCAGCAGGACGGTGTAGGCCTGACATAGTCCAAGATTCTTGTACCCTTCAAGGTGGCACACCTGAGGTATGCCAGGGTCCACATCCTTCACAGGATTAACAGGACTGACTTCGCAGATGGTTAACTTTTTTGTCAGTCAACTAAAAACATTATTTCTATGTTAAACAAGGCTACTTGAGGAAGCATGAGACTGCAACATTTATGTGAATTTTAAGTTAAAAAGTTATTTTTGAGGCAGACTCCAGGGGAATACATGTGCTCCTGTCTTCCATTGCAGGTACTTTGGTAGAAGAGTTTAAACAGGCTTGGTTGAATCCTGGCTCCTTGGCTAAGTTACATAAAATCTTCTGCAGAATGAGGGTAATTGGAGCATTAATGAAGACATGTAGGAAACAGTGAGTGCACGCTGGTTGCCGTTGTTCTCTGCCGCCCTCTCTCCCATGTTTTCCTGGACTCACTGCTCACCCTGGAGGTGCGTGCTCTACTCCTGTGGCAGGAACCGTGCCAGTCCACGTGTGCTGCTGGCACTGTTCCTGGGTGTTCTTGGGCCCGCTCTCAGAGTGTTGAGGGTGCAGGGCCGAGAAGTGTTTGCAGAGCAGCTCAGCCTGGCTTCATGGGCTGGGAGTGAGAGGGACATGCCCAGAGAAGGACACAGGTCCACCCAGCCCATTGCCCCCACTCTCCACACAGGTACACAAGGGAGTCTGCACAATGTGAGAGGGTGTCTGTAATCCCTAGGAAAACCCCAGTGACGGAGCAGGACAGGGCTGGCTTGCAGGCCTGCTCTCTCCCATGACACTGGCCAGAGCAGATTCTGCCCTGGATGCCTCTGCTCCCTCAAAGGCAGCAGGAGGACATTTGCCCCTCCAGCTTTTCATTCTCTGCGTTCAGCTTCTGTTTCTGACCTGCTTTGAAGCTGCCACTCTCCACCAGTGAGGAATGATATCTGAGCCGAAGGAGGCCGACACATGCCATTCCAGTCCACAACCCCTGGCCCCCTAATCTCTCCAAGGCAGGATGTTCCAACAGGTGGGGAGATCCTTTGCTCTTAAGGCCTGCCTTGCAAAAGGACAATCTGCTTTCTTCCTAATCTCTGGAAGAAGGTGGTAGAGTAAGACAGGCTTCACTTACGGAGCATTTCTGAGTGTGCCAAGTGTGTCTTTGGTGCTTTTCCAGAAGAGCCAGCTCAGTGTAATGGAACAGAATAAGCTTTGGAGCCAGAGAGGTCTTGGTCTGGTCAGGCCTCAGCCCCTCACTCCATTTGTGACATTGGTCAGGTTAACGAATGTTACTGAGCCTCAAGTTCCTCATCTGTGAACAGAAGGTGTTAATAGTAACTCATTGCTACTGGTGAGGAGGAAGCAATATGCAATATGAAAAGCAATATGATTTGCAATATGATTTATGAAAAGTAGGTGGCATACAGTAGTCACTTAATAAGTGTTCCTTAATACATCTCCATGGTGGCCTTTCTTAGGAGGCCCCAAATCACCTTTGTTTTCTTTCCTTGTCGCCATTAAAAACATCCAGACTCCCCTTGCTGCTGATCTTTTTTAAGGAGTCAAGAAAAAACACCCTGTATAAACTAATTCTCTGCAAGGTATGATGAAAGATAGTCTTCTAACTTGCTCAAAGGTGATTTCACCGGGGGAAACTTGAACTCAAAGGAATTTCTGTTAGTGAGACATCTCTTAGGTAGCAGGAGTGGATTCCGACGGTCTCTGAGCAGTTCCTTGCTGTGCCTGGTCCTCCAGGGAGGCCTGCCAGTGCCCTGTCCCTGCAGCCCCCACCTTCTAGCTGCAGTCTCGCTCTCTTTTAGACTACGTTAACCCCTTGTCCCGATTCTTTGCTCTCCTGATTCATAAGGCAACCTTGTGCTGTGTGCGGAGGCAGCGTGTTTATTTGTCCATCTTAGTGAAATTAGAAGCAACGTGTTGTAGCACTTAACCCTTTCCAGCTTTTCATGGTGATTTCCATAAACTATACTTAGAGGAAAATAAAATCATTAGGTAAGTTTTTAACTTTCAAATTAAAATAAGTATTTTAAACATCAAATTTTTGTGTTGAAATTAAAAGTTAATTGATGATCATCCAGGTTTCTCCTAAACTAGAATGGCAAGTAGGCCAGCTGTTATTGATTGGTAATGATTGCCTGGGGTACTTGAGTATCAGGAAAGACTCCGAGGTTGTGCCTATTTGAGATTGAAAAGAATATCATGCTTGATTAGTGATGTCTGCTAGAGGCACAGGAATGGAAGTGGTGGCTCCAGCTACATATTTGCCATGCCATTCTCCAATTCTCATCCCATGATCTCTCTGTTCATTTGCTCTCCCACTTGAGAGCAGTCGGGGAATCAAAGAAGGTATTTTCAAGCCAGGGTTATCCTGGTAAATGATTAGGCAGGGCTGAAGCATGATGCCAACTAAAACTTGTTTTCTTTGGTTATCTGTACATTTCACATTTATTCAATTCGTGGTGCCCATTCGCATTAATAATTAGGAGTTATCAAATCAGGGTTTTTGATCTTGAGGTCCATAAACAGCATCAGAATTTGGTCCATTCGAAGAAAATACTCATAACATCTTGCTTTTTCATCTCTGAAGACCCAGAAACATGTGACCTGTAGGCAAAGAAATGAATGGCATTCATGAATCACTTGAGTAGCACAAAGCAAAGCAAAGAGGTGCCTCTAATAGTATTGGCTGTTACATCCACTTTGCCTTTATTCTAAATGCTTATTATTCAGATAGCCTAATGGATGAATCACACTGTTCTGAGAGAGGCAGACAAACAGCCTGGAGAAAATGGGTCACTTACATGGGTTTCTTCTCCAGGGTTACCATTAGAACTTGTGTTAAAGTGAAAGCTATTCTTGAAAAATAAAATATCTCATGTGTGACATGGCTTAGCTTTGCCCACCTACCTCTCCCATTGGGAAACCAAACTAGTCTTGATTATTAAAAGTTGAAGGGCTAATAGCTCTCTCCGGAAGTTGTGCTTATCCCCCTTTCTTCTGGATAATCAGGTAAATCTTTCTGAGAACTAAGCAGGAACCAGCCAGCCCTTCCTCTGGCTTCCACTTGCTTCTGGCATTGCTGGAGTGAGTGTGTGTGGGTTGTCACCTGGTGCCAAGCATTCTCCAGGGCACCCATGGGCAGGTTGAGGTCCTACCTTGGTTTTGAGGGTCTTCTGTGGAGTTACTTAGAAAAAAGACATCTAAAATACTTCACATATCTCAAACATCTCTTTGAGCATCCAGAGTGAAATACTTAGAAAATTTGAGGAAAGCAATTTTTTTAAAGTTCACAGTAATATCTAAGACTACTGTAAAAGCAATAGTCCAATAACAGCAACAAAAGTCTGCATCATAATTTGGCATCTCCTCTTCTTTTTTCCTTGTTGTACAATTTATTAATATAAAAGGGAGAGGAGGACTTTAAAATTTTACTTTTAGGAATCCAGTAAATTTTTTAAAAGCTGATCCTGTTGGAGTCTGGCTTGTAAGAACTCGTATATGACTTCCTCATTCCTGTTTTTCTTTGATTTGCCAAATGTAAATGTTAGGATTATTCAACCATATGGGAAAAGATTTCTTTTTTTTCTATGACATTTTTGAGAAAGAAGATTTTGCCTTAGTGTTACCAACCCATAGGGGAAAGGTGTATAACATAGCTATAAAAGATCACCAGGGTGAAGGAACAAGCTAGAAAAGTGTCTTTCTGGGTGATTTGAGATCGGGGTGAGCTGGTGTTGTACAAGTAGTGTTTCAAGTGAAAAAACAGAAAGGGGGAAGGAACCTGTTCCTTTTCTGATGTACTTTTTTTTTTTTTTTTTGGTCTGGCCATTGAGATGCTGGATTGATAAAATATCAGAGAGGTCATCTGAGAGGTCACCAAAAATAGAAATCACCTCTAAAAGAGAAGCAGCTTAGGACACCATCCACAGGCCCAGCTGTTTAATGAGGGGAATTATTATGCTGGGATGGAGTAAAAGAATGAATAGAATGTTGTGGCTGTGACTTAGACAACAAGGACCCTGGGAAGAATGTCCTGGCCTCACCAGTGAACTGGGACTGAGACCTGAATGGAGTTATTGAGGAAATGGACAGTGCAGTTTGCAGATACCTGTCTCCTTCCCTCCACACCATGATTTTCCAGTTGCTCGTTCTGTGGTTGGTTTTGGGGGAAAGCCAAACTCGTTCCCACAGCACCTAGCAATGGTCTTGAATACAGCAAGAGGAATTTTCATTTCATTTAGTGCAAGCCCACATTTAGTAAGTTTTTGATAATTTTTCTAATTTATTAGTTTAATATCTCATCCCAATTTTAAGATTGATCATTTCTACTTGAGGAATGACGTATTAAAATGTAGGTAAATTCTTCGTAGTTTCAAAGACTGAAATATACCGACAGCAGTCAGTCTGATTTACGTTCTCAGATATGATAGGAACGTAATTCTGAAGAGTGCTGGCCTTGCTATGACATAATTTTAAGATCTATCTTATGTGGCTCTTATGCTTAATGACTCTTTGAGAATTGGTGATGGAGGAGCCAGCCCCCTAACGTCCTTTCCCTACTATGTTAATATTGATAACATAATGACCCAATATGCTTTTCGTATGTATTTAGTACTTTCAGAAGTACTTTCACAATTGCTGTTTCCTAGAAGAGGTCTGACAGGGTGAACTCTGTGTTTGCTTTTGTCCATCCTTACACGTCTAGCCCAAGCAGAGTGATTGGCACATAATGTAATACAGGTTCTGTAATATTATTTACTGAATGAATGAATGAATGAATGAATGAATGAACAAACATCATCTGTCTGTGGAAAAATTGTCTTTTGTGAAACTGGTCCCTGGTGCCAAAAAGGTTGGAGACTGCTGGTGTAGTTGAAGTAGCATAGGATTTGGAGCTGGAAAGGTCTTCCCAGTGACTGGCAGTGACTTTGGGCCGTCCCCAAACCCTCCAAGCCCATTTCTCTCTCATGGAAATGGGGTGGAGGGCATGGCTTCAGATCTCACTTGTGAAAAATACAGAGAGATGACAGAAGGAAAGCAGTTAGCACAGGGGCTGCTCCACAGTGAACGCCAACAGATTGTTCTTCCCTTCCTCCAACCCTCCTTCCTTCCTAACTGGCCAGATAGGTAAAGCCCTGGATCCTAATACTAGAATTCCAGTGTCAGAGTCACAGATTAATGCAGTGGTTCTAAATCATCTGTCAGGCAGCTGAAATACTTTTTAAAAATACACACTCCTGGATCTCACCCTGTGGTTCTGGGATAGGGTTCAGGAATTTGTATTTTTTTTTTCAAGTTTCTGATGCTCAGCCACAATTGGGAGCCTTTGACCTAGTCCAACCTCTGACCGAGAGCAGGAATCCCTGTTATGTAGCCTCTGCTGGGACACGCCAGGGATGGGCAGCTCGCTGCATTTGGAGCCCCTGTGCGTGTGGGACAGCTGCTCTGGTAGCAGCCTCTGCCCTGGGCACTGTTCTCTATCTGCCTCTCTGCGAACACCCAGCCTTCAGATAGGCTCTGCCTTCTAGAGACGGATGAATTAGCCCACACATTTTTCCACATAGTCATTTTTCAGATATTTGAAGTTACTAGTACTATGTTCCTTCAAAAGTTTTTCTTTTCCAGGCTAAACATTCCTGTTCCTATAAACTAGAATTTGCTAGCTGGCGCCTGTGGGCTACATCCGGTCCACAGATGTGTTTTGTTTGGCCTGTGGTGTTTGAAAAATATTGAATAAGTTGCCAGCATTTAAAAATCAGGGCATTTCACTGAAATGTCCAGAGCTCTGACAACTCTTGAAAACTCAAATGATCTAGAGCCACAGTTCTAGCTTTGGGCAGAATGTTCTCCAGATTGTTGCAGCCTCAACCACTCCACGCTATTGTCTAGCCTGTGCCACTTCACTCATTTAGACCCTTCATTATTCTAGTTACATTTTTATATCTGTGCTTCAAAGTGTCAATTGGTCCCATCTTTAAAATTGTTTCTTTTTAAAAAATGATTTCATAATAACTTAACAATAAAATAATATAGCAAATTTGGGGAATTACAGAAAAATAGACAGAAAATGTATCTGCCAATAGACTTGTTTAGCATTTTTATAAATTTTCTTCTGCTTCTTGTTTTTCTGCACATATTTATATGTTATGAAGCTGGGATCACCCTGTAAGTAGTTTCATAGACTGCTTTTTCCACATCTTCCACATCTCATTAAAATCTCTCAGAAAGATCAATTTTTTTTTTTATTTTTTATTTTATTTTTTATTTTTTTTGAGACAGAGTCTCACTTTGTTGTCCAGGCTAGAGTGAGTGCCGTGGCGTCAGCCTAGCTCACAGCAACCTCAAACTCCTGGGCTCAAGTGATCCTCCTGCCTCAGCCTCCCGAGTAGCTGGGACTACAGGCATGCACCACCATGCCTGGCTAATTTTTTTTTTATATATATCAGTTGGCCAATTAATTTCTTTCTATTTTATAGTAGAGACGGGGTCTCGCTCTTGCTCAGGCTGGTTTTGAACTCCTGACCTTGAGCAATCCGCCCGCCTCGGCCTCCCAAGAGCTAGGATTACAGGCGTGAGCCACAGCGCCCGGCCAGAAAGATCAATTTTAATAATTAAAATATTCTTTTTTTATATATTGTGACATTTTTGCTTTTCTGTTGTGGCAAAATATACACAATATGAAACTTACCATTTTGACCATTTAAAAATGTGCGGTTCAGTGGTATTTATTACATTCACAATGTTGTGCAGCTATCGTCACTGTCTGGTTCCAGAACATTTTCATCACCTCAAAAGGAAACTTTGCATCCATTAAACAGTCACTTCCTACTCCCTTCTCCTCCCAATTCCTGGCAACCACTAATTTTCTTTCTGTCTCTATGGATTTGCCTCGTCTGGGTGTTTCATATAAATGGAATCATATAGCATATGGTCTTTTGTGTCTGGCTTCTTTCACTTAGCATAAAGTTTTCAAGGTTCACCCATGTTGTAGCATCTGTCATTATATACCATTCCTTTTCATGGATGAATAATATTTCATTGTGTAGCTATATCACATTTTGTGTATCTGTTCATCAGTTGCTGTCAGTTGATGGACATTTGGGTTGTTTCAGCCTTTTGACTGTTGTGAATAGTGCTGCTGTGAACATTAATGTATAAATTTTTGGTTGAACACCCATTTTCAGTTCTTTGGGGTATGTACCTAGGAGTGGAATTTCTGGGTCATGTGGTAATTCAATGTTCCACCTATTGAGAAGCCACCAGACTATTTTTCCACAGCAGCCGCACCAGTTTACTTTCCAATCAGCAATGTTCCAATTTCTTCAGATTCTCACCAATGCTTATTTTCTGGTTTTTGTTTGTTTGCTTGTTTTGTTTCAGTGTGTTTGAAATGGTATCTCATTGTGGTTTCATTTGTTTTCTCTAATGACTAATGATGTTTTCATGTGCTTTTTTGGCCCTTCGTATATCTTTCTTTGGGTTTATGTATTGTAACTTATTTAATAATTTCCCTAGCTTTGATGTTGGTTCTCTGTAAGTTTTTGCTGTCATAAATAGCATTACTATGAAAATCTTTATATAAAAATTATCTGCATGGCTCGTTATTTCTATAGGATAGTGTTCCTGAAGTGGGATTCTTGAGTCAAAGGTGTAGCATTTCTGAGGCATCGATATGAAGAATCAGATCCAATACTGCGTGTGTGACGGATACATGCAGGTGACCTGGACAGCCTTTCTAAGGGCCTGTCCTAGGATTTCCACCCATGACTTACCACATCAGAGGCTCATTGGGGTGGGGCACAATTTCCCAGGGGGTTTTGATATGCAATCCAGCTAAAAATTCAGCCAAATTTCTTCTGCATCCATTTAGGTCTTAAAAAAAGAGAGAGGCCCTTTAGGACTGCACACAGTTGTCCACCATTCTGAGTAGGTTGATCCTGTTACTTCCCCTGCTGTGGGTGGCGTGCTCGGGGGTCCTAGCATTCTGGCAGGGCGAACTTCCCATCACCTAGACCCCTTGCTGGGTATTTTCCCACCTAAAATCTGGTCTTCCCCCTTCTTGTTCTTGGGGAGTTGATCATTTAGAACCCATCTTTTCTCGTGAGGAAACAGAGGTTTCTGTCTGCTTTGTGAGTGGCCCTTGGTCATATAACGCCTACTGATCCAATCCAGGCTAGACCAGGGCTCTGGCTCCTCAGATCATTTCTTTCCACTTCCCTCAGTCGCGTTGTTTCAACATTTGTGATTGGTCATGATTCAAGAAGCAAAATGTAGTTGCATAATGCCACATGTGCTCAGAGTGCTCTTAAAGAGAGAACATGCCTTAACATGTCTGGGCTGGCCATTTCCCTCACATGAGACTGGGTTTTACTGCCTTTGACCAAGGCCACTTTCATCCCTGGGTGGAGGAAGGGCAGCCAAAGGTCCCCCTCTGTCAGGACAATGATCTCAAAAGAACTGTGGTCATATTGTGCATTTTAAACCACTGGAACGTTGCACATTGACCTGGTAACAATTGCTATGACTTTTGACGTTAGGTGTGTAGTGCAGATTCCCAAATCTAGATTTAACATGCAAAGACACTAATGGGGTCTCCACATCATTTAGAGCCAATGTTGGGGAGGTATTGGTGAAGAGAATGGTGTGAAGAGTCACCAAGAAAGGTGCCAACCTCAGTTATGGTCAGTTGGGCCACAGGAGGCCTTAGGACCCTACTTCCCTGTTACTGTGTCTCGGGCCTCAGTTGCCTTTGTGGTTGGGCTAGTACAATGGTGGTCAGGGGCATTTTATAAAATTCTGGTGCTAAGCAGAAACACACAGCAAATTAGGTTTTATTGAAACTCAATAACTCACTTTCCTTATTAAAAGCCTTTATTTTCTCTGTAATATGACTGTCAAGATTATATCTTCAAAGTTGGCATTCAAGTTAACATCCTAGGAGTGAATCTTGTTTTCCTAATGTTAAAAAAATATGTCAAAAGCTAATTTTAGACTGAAAGGGACAGTGAAACAAAAGAGAACCATAGGCTTCTCTGTGGTGCCCTTCAGTTAAAAGTTACACATACCTTTTGAATCTCAAGTCTTTGAGATAAAAAGCATATTAGTTTATTCATGCCTATTTCATTTTCAGAACTTTCTCATAGAGCTACTTATATTCAGTATCAAGGCATAATATATACATGGCACATACATTGAGCTATCAAATCATATTTACCAATATGAGAAAGTTTAAAACATGTTAAATATGTTTTGTATTTAAATAGATTTGGATAAATTGCAAACATATTATTACATACAGTGAAAGACCAATACTGTAGTGACTATTAATGTCAACATTTTAACAACGTTTTTGGTTATCAAAATGACTACTTTTGGCCGGGCGCTGTGGCTCACGCCTGTAATCCTAGCTCTTGGGAGGCCGAGGCGGGCGGATTGCTCAAGGTCAGGAGTTCAAAACCAGCCTGAGCAAGAGCGAGACCCCGTCTCTACTATAAATCGAAAGAAATTAATTGGCCAACTGATATATATATAAAAAATTAGCCGGGCATGGTGGCACATGCCTGTAGTCCCAGCTACTCGGGAGGCTGAGGCAGAAGGATCACTCGAGCCCAGGAGTTTGAGGTTGCTGTGAGCTAGGCTGACGCCACGGCACTCACTCTGGCCTGGACAACAAAGCGAGACTCTGTCTCAAAAAAAAAGAAAAAAAAAAATGACTACTTTTTTTTTCTTTTTAGTTTTTTTTTATTTTAGAGGCAGTGTCTCACTGTGTCACCCAGGCTGGAGTTCAATGATGTGATCATAGCTCACTACAACCTCAAATTTCTAGGCTCAGGCAATCCTTTCACCTTAGCCTCCTGACTACCTAGAACTATAAGCATGTGTCACCATACTCAGCTAATTTTAAACTATTTTATAGAGACAGGATCTCACTATGTTGTCCAGACTGGTCTTGAATTCCTGGCCTCAAGGGATTTTCCCACCTTAGCTTCCCAAGTGCTGGGACAACAGGAGTGACCTATTGTGCCCAGCCAGGACTGACTTTTTTGTTTAAATCACAATCACTTAAACTTCGTAATTGCTTTATTCCATGGTATTCATGTTATTTTCCAGATGGACAGGAACAGCTTAAAAGACTGTTATTGTTTGAAGGGCACAGAACAAGGTGGAGTGAGTGTGTGTGTGTGTGTGTGTGTGTGTGTGAGAGAGAGTGTGTGTGTTGGCAGGGGATGGGTGGGGCATGGGAAGGATAGGGAGGGAAGAGATTTGGGGTATTTGCAAGCGAATCCTGGCTGGAAGTAATCCATTTTAAATCGGTGTTACTGTAATGTTCAGTGTCAGCCAAGCTTGGGATTCTTTATGTCTTTAAGCAGAAGCAAGGGGTGGGGATGTGGAAGGGGTACGGGAGGATGGTGTTTGGAAATGCTGTAATTTGGAGAAGGGACTGCTTATTGTCACTTTCCCGAACATACACATGTCTAAAGTCAGTGCTGTGCCCTGGCTCATTAGTCACTCCAAAATACACTTTTCTCCCCCATCCATCTAAACCATTCCCAGGCCTCGTTCAAGTCCTGCCTCCTCCACAGACACTACTCTGCCTTCTTAGCCCTCCTTGTTCCCCCCTCTTTTAAATCAGAGAAGGTTCCTAGGATATCAAAACCAAAGGGGCCTCCAAGTTATCTCTCCAATCTGTCATTGTGCAGAAGGACAACTTGGCATCCATTTGCATGAAGTCTGTAGAACACAGTTCAGTTCTGTTTTACACAGTTTAATTGTTTTGTATGGGTTAGGCTTATTTCCCCAGCTATATTTGGCACTCTCTGAGGAAGGGACTATGTCACACATTTCTTTTGTATATTTCATAAAAATAGCATATTATAGGTGCTCAGAAAACACCCTCGACTCTGTAGCACTTCTCTGCGTGATGCATCAGCTTGGATAGATGCTGGGAGAGGCTTGCTTGTTGTGGCACAAACTAGAAACAACCTGAATGTCCATCCAAAGGGGAATAATTGAATATGTTATGATATATCCATATGATGGAATATTATATAGTTATTAAATTGAAACAAGTTAATCCTATAGCTACTGACCTCTGGGGGATGTCCTCAATATATTATTATTATTGCAAATTACAAGAGAGGGAAAAAATACCATTTTTGTGATAATAATGTTAATATTGTATATCTGTATCTGTATTTTTATATGTCAACAGGAACATGGTGAAAGATGTCAAAGGATACACATTAGGTTGTTAACACTGGTGATGGAAAAGGTTATTCAGTTTTTTCTTTATCTGACTTTGTATTATTGCAGTAGGAAAACTACTGAGATTGAAACTCAGCAAATATAAGATAAAGAGAAAATGCATGGGGGTTTTGATGCGTTAGATAGTCTCTCTCCCATAATCCTTCCTCCTATTTTTCAAACTTTGTGTGATCAGAAAAAAATGAGTTTATCCTTGACAAATTTTAGAGTCAGGAAATAAAGATAAAGAAATAAAGATAGCATGTATTTGGGTTAGCTATACTTGCTTTGTTTTGTTCTTTCAGCTCAAGATATCAAGATATGTTTTTTTTTTTTTCTTTCTTTCTCATGACATGAAGATAAGCTTTATTTTTACCAAAATCTAAACTGTGAAGGTAGCACCCAAATTGAAAGCCTTGAGGCTCTGGTTTCTGTGGTGGAGTGGAGAGAGAAGTAGCAGGGTGTACTGATGCAGGATGCTAACTGACTTCAGAGCCCCAGGAACTTCCTGTCCCACAGCCGAACAGAGCACGGCGAGCACTGGAGGAGCTTGCACAAGTGAAAGAGCAAAGAAAGCGAATGCTGCAGAACTTCCGGTGCTCCTCTGCTGACATGGGGCTGCTCCAGAGAGCTGTGTATTCTACAGAGGAAGTTGGTCAGAGTCTTTCTGAATGTAGGCAGCCAGGCCTGAGGGCGTTAGCCCTTGCTACATAAAAGGTGAGGATAGTTCATTTACCTTTTAGATCTGCATCTTAACTACCAATAAGAATGTTCCTCCTACAAATACATGAATGGGCAAAAAAAAGAATAAAAAAAATGTTCCCCCAACCACTGAGGGATACTCCGTCCCCAGGAGCCCTCACCCAGACTGTTGTTGCAGTCTCCTAACTGGTCGTACCCCTCCAGACTTTTCCTCCAGTTCACCACACAATCCATTTCTAGAGTGATTCTCCTAAAGCACAACTCCTAGGTTACCCCTCTGCTCAAAACCCATCCGTGGCTACCCAGTTCTACAGAAGAGAGTCCAAATTTCTTAGCCTGCCATTCAAGGCCTTCCATGACAGGATCCCTGTCTACTCCTAAGCTTACCTCCTTTCTCTCATGCTCAAGCCAAATAAAACTGTTCCCTGTGCCTGTTGAGTCTCCCCAGCTACTGTTCACAGTCTTCTGAATGAAAGGAGGGATATCTCCTTCCCATTCCACTCATCTCTGCTGTTTAATCCTCCGCAGTGTCCAGTGTTCATTTCAAAGGCTGCATCTTTCAGGAGGCCAGAGGAAATGTCTTTCCCTTCTCAGTGTACTTCTCCTGTGGTGCCTGCCTTACGCTCTAGCTGTGCGTACTTGTGTACTTCCTGTTACACCTTGGGAACCCATTCCTCGGAGAGACTGACTAAAACATCTCAGTGTCTGAATTTCTTACACTTAGTGAATGTCTTATGCTTAATAAATCTTTGTTTGAATTGAATTGAATATGGTTATCTGAAATGTACCAGATTAATTTTTAGAAAACATCTTTCATCTCTTGTTGGTGGGGGTAGTGTGTAGAGAAAAAAAAGGAAATATGAACAGGGTTGATGTCTCCACAAGGAAATATGATATGGCTGTACTTTTTTTTTTAATAGAATTTCCCATTTTATATTATCTAATGTTTTTCAGTCTCTTAGGCTCCTCTCTCTTCCTGCTGTCTTATCGTTTCCCTTTGAAATCTATCACCGAATGAATGCCCTTGCCAGGATGTTGGGTGGGGAAATTGACAAGATGCTTCCCAGAAGACTCCACTGAGGGGGTCTCTAATAGATTCGCATTCCTTGTGACTTTTCTGGCTTTCTGGGCAGCAGGGGACCCTCCAGTCATCTCAGGCAGAGCCTAACCCAGGTCCTAGTCAAGCCTTAGATTTGATTGAGAGTGGTCAGAACAACCCGGATCAGGAAGGTGACTCACTTTTGCACAGGTCCCTAATCCCTCACTTGTGAAGAGGTGGTGAGAGTTTAACTGCTAAGAATGTACATGAAATTCAAAGAAAGAGAACTAAAGAAAGAAAGGAGAGGGCTTAAAGGAAAATTGCGATGGGCTTTGGAAAGACTTGGTTGTGTAAAAAGTGGCTTGCTGGTGTTTTGAAAGAATCCAGGTACTAAGAAATATTAGACAAACCCAATTTGGGGTTGCCTGAATCATGAAGGACTTACTGTGATGAGTTAACCCATATAGCTCATATATGATAATTCCAACCCCCTCAAATACAGCAAGAGATTGCCACATTTCTACTGAATACCTTTTATTTCCTCATATTGATTTTGTTGTTGTTTTTAAAGAACACTTGAATTTCTTTACGTAGCTTCCAATTTCTGAGTCTCAAAAATTATAATTACTCAAGACTGCAGAAAATAATGCTATAGTTATGGATCATTTTCTTCCATTTTTGTAAGGAATATTTTTCATTGTTGCCCTTTTTATGATAAGAGATGCACACACCAGGTTTTAATAAAAAGTCCTGTTTTACAGTGCATCCTAAAACAGACAACTACTTTCTGTATTTGAACGAAGAAATTATACTGAATATACCTACAACCCTGAAAATCATCTTCTGCCACATACTTTTCCCCCCACAAACATCACTAAAATGGTTTATATTGATTAACATTATTAAATCACTTCTCATATTTGAAACCACAGGAATTCAATATGCCGTAAGATACAGCTATATAAACAATGTAACCAAAACTAAGATAGGAAATAAAACTTCTATAACAATTTTTCAAAACAGGAAACTGTTGTAGAAGTATAGATTGTTGTTGTTTTTGTTTCACTAAAATTAGATTGAGTTAAATATTCTGTATGAACTAAAGTCTTGGATCCATTGTGCTCTTGGTTAAATTAACTTTCTCTAAAAGTTAACTCCCAACACTATTTAATTAACCGAGCTAAAGTTTAGATTTGATCTCAAGCCATTTGAAACTAGACAGAATGAAAAAAGATGTGGGTAGTTGGCAGCAGATCCTGATAAAAATATGGCACTTGGCAGAGTATGTCTGCCTTGTTTTGCTTTGCTTTTCTCTTTATGGATGTGGCCTATTTTTGAAATGTTATGATTTAAATTCAGCGATCAAGTGACAAGTCTGACAAAACAGAGCTTACATCCGCAGAGGTTCTATGGGGGGGGAAATGGAAGTGTTCCAGAACTAAGGGAAGTAACCTCGATTTCACCTGGAAACATTAGTGTCTCGGGGGCAGGAGATTTGGGCTATATATGAAAAAAAGAAGGAAAGTGGCCAAGATTATGTGCCAAACTTGCATCCAGGAATAGAGCAGACATCAAAAACTGAAAACAAGGTCTGTCGTTTCCACCATATCCTGGTAAGTAGCACCTGGGTGTAGCTTGTGATGAAGGAAGATGGAAATGTTTTTTCCTAGGATGGCTTGGATTGTGGCAGCAGTCTTCTCGCTGGGTCTCTAATGCCAATCTCTCTTCTTCCAGTGCTCAGTGCACACTGTGGCCAGATTAAATGTTTGCAGAAACTCCATCCCTTTCTCTTGCTCAAGACCCCAGTTCCTGTTTGTCCACAAGATTGGGGTTAAAACTTTTTATGCTGGTGTGCCACTCTCCCCACCCAGCTAGTCACTTTTTTAACCTCACCATCTATTATTCTTCAACACGAAAGATTTTTTGCACAGTCTAATGCTTCAAAATTCAGCTTAGCACCCACCTTTTCCATCTTTCTGATAACTCAAACCCACACTGGGCCTCCATACTTTGAAAGATTGTAACCTTTGCTTTCTGTCTTTTGGTAAGATTATTTCATTGCTAGCTATTTTTTTGATGTAGAGGAACTACATTTAGAAATATATACATATATTTAGGCACTATATAATGTAAAAATACACACACATATAGGGAGAGAATATATATCATATATGGTGGCTTTTTCCTTAGTATATAATATTTCTCCATAGGGAGAATGTTGAAACTGAGGTTGAATTCCTGATCATGAATTATATATATTATATGACGTTATTACAGTGTAAACATGACATGTGAGAGAAAGTACCGAACTGGGAGAATCGGGAAAACTAAGTTCTAATCTCAACTTTGCCACTCACAGGGAATTAGTGGCAGCTCCAAACAGGGAAGTCATTTTCTTCATGACCATCAGAAGATCATAAAAGAAAGTGTAATTACACATGTTTATGATAATCTTAAGTAGTAAAATTATAATCTCAAGTCCTATCAAGCAGGCATAAATAATGGCACATTTTAATTAGTCATAGAGAGATGATGTATTACTTCAGTGAGTTATTACTGGTTTATAGGTTAGACTTCTGAGTACAGACAGACTATGGTGACATTTTTGAGGTTGCCTAGTATAGCAAAGGCCAACCTAGGCTCAGCTTGGTTTTTGCTTCCCTGCCTATGAAAGCTTCTCTCCCAATATGATGGGCTTCTCCTTTAGAGGTGGTGTGGAGTGAGTTATAATCCTAACTCAATTTATTTGTTCTGTAATGTTTGAGGAGATCTTTCAAAATCCCTTATTTTTTCTTTTGTAGGATGGACATAATGTACTTACTTGTGAAGGTTTTTGAGCTTAACTCAAAGTAAAAAATAATCACTATTTTTATCGAGTGTACAGTAGGCATCCAGCCCTCACAGGGGGCATTGCATATATTATACCATTTCTTAAACACATCTTGTAAAATGGCTGTCATAACCCCATTTTATAGATGAGGAAACTGAAATTGGAATGGCTAGGATTTAATCCTAGGTCAATCTGATACCATAGCATTAATCTTCCTACTATAGTCAAAAAAAGAGAGAGGTTGGAGGTTAGTAAAAATCAACATTGCCTCCAAATTTCAGTTTGACTGATACAGTTGTTTCATCATTTCCTTTTGCCTAACCTTTTGTAAATAACTACTAGCAAAGCTGACATGCCTGGCTTTTATTTTACCTCGGGTTAGCTATTCTCTGGTGAAGATGCTAATGAGTAGCATAAAAGAGCACAGAAACCACCAAAGAGAATCTCAGGAAATGAAGGAGCAACAAAGGATGTGAATGTTCCAAAAACTCAGTAGATGGTCCTTGAATAACAATTTGATAGTCAGTGCCTACATGTTATTTTCATTTTGGAAAAGCTTACATAATAAATTAATTTTCTCCTTTTTTTGATTAAATATAGCTCCTTTTCACAGGAATGAACCAATAGACACTTAGTGAGAGGGTATTACTATTAGTTAAAATTTTATGTTTTTTCTCTTTTTATTAATAATTGGAAATATGATATACACTTATGCTACAGCAGAGCCCATAGGAGACATTTTTAGACATGTAGTGCTGCCACACTCCCTGATTTTTAAAAAAATGTTTGCGAGGACTCAGTATATTTTGTATAGTTCTTATGGTTCTTAAGAGAAACAGATTTTGATTTTATGACCATCATTATCTTTCTGTGATGGAGTGAACTTCTCCCCAAGTAAAGAGTGATCTATATTCAGGAAATGCTTAATGGCATCCTTGCAGCAGATCACACAGCAGGACCCCCGTGAATAGAGCCAGCTTGTTTTGTCCATTAAATCTAGTGACTCGATCAAATTTTTATTATCCTTTTGCAAAAATGCAAGCGCTGCCTCATACAAAAACCAGTTGTTACCTAATGGAGTGTTTCAGCTTGTTCATATAAGTTGATGGCTTCACATGGCCAGATTATTGCTGCATCAGCTATTAGCTACTAATAACACGCTCCCTTCTTGCTTTAATGACATACTGTACTCAGAATGCTTAAGTATGGACAGATGCTTAGGAATATCATTTTTTTCCTTCTTGGGTATTGATTGCTTCCCAACACCCACTCCTGATTAGAATGTAAGATGTTTTCTTTTAGACATGGAGTCTTTACTTAGTCTAATCAGAAAAAGATAAACAACACACCAGGAATTTGGAAGGAAATTCTGGAGCATCTTCTGGATGCTTCTTGGACTTATTAAACATTGGCCGTAGTTACTGATGCTCAGTGATAGCCTTTGTCACTCTACTCATCTTCCAAAGCCAATTTATTAGTCAGGAGCATGCAGCTCTGACAAAGGGAAAGTGAAGTGCACTGTACAGTGGTTTTAGCAAAAGTCAAGATGGTGGTTTCCTTAGGGGATTTTGCCAGGTGGTGGTGGCGGGGATTGGTGATGTCACTGCTGGCCGGAGTGGGTTCTCTAACTAGCCAAGCACTCTCTGTAGGACTTGTGATGGCTTCATTCTTAAATGGAGGGTGTGTCTGATGCCACTAGTAGTAACATATTTTTAGTGGAATTGAGGAAATAATTGATTTGGTGTTTGCAGATGATGAAAATGATAATTAAGCACCTGGGTTTTAGATAGCTTAATTCTTATATCCTAAAAACCTGAACCCTCAGGGATTGATAAGAAATTTTTTTGTGTGTTTGATGGTACACGGTATGTGTGTTTACTTATTACTAAGAACTGTCTCATAAGTTTAAGTTCTTCTCTGTCTTAAATAAAGTGGATCTTTCAACTCTCTCACTTCCTTAATTACACAATCTGAACCTTTGCTTTTATCTCCCAGGTAACAAGTTACCATCTTGCTCCCCCTAGTGGAATTGTAACTCTACTTCAAAGTTTGAGAATAACTATCACTAGTACATTTGATTTAGCATCTTATTTTTGGAAATCAAGTATTTTCAGTTTGTTTTCAGTGTGAGAGTAAAGACAAAAAAATCTTTAATTGGATGGGATGATAGGGGATATGGGTAGAGAAAGTGATTTTCTCCTGATAAGGTTTCAGTTCCAAGTGTTAGCAAGGTCAGTTGTAAAATTTATAATGGCTGCCAAATTCAAGGGGCCCCTCTGTTCTGCACATCTATCTTAGAGGGGTCAAGCTATCAGCCTGGCAGACAGTCACCTCTAGAAGGCAGCCATCAACACTCCTGGAAGAAGCAGTAGGAGGCTGGTAATTGGTGATGTTGAAAGACAAGGACAGGTCGCATTTGAAAAACAAATTCCACTTGTGCTATTGGTAAATTAGGCCCAGGAAATATCCTTCTGCCTTGAGAATCTAGGTGAGGGACTCTGCTGATATTTGCAGCATATGGTAATCATTTCCAGTTTACAGCTGCTAAGCATGCTAGGAAAATTCTACCAATTGAAGCTGAAATAGCTGCACACCTCTCTTAAGAATTTATATTTCTTTATGGAATGATGATCAATGATTTCATGGTATCTGAATCTCCTTTTTTTTCCCTGCCACTATTTATTTTTCACAGTTTTAAACCCTGTTAGGATTTTGTGTTTATTCACTTTTGTAGCCTATTGCACACAAAGCACTCTTGCATTGTATATGCTAGGGCTGAAATGTGTGAAACCTCTAAAAGAAATACCTTCATGTGCCAAGGCTTAGGACTCTGCTCTTGGATAGGTAAGGCTTTGCTTCTAAGCCTTATCAAGGTTAAGGCAAAAGCTACAAAAGTTATAATGGTTGCCAAATCAATGGTCAACAGAGTATAAATCCTTCATACTTATGAGCAAGAATATTGTAATTAGAATATTCTCCCTTTAAAAAATTACATAATACAGACAGTATTTAGATACAGTTTTCCAAATATTTATTCTCAGGTGAAGTGTTTACCTGGGGGAAAATAAAACAGCAGGACTGGATTAAAATTCCAACAAAAGGGAATACCAAAGTGCACTCTGGGCATGTTTTATTTGGGAGTATGGAGAACAAAAAAAGAAACATGCATAATGCTTAAAAAATAAATACTACTTGCTCAAGACTCACAGTAATTTCGTTCAAGAATTGCATCCATGCAGACATGCAGCTTCAATACAAGCAAAGTGTGTTATCTGTGAAGTTCTGTTTTGGACTTCCACGATACTTGGATTTATAGTTGTGAAAGCTATTCTGTCACGGTGGCCACACAGCATAGCTGGGGCTGCAGATGTCCGTCTAGCAAGGCTTTGGGCTGTGGAGAACAGGAGCTTTTCTGTTCCACAGAAAGTGAAGGGGGTTTATATCTGAATCAACATGTGTCTCTATGCATATATGCATGAGTGTACACAGGTATGTGAATGCACCTGTGGGTATATGTATGCAGACATGCGACTGCAGCATTGGAAGAGTTAAGACAATAGCTCAGACTCTTCTTCTCAATGGCTTCTGGGAATTCTGTGCATCGGAAATACTCTACCAAGTAGTTTTTTTTAGCAGCACTAGGCCCCAGAGGTCTTTGGGAAAGTCCACACACCACTCCCTGCTGAGGGCCTGGCGCTGGCATTCTTCTCTGGCAGCTTTGTCAGGGTGCCTCTTTTGGGGAACATTCCAGCCATAGCTTGGAACACTCACCTTCCTTGAGAAGTGTGAGGACTGAGCGAATGTAGCAGGATCTGCAAGCATTCCTTACACGCAGGGGCAGGGAGCTTTGCTCACTCAGTGTGTTCCCTTAAAGTGACTGACTAGTGTGTGTTAACTCCTGGCTTAGGGTGATTCCTTAGAATCTTAACTTCTCAACTGTTGATTGACCTCAATCGATTTAACCCTAAAATCTTGTCAGACTCCGCTTCTATTTAAGGCCGTATGGTTGTTGGGGTTTGTTGTTTGTTTTCTCTTAAGATTCAAAATGGCAGAAATGCACACATGAGTATTTGGCCACGAGCCACAGCAGATAGAGAGATATGAATGAGATGAACGAGATTCAGTATTTTTGTCGAAGCCCTGAATTTGTGTCTGACTCTGTGTCTTGTGTGAAATGTGGTTGTCACCATGGGGCAGATGTAACCTGGAGAGTTGGTTAGTCAGGAAGAGGACCATGGAACATTATTTTTATAGACATCTTGGATGATTCTTACGATCAGACAAGTTGGGGAAACTGCTATCGTCTAATTGTCTACTAGGACTATGTATTTCCAAAAGTTGTGAGTGGATGTGTGTGTGCGTAATTGCCAAGGATTTTAAAGTTTTTTTTAAAAAATTGTCAAATATTCCATGTTGGCATCATTAAACACTTCTTAATGAAAACATCTGTGATTTGTGTAGGGTTGTATGGTTGCAGAGGATTTTCTCTTATATTATCTCATTTGATCCCAATAACAATCCTGTGGGGAGGCTGGCCGCGCTGATCATGCCCACCCCCGCACTGCACGTGGGAAACGGGCTCAAGCATGTGGCTGGCGAGTGGTGGGGCTGGCTTGGAACAAGATCCTTCACCCTGTGGGGCAAACCCAACATCAACCCCAGAGCTTACCACTCTTCCTCTTTGTCCACACGCTCCAGTCACCAGGCTGATGACTATGTTTCTAACATATCTGATTCTTTGCACATCCATGCCTTTGCATACCTTTTCTCCCTCTGCCTGGAATGTCCTTCCTTCCCTGTCTGCAAACTCATACTCATTCCTTAAGGTGCCTTCCATGAAGCTTTGCTGGATACACTCTTCATCATCCTGCCTCCTACCCAAGCAGAGCTAGTTGCTCTTTCAGCTGTGTTTCTGTCACACTGTATAGATCCCTCTACTGTAAGTTGGGCTCTTATTTAATGTAGGCAAGTTCAATAGTAAGAGCTCAGTAAGGTGCGTCTCTTGCTCCCTGACCTGCCATCACGCCACTTACTCCAAACAGGCAGTGGTTGTAATCATGTTTGAAACAGTCAGTGTTTGTTGGCTAAAGCCATGGGAAGTGTCAGGGAATAATTTTGAGGGTTTTCCAAACATTGCCAAAGGAGTGTTCAGATGGCCAGAAACATGGCCATTAGTATCCTCTAGAAATGGAATTCTTTGAGACTGCTAAGGAACATTGTCTAATAAGAAGTAGAGGAATGTTACGGGATTGTCTGTCTTAGTTTGCTTGGCTGCTATAACAAAATACTACAGACTAGGCGCCTTAACGAACAGAAATTAATTTTCTCACAGTTCTGGAGACTACAAGTCCAAGATCAAGGGCCATCAGGGTTGGTTTATGGTGAGGCCTCTCTTCCTGACTTGCAGAGGTCCACCTTCCTGCTGTGGCCTCACATGGCCTTTCCTTCTGTATGAAGGCACAAAGGAACTTGAGAGCTCTGGTGTCTTGTCATCTTTTTATAAGGACACCAACCTTTTCGGATTAGGGCCCCAGCCTTATGACCTAATTTCATCTTAATTATCTCCACATACAGCCACATTGGGGGTTAGGGCATATAACGTATTAATACTGGGGAGACACAGTTCAGTCTATACAGGCGCTATATACACAAAGTCACATATTTAGTAGTTTCCTTGTTGGAATTTAAGTGTTTATCAAGGAAAATTTGAACTATGGGTGATTTTCATGTTAAATTCACTTTAGTTCATAGCCCCAGATTAGAGGTGACTATCTGACATGACCTTTAGGTCACATTATTGTTATTTCTTTATATAAATTTCTCCCACACTGGACTTCTAGGGAGGGTAGGTCTGAGTCTTATTCATTTTTATCTGCCAATTGATAATTATTGGATGAACTTTTAGGGGGGGGGAAATCCTCTTCTCACCATCTATATCTGAATGCAATCAAATATATTGATTATAGTTCTAATTCCCATTCTCATATGTTTGCAGCCACCACTGGTCCAGGCAATCTTCAGCGGTGATCCAGAGGAGATACGGATGCTCATCCAAAAGATTGAAGATGTGAACACTCTGGTAAGACATGCTGAGGTTTACCCTGGAGCAGGGAAGGGCTCTTAACCCTTTCTGTACCATGGACTCCTTTAGTATCTGGTGAAAGCTCTGGACTGCTTCTCAGAATACTGTTTTTAAACCCATAAAATAAAATATATAGGGTTAGGAAGGAAATTGATTATATTGAAATAGAGTTATCTAAATGTTAAAAAATCTAATTTGTGATATAATATATATGCTTCTTCATCAACATATTTAAACAATAAGATACAACAGGAGATCTAATAATGACCATGATTTAAAATTAGTGATGAGCATAATAAATATTTTGAGTTGTCTGCAACAACTGTTAATGTGATATGAATATACCTGTGATTTCTATTGGTGACAGAAGAAATCGAGGTACTGCTGATGCTGCTGTGGTTTGTTGCCTATATTCATAATGGAAGGAAATGTAATTTTCAATTAGAAGTCAGTGAAAATAAAGATGTGATATTTAGAACCCATGCCTTGCAGCAGGGGTTGGCAACCTATGGTCCGAAATACATTTTTTTTCTACAGGCTGCCTGCTAAAAATGGTTTTTATTTTTTAAACGGTTGGGAAAAGTCAAGATAAGAATAATGTTTTGTGATGTGAAAATGGCACAAAATTCAAATTTCAGTGTTCACAAATAAAACACTGTAGGAACATGGCCATGCTCATTCATTTACATGTTATCTGTGGCTGCACTTGTACCACAACAGCAGAGTGGAGTAGTTGTGACAGAGACTATAGGTGGTCCACAAAGCCAAAAATATTTACTGTCTGGCTCCTTAGAGAAAAAAATTGCTGAGCCATGTCCTAGAAGGTCCCTGAACCTGGGATCAATACATGAACTAGGCATTTCATGTACCCTCTGAAGTCATAAGTAATAAATGTGTGCACTTGTGCACATATATATTTTTCTGTGAAAAGGCATTTCATCAGATCCTTAAAAGGATCTGTGACCTCCAAAAGATTAAGAACCATTGAGTCTGGAAGGTCTTGTAACAAACCAACCAACCTGCAATTAAAAAAGGAAAAAAAGATCAAGTCAATGATTTACCTTTTTCATAATTTTCAAAATTTTTCATAATTTTCTAGACCTGGATTGAACAAGCAATTACCTACAGTACATACTACTAATTCTCTTAATGTACTTCAATTGCAAAAAACTCAAGTGTACCAGGGAGAGGAGTTCTCTTTAAAATGTCTAGTGTTAGGTAGAAACAACAGAAAGCATCAAATACATCTTCAGTCTAAGAGGAGCTTTGCCACAGGAAAGTGAATTATGTCTAAAGGTGTATCCCTATCCTGTTGGCTGAATGCTTTATTCCAAAGGAGAGTCATTTGGTGTGGTTGTTGTCCCATGGCATTGCAGGTTGGTGTGGTTTTTTGCAAAAGCTTTTGGCAGCTTCTCCCCTACTGGCACTGAAAACAATAGGACAATGTTTTGTGACATTTTTTTGCAAGGCAAGCACAAAGGAGGCCAGGGACAGACTACTCAAGAAGGCAGCTGGGCATTTGTCCAGAGCCTGTGGGATGTGACCTGTGCTTCTGAGACGAGGCCAGGCAAGCAAGCTTGCTGTCCAGTGTTCTGACATCAGCAGAGTCCACCCAGCCGGTGTTGTGGCTATGGACCAAGCCCAGGCAAGCCTAGGGCCAAGTTGCTATCTTTTTCTGGCAATTATGAGCAAATAGAAATTTTGTTCCATCACTCATACCAGAAAAGATTGTAGTGGCCTCTGGATGGCCTTGATTTCCCTTTGGGAATGTGACACAGTTGTTGGCTTGTAAAGGTTAGGAAAGACTAACTGTAGTTTTAAATCCAACTGTATCACTGAAGTAGTTACATAGATCAACTACTGTAACACATAGACCTCTAAGTGTATGAATGGACGTTCGATACATGACATTTAGTTCTCCTATAAACAGATCAGAGGGGTGGCCCTTTTCTGCACAGGGTCCCAAGTATCAACATTCAATTTCTAAGATCCCCGTACAGGTTGTCTGCAGTCCTGCCAACACAAAGGGCAAAAAGAGCATGGAGGAAAAGCACAGAAGGATTTTTACGGGTCAGCTTAGAAGTGGCATAGGTCACCTCTGGTCATATTCCCTTGACCAGAACTCAGAACTCAGCCACACCTGATTACGAGGAAGGGTGGGGACTTAGTGTAGCTGTGTGTCCCCAGAGAGTCTGAGAACATGGATTTTGGTGAGTAGTTAGCAATTGTGGCCACATCAGGTTTTCATCTTACAGAATTCTAGGGAATTCCAGTGATACCACTATTTGCCTGTGAGGTGTCTTATTCATTCCACAGTTATTTATTGATCTGAGACTCTGTGCTAAGTGCTAGGGACACAGCGATGAGCTCTTTCCCTCCCGGGGCTGCTACAGCATGGCAGAGAGGTCAACAAAGGAGGAATCACACTGTGATGCATTTTTGAAAGGGAAAATTCCAGATGCATGCTACTAGGGGGTAGGTTATTCATGGGAATCTGATACCGTGATTCCTGAACTGAGGCCTGGGGACACGTAGGAATTTGCTTTGTATTTGTGGGCTGCTGGGGAAGGGGATGGAGGGAGGGAGAAGAATAGATGAATGCATGAGAGATTGAATGAATGAATGAAAGAGTGCAAGGAAGGCCTGGTTCCCCTCACACTTCTTTTAATTCCCCCTCACCTCCCCCACCCCCTCCCTCAGGAGTATATAAAGGAGATCATTTGACCCCATGCTCTCATCAGGTGTGTCATCTTAAACACTTTGCTGGGGCGGGTTAGGTAGTTTAGGGGAAGTGGTTTTTAGCAAAGGGCATTAAGTTGTCCTAATCCTCACTTCCTTTCCGATGTTTTCTCTACCACCCACCCCCAACCAGCCAAAGAAACCTACCTCTTCTCTCAGCTCCCACAGTTGTTGTACCTCACTGATCACTTTTGACGACTGCTTGAGTTATTTATATCTGTGTTTTAGTTTTGAAGAACTACAGTTGACCCTTGAGTAATGTGGGCTTGAACTGCGCAGGTCCACTTATACATGGATTTTTTCAACCAAACATGCATAGAAAATATAGTATTCCTGGGATGTCAAACCCATGTATATAGAGACTTTTGTGTATATGGGTTCCACAGGGCCCACTGGGGGAGTAGAGTATGTGTGGAATTTGACATACATGGGGGCCCTGGAACCACCCCCTGTGTATACCGAGGGACGACTGTATGTGCTTGATGTCATGGTTACAATCTCTTTTGGTCTCATTTGCTCAATCACCTAGTCCAGTCCTTGTAGCACATGTTGAGTGAATGACTCAACCCCATTTTATTGCTTTTGTTGAGCCAATTTGTGTTGACCTATATTATATTTCTTCCAACAAGGACAAATTGTTGAACAGAGGAAGTATCTGTTGTAGTTAGTGACCTTCAGTTCTCAGTTGTATGATTGGCACTTCTCTTTGTAAGATTGAAGATCTCTAGATTGATTTGGGGAGCCACTGAAGGACCAGGAGGGGTGCTGTGAGTCTTTCTGAGGTTTCTGTGACTAGTGGCATGCCAGGGCCTGGAAATATGGGATGACCTTTGTACACTCTGAAATCCATTTAAATCGACCCAGGTATGGCTGATAGTTAGAAAGATTTTAGAAGCCTCCATCTGACTAACCAAACTGAGCTCAAGGTGGAGAATAGCACCTGAATTCAGAATTTCAAAGAGTGCCGAGAACCACAATTTGAACTGGATAAAGGCATCTTTGGGATTATGTCATGACAACTTGACATCAAGAGGACAGACTTACTGCACCACAGTGGAAGAGGGAAGAGACAAATTGGCACCTGTCAATGGCAAGTGACAAAGATGTGGAGGGAGCCATGCCATGTGAGGAGTGGTTGAAGAGACTGGTGATGTTTTAGACTTGGAAAGGATGAGAGAGCTGTCCCAAACAGTTCAAGTTAACACTGTCAAGTTATAAGGGAACTAGACTTGTCATTATGTCATGTGGTTGTAAGCTGCAGAAAATAGGATTTCAGCTCAGAAGATAGATATAGCTTAATAGACAGAGCTGTCTGAAGAAGTGATAAGTTGACTTGCTAAGTGATATGCTCCCCGAAAGACCATTAGGCTGGACATTCTCAAGGTGACTAATATTAGCACATATGGCCCTATTCTCCTATTTTGTGCCTTTGGCCAACATCACTAATGGTTCATGGCACTTTTTTCCATTGAAAAGTTCAATAAAAATTTCTCAGGATTGCACTATTAAATTGAGGTTGGCATATAGACTAGAAACCCCCTTTCCATGCCTAGATTTGATGATGTTTAAAGACTCTTGCAACAGTGAAAGACTATAGTTCCAAGATTTGAGTCTCATGTGATAGCAAACACATGATGTTTATTTCTTTTTAAAGAGTTTCACTAACACAAATACACACACACATATGCATACACATACACACCCATTATCATACCAAGTAGAATTAACAATGTTTCCTCAATATCATTTAGTATTCCGTGCATGCTCAATTTTATTTTGTTTCAGTAGTTTTTAAAAAGTTATTTTACAGTTGAGTAGTCCCCAGGTTGATTATTTTAATCCATCTATTTTATACCACAAACTAATTTTTTAAAGCTCTTAAGGTTTATTATTTGCTCTAATAGGATTTGACACAATATATTGGTGTATTTTGCTTATTTTCTCCAGTTCCAAGATGGGAAGGGATGATATGTGAATATAATGGAATAAATCTTCAGGTGAAAGCTAAGCTTATGTCGGTAAAGAACTTACAGTAAACAAAAGGGTGAAAACCGTTAAAGCTTCAGTTTTTTACTTCAGGAATTAATTAAAGTAATGGTGGTCTGCTAGTCTCAAGACCCAAGTAGGAAAAAAAGAAACTGACATTATGTGATGAGGGGACTTTAAAAGAAGACAAATTAACAATAGTAAACTTCTAATTTGTTGGTATTTATGTGTGTGTGTGTGTTTGTGTTGGGATATTGTAGCATTACTTTAAAAAATAGATTATATTTTAAAATCTACCCAAGAGGACTCAAAATGGCTCTCCCCAAAGAACCTGGAGTGATCAATTTAATATTGTTCTCTAAATTTTTCTCAGTTTGATTCTCTCATGTCAAATTCCCTTAAACATTAGAAATAGAAAACTATAAAGTCTGACTTTTTAAGCTTCTAGATTGTTATGTATTTTTCCTAACCTAATCCTACTCGACTTTTTTTCTTCTTTAAGAAAGAATTTGCTATGGGAATGAAGGCCTGAGTTGTTTTGCTGGCTTAGTTAGCTGGGCACCCTCTAAATTAGACCTCAATCAGAAACTGCTGGGAGGAAGGAAGCTGCAGGGAGAGGTGGGAAACTCACCGTCCCATAAATGACAGAAGTGCACGGTCAGTGCGTGTGATGAGTGGCTCAGCTCTCGTCAAGCGCCGCGCGGGAATGCAGACGCAGTGTGGCCCAGACTTTTTAAGTTTTTAAGAGAAAATACAGGAAATCTCTAAATTGTTAAATGCTGGTTCCAAAAGATGATCCAACAATGTGCAGGCCAAAGAAAACACATCTGTGGGCCAACTCCAGCCTGCAGGCCACCGTTTTGCTAACTGTGGATGAGGACAGCAAATATTCAGCAATTTAAGGTTTCTCTGGCCACTTGCATCTGGAGAGCGAACGCCATGGTCCTGAAGCTGAGAGCCTGGTGTGCTGGGAGCACAGTGACCTGTGTTCTTCAAGTGCTGACAGTATTTCTGGCTCACTGGTGGGAGCGGGCGGGGGAGGGAGGGAAGCTGGTGGTCCCTTCACCATTCTTGGAAATGGTGGTTTTTGTCCTGAGGGTAGATGCCCATCTCTCAGCACGTGCCTGGCAATATAGTCACACATACCCCAATCCCATCCACCCCCCTTATTGGACCCCGGCCCAGGATGTGAGGCTGTAGTTTGGAAGCCATGACCTGTGTCCTGTAGAGAATGATTTATGAACTCCAGACAGCACTGAGCAAGCTTCATGGCCATTTAAAATGTGTGAAGGCAGGTCTGGTTAGCATTGCCACTAATTATCTTATGGAGGAAGTTCAGCTTGAGGCCAATTTCTCTAGCACTGGCTGTGGAGGCTGGAAAGCCAGCCTCTGAGACAGAGAAATCTTACAATGGTATATAATCTGCAACCTCTACATGATACAGATGGGTATTCTGGAACTATGGAAACATTTCAAGTATATGGCATTAGCATTATTTTGCAATTGCTAGACATTTTTACAGTATAAAGAAAAATCTAGCAATTAGAAGATATATTTTGTAAATAGCTTGAGAATTTGAACAATCAGTGATATGATCCTTTCTTCACATTAGATATTCAATTTGGGGGGAGGATATCAATGTGAATAAATAAGGCACATTACTCTTATATGGAAAGAAGACTAATTAAGACAGCAATTGTTTGAAATTAATCTGTAAATACTGTGCAGTTGAATTGGGTGGTAGGTGTTGGGTTGGGGAAACTTGACAAAGTAATTCTGAACTTTATCTAGAAGAATAAACATGTGAGACTAGCTAGGAAATTTTTGAAAGAAAAAATTGATATGGGGAGAATTTCACAAAATAGTAATATATTCAAACAAATTATAGAACTATAGCAATCAAAACAGTGTGTTACTGGCACAGGTATAGACAAACTAGTGGAACAGACCAGAGAGTTCAGAATTAGAACCAAGTGTATATGGACATTTGACTTAGGATAAAGTAAGCATTTTAAATCACTGCAGTGGAGGTGGATTATCTAACAAATAGTGTTGTGACAACTGCTAGCCAGATGTAAAAATATAAAGCTGAATCCTTACCTAATTTTTTTTTTTTGTCAAGATAGGGGAGATATTTTTGAAATCATAGCATGGAGAAAGACCTTTAAGCACAATAGCAAAGATAAAAACCATGCTAGAAAAGGGATTACCTTTAAATATATAAAAACTACAGACTTCTATGTATTGAATCATAAATAAGGTTAAAAGATAAACTAAATATATGTACAATATTTGTGAAAATGTTGATATTCCTAACATACAAAGAACTCTTAAAATTATTTAGAAAAAGATAAACACCCAAATAGAGAAAGGGGCGAAGAACATGCAGAGGCTGTTCATACTCACTAAGGGAAAAATGTAAATAGCAAAAAAAAAAAATATATGGAAAGGTGCCCAATCTCATCCTCACCTGATATCTAAGAACTCAAACAAAACAACCATGTGGTGTCATTCTTTACCCATCGGATCAGCAAAGGTGAAAATCAGAGCTCAACTGCTCTGATGCCTTTTTGGGGAAAATAATCTGTACCGCCCATTGGAGGGAGCTTGGCAGTATGCGCCAGCATTCTAACTGCGCATGGACACCACACAGGGGAATATACCCTAAATAAAATGATTGGTCAACTATATATACAAAAAGATGTTTGTTGCTGTGAAGTTTATGTTAATAATAACAAGAAATTGAAAATAGCTGGTAGGTTCTTTCTTCTTTCTTTCTTTCTTTCTTTTTTTTTTTTTTTTTGAGACAGAGACTTACTTTGTTGTCCAGGCTAGAGTGAGTGCTATAGCATCAGCCTAGCTCACAGCAACCTCAAACTCCTGGGCTCATGTGATCCTCCTGCCTCAGCCTTCCAAGTAGCTGGGGCTACAGGTGTGCACCACTGAGCCCGACTAATTTTTCTATTTTTTTTTTTTTTTTGTAGAGATGGGGTCTCACCCTTGCTCAGGTTGGTCTCAAACTCCTGGCCTCAAGTGATCCTTCCCCCACCCCCGCCTCCCAAAGTGCTAGGATTACAGGTGTGAGCCACCATGCCTGGCTGGTTATTTCTTAACTATATTACAGTACATCCATATGTGGTTATATCATGCTGTCTTTAAAAAAGGGTGATTTGTATTTACGTGTATTTATGTGTATATGTATTTATTACATATATTATTAAAGCATAAGATCTTCAAGATATATCAATAGTTTTCAGTGAAAGTTGTCAAAAAGTATTTATCATGTATATATAAGTAGATAAGAAGAGGTATAGAAGAATGTTCTCTAAAAGGTTCATTATAGTTGAATCTGGGTAGTGGGATTTTAGCTTTTTTAAAAAATTCCTTTTGTATTATTAAAATTTTTTGCACTGAGCATGTATTATATTTATAAATGGTAAAAACAAATTTATATAAACACACAATCACAAGAAAGCCAACAAATCAAGCTTTCAAAATTGCTTATATTTAGTATAAGGATTTGACTTTTAAAACACACTCATTGTATTTGTTTGAATAGGTGTAGAGCACATTTCAATGGCATGGTTCTTATTGTCCATAGTGAACTTTCAGTGTGATGAAAGTTCCCATCTTTCGTCACATTTCAAGGGACTCAGGAAGTGGTGTTGCTATCTTAGTAAATTCTTTTTTTTCTACCATCATGCCTCCCCCTTTTGGAATAAGTTCAAGGGGTCCCCCTTTTTTTGATATTGAAGACTGAAAATGTATATGGATGAGATTCTAGATTACAATATCATAAAATCTAATGCCTTTTAATTTAGGTATATGAAACACATTTCACATCATAAATTATGGTAAAAGAATTATTATTTTGATTAGCGTAAAAATCAAGTAAAAGTTTCCAGATACCATTTATTTTCCAAATTTTCCAATTTCTTTTATAATGAGAATATATTTTAATCAGAAAAATTTTAAGAAGTTTTGTGGAAAAGTGATAACTCATATATTTTAAAATGAATTGGGTGGAGGTAACCACATACTCACATTATTCCTAAAAGACATACTTAAATTAAAAGGATATAAAGTATATTTTAGAGCAATTAGTGCTTCTGGCCCTGATTTTTACCAAGGATCTCTTGCTTTAGGTTTCAAACATTAAATAACTATATAATTATGACAGCCAGAGGGCCTTCCAACTGTAGTTTTGTAAATGTATTATCATCACAACCTTGAAACACTGACTAAAAGAAAAAAAAAATGCTAAGACCCTAAATGTATATGTTAATCAATTAAGGTAGAAACCTGGTGGGGTAGAGGTGAGATTTTTTTTTACCAAGGGGGTACGTAGCTGGTTACAATCAGGTCACTTGCTAACTTTCTGCTCCAAAGGCTATTCCTGGCAGTGTAGGACAGGATGTATGGGTTTCTCGCTTAGTATTTTTTAAAGTCATTCTGAATATAACACAGGCTGCTTTCTTCTCCTTTAGTTCTCTTCTTTAACTTCTTTCTGGCTTTCCCTGTCCCTCACATACACATATTCAGTTTCTGATATTCCTTCACAACCAAGCCTGTACGTCCCTGCTCAATGTATTTTATTTGTTGGTAAATAATCCATATCAGTCACATCAAAATGTAACTATGGCTATAGTGAAAAGAGCACTGGGCTTGGCTTGACGACAGAAGCCTTGGGTTCTGTGTGTCCTTGA
The DNA here is from genome assembly GCF_040939455.1 of Microcebus murinus. Classification (NCBI taxonomy): domain Eukaryota; kingdom Metazoa; phylum Chordata; class Mammalia; order Primates; family Cheirogaleidae; genus Microcebus; species Microcebus murinus. The sequence continues at coordinate 71,024,917 of NC_134111.1, read as the reverse complement.
GCAAGCCAGCTAGCCTCCAAAGGCCTTAGTTCTATAAAATGGACATGATGATAAACTTTTTATTAAGTGTGGTTAGGGAGATGAGATGATAGTATTAATAGTTTTGAGTAAAATGAAGTCTGTTTATTTCCCATGTACAACAAGCCCAGAGATAGGCTGTCTAGAACTGGTGACTCTGTAGTGTCACCATCCAGTCAGTGTTTCCTTTTGTGCTGCCATCCTTGGTACATGGCTTCCCTCTCATTGTCCAAAATGGCCACTTGAGCACCAGCCATCACATCCAAATTCCAGCTAGCAAAGGTAGGAAGGAAGGAGGAAGGTAGAAGAATGGTATGCTCCCCCTCTTTAAGGACACTTCCACTAAGGACATGATTGCTTATGTATTATCCAAGAACCACACCAAGTGGTTATTTACTCAGCAAAAAATCAGGGTTTCTATTGTGAAAGAAAGAGAGATGTTGGGGAAAACCAACAGTTTCTGCCATGGCATATGAGAGCCTTTTGTGACCTAAGAAATGCTCTGAGAACAAAAAAATATCATTCATGTAATATTGTTATTGATAACCTCACGTACATTCATTCATTCACCAAATATTCATTAAAGACCTATTATAGATACAGCACTAGAGCTGATGCCCCATATACTTTCTTACATACTCTTTTAGACAATTTATGTTATCTCAAAACAGCATTTGAAGGAATCACGTAGCTGTGACATTTTTCCGCTTTGCTGAACACCTGGGAATAGAACATTACTAAGACACCATATCCCCTTCTCTAGGGGAGGGAGAGAGGAGGGTGACACCGCAGTAGGTAATAAATGGCAGCTCTCAAGCTCAGTGGTACAGACACCGTGTGTTTTTCCTGCAGTTCACAGACGTCCTGTCTTTTGTCATCAGGGTGATTTATACCTTGTGTCCTCACTTGCTTTGTATATATGCTTTTCCTCCTATTTAGAACACACATGTTAGATTGACCCTTCATCTTCTGACCTTGACCCTTTCAAATAGGGGGCCCTCAGTGTTTGAACAGGTATGCATTTTACTTGGGAAGCAAAGGTGGTAGATAGACAGATAGACAAGCCAGGAAGCGAGCAAGCGTGGCCTAATGGTTGGGCAGTATTGTCCATTACTGGCGATTTCTGAAGAGGCCCCAATATGTACAGGACCCCTGAAGAAATAGAACCTGCAGTCACAGGCTCAAGATATTCCATTTGGAAGGGATCGGAGGTGTCTGCCATCCTGTCTCCTAATCTTTCAGTAATTGATGGCAGTGGGCTTTTATTTTTAATCTTCTTTTTTATTATAAAAATTTCCACACATTCAGAAAACAGCCATAAGCCCACCACTGAGATTGAATAAGTGTTAGCACTTTGCCATGTTTACTTAAAATGTACCATTATAAAATTTGATAGATTTAGAGGTCTCTCCCCATATAAATATGTACTCATGCCCATGTGTCACTCATGTCTTTGCATTAATATCTCCTCATCTGGGACACCTCCCTTGATCTTTCCATGTAAGACAGCAGCCCTCCTTCAGCCCCGAACCTCTTCTTCCTAGCATTGCACCACCTGACATGTGCAGTGAATTCATTTGTCTTCTCTCTCCTTCCGCTAACTTGACAGCCCCATGAGGATTGTCGTGGGTTTGCTCACAGTTGAGTCGCCTGCACCTATAGCAGCGCCCGCACAGACTAGAAGCGGCTGAGCAGGGCTGGAGCCTATTTTAGTCTCCCTGACCCATCCTCTCCCTCCCTGCCTCTCTCCCCAAAAGGAACCACTGTCCTGAAGTTTTTTGTGACCTCCCTATCCTTGTCTTTATGTACTCCAATCTTATTTATATCCTTAATTCTATGTGTATTCATGTATATGCTAAAACAATAGATGGTGTTGTGTGTCTTTAAAAACATCACATATGAAACAGTTTGCATCCTCTGTAACTCGCTTTTTTCCACTCAACATTATATGTTTGAGATGTATCTATGTGGATACACAAGCATTTATGTCATATATTTCATATTCCTACAACATTGCTTCTAGGATTTTATCACAGTGGGTCCATTCTTGGTCAGATATATTTTTCTTTTCTTTTCTTTCTTTTTTTTTGAGACAGAGTCTTGCTCTGTCACCCAGGCTGGAGTGCAGCGGCCCAATCATAATTCACTGCAACCTCAAACTCCTGGGCTCAAGCGATCTTCCCACCTCAGCTTCCCAAGTAGCTAGGCCTACAGGCATGTGCCACCATGCCAGGCTAATTTTTAAATTTTTTTATTAGATACAGGGTCTCACTATGTTACGTAGGCTGGTCTCGAACACCTAGCTTCAAGTGATCCTCCTGCCTTGGCCTCCCAAAGTGCTGGGATTGGTCAGAGCTTTTTAATCACAGCTATATCACTCTTCTTTTGTCCTGGGCTCTCTGAGCTCTCTGACCTGTGTTAACAATTGTGCCAGTAATAAAAATGGGTTAAAAAATGATTAAGATGGTAAATTTTATGTTACATATGTTTTACCACAGTTAAAAATTTCAAAAACTTATTAAATTGTACACTTTAAAAAAATGAGTTAGAAAGGGGACCATGTATAAGTTTTAATGAGAAAAATAAAATCATTGTAAGTTGTATTTTTAGAGAGTGAATTTTACTCAGCACCATCGAATACATTTAATTATAAAATTCTTTTTCAAGGAATCGTGATTTTGTTCTTAGTATGTTAAAAATAGAATTCCCTCAGAAATGAATAATATATTTCAATATATAGTTCTCCCATATTAGAAAACCTTGATGGTTTTTGTCTCAAGCAGGGGAAACTAACTAGAGAACAAATAAGTCAAGATGCACTAAAGCAATGTTCAGACCTTGGCTTTTGACAAGATCCAAAATGTCAGGGAAGTCTGTTTTTGCTATAACATGACAACTTTAATTCAAATATAGGTACAGAAGAACTGCAGTGCCTGGGTTTTCTTTAGTACACATTTAAATATCCTTTTTCTGAGCTTCCTATTAAAAGAATGCTTGCTAGAGGACAAAGTTTTATTTAGAAAGAATTTTGACTATTCTGTAGATACAATTGCAGATAGAACTGAAAAAGTTAAGGAAGATTTTATCACCCATAATTTTGAATAATGACTCAGTAGTCCTTGGCTAAATGTGAAACTTTTCTAGAAAGATCACATGATTGATCCTGCTTTGCATTTTGCTTATAGAAATCTATCTTGGGGCTGTACTATGAATATCTTTTTTTTTTTTTTTTTTTTTTGAGACAGAGTCTCACTCTGTTGCCCAGGCTAGAGTGAGTGCCGTGGCGTCAGCCTAGCTCACAGCAACCTCAATCTCCTGGGCTCAGGCGATCCTCCTGCCTCAGCCTCCCGAGTAGCTGGGACTACAGGCATGTGCCACCATGCCCGGCTAATGTTTTCTATATATATTAGTTGGCCAATTAATTTCTTTCTATTTATAGTAGAGACGGGGTCTCGCTCTCGCCCAGGCTGGTTTCGAACTCCTGACCTTGAGCAATCCGCCCGCCTCGGCCTCCCAGAGTGCTAGGATTACAGGCGTGAGCCACTGCGCCCCGCTGAATATCTTGTTTCTAAAGATACAGTCAGACTTTAGTTAGCCACTTAACAATTTCAAAACAGGTCTTTTTAATGTGTATTAATAAATTCAATTAGCATATTTCCTCAAATTATATTAAATTTGAGTATTGAAAGTATTAAAAACACACGTGGCAGTTCAATTATCTATTTAACCGTGGCCATTTCACTTCTATTCCATCAGCAGACATTTATTGAGCATCTATCATGTTCCTGGCACTGTGTCAGGGTTTAGAGCTATAAGACGAATAGGACAGGGTTTCTGCCCCCCCATCACATAATCAGGTGGGTGAGACAGATTTATAAACCAAGATAATAAAGGAAGTATCAGTGCTGCAATAGAAGTAGAAATGCTGCATTGCTGCACATTCCTTGTGTGACCAGGACTCTGAGCACTAGACCACTCCACTCAGCAGCAGTGTCAGGGAGTGCATGGGCGGGCACGGTTGGGGGGTGCAGGTGAGCTTTTAAGCCCACCCACCACCTTCATCTACCACTGCTTCAAGCCACTAATAATAATAATGGTAATGATAATGATAATAATAGTAATTTTTTATTTGGGCAATTAATATTTTCTTAATCTTACCTTAAATATAACTAAATGCATCTTCAGAAACTTTTTCCTTTATAGAATATTTAGAATTAGACTTTATTTTTTAACAGCAGTTTTAGGTTCACCCCAAAATTAAGCAGAAAATAGAGAGTTCTCATATAACCACTTGTCTCCCCCCCCCATTGCATATAATCCATCCCCCACTATCAACATCCCACACAAGAGTGGTACATTTGTTACAATCGATGAACCTCATCATGGCACATTATAATGACACATCATTATCACCCAAAGTCCATAGTTTACCTGAGGGTTCCCTCTTGGTGTTGTACCTTTTATGAGTTTTGACAAATGTGTAATGACATGTATGCACCATTGTAGTGTTGTACAGAATAGTTTTACTGCTCTAAAATTCTCTTGTGCTCTACCTACTCATCCTTCCCTTGCCTGTTTTACTGAATTTTAAATTTTACTATATTGAATTTTAACACATGACCTAAGTAAGAACAGCCTGCCTGAAATGCAAAAGTAGTTCCAGTTAGACTGTCATCTAGTCTGTCATCCCAAAGCCCTCCCAAACAGACATTCTGGAATCACCACTGACTATATTAGCTCCTTTGGTCATTCATGCCTGTATGTGAGAGCTGTTGTGGTTAGCACAAGTGCCCGAGGTTTATGGCAGAGTCTGTGGCATTACATCCTGCTGTTTCAAAACTTGTTGGTCACCAGCCTCCCTCTGCCATCTTCATGACCACCCTCATCTTCACAGAAAGTTTGGAAGTCTCTGAACGGATCTGCCTCCAAACTCCTGAGGGTTGGGGCGTCTTCTGTGCTCCAGATGTCTGATTACAATACAAACAAACAAACCTATTTGCTTTTAGGGAAGCAAATGTTTTCTGTGTTCAGCTGAGCTTGTAAAATTTCATTAAGAAACTAATCATTAGCTCTGATTAAGTAAACATTGGGTGTTGATGTGAATATCTTAACTTCCTATTTCCAAGCTGGCTTAGCCTTCTCAAGGCTACTGATTGTCAGCTGGGACCAATAATTTTTCAGTCACCTGCACAGTTTGCCACTCCATGATCAGGGAATCTTCACCTCTCCAATCCTGTAAACTGGGGAAGAAAACCAAAGCTTTCCCAGAGCCCCACACATGAATGTGGTTCTCTGATGCTCATTAGAGAAACTTCTACAATTGAAATAGCTAATCTCACTGCTGCCTACTCCAATACAGGACAAGAGACCCTAAACGGCTTCTCTTTCTAATTCAACTTGAAATTGCCACCATTTTCTACCCTTCCACATTTGCCTCCATAAACATTTCAGACTTTTACAAAGATCAGATTTCTTTGTACTGATATTAAAAAGATCTAGATGGGAATGTGCTTAATATTATGCATTTTATTTTTAAGACTAAGATCAAAAGAGATAAAGTTGCACAAAGCTTAAAGCCGTTGCTGCCAGTGACTCAGACATTATTAATATGACTGTAGGCACAATGAATTGGAATGGTGTTAGAAAGATTTTCTCTAGGG